>NC_062531.1:17102694-17412694 GCF_022655615.1 Tachysurus fulvidraco | reverse complement strand
CGATATATGACCCCATCCATCCATCCTCCCCTCAATACAGTGCAGTCGTACTGTCCCTTTTTCAGAAAAGCATCCCCAAAGAATGATGTTTCCACCTCCAAGCTTCATGGTTGGGATGGCGTTCTTGGGGATGTACTCATCCTTCTTCGTCCTCCAAACTACATGATCTTCTCCCATTCCAGATGGTCATTGGCAAACTTCAGATGGGCCTGGACATGCGCTGGCTTGAGCAGGAAGACCTTGCCTGCACTGCAGGATTTTAATCCATGACGACGTAGTGTGTTACTAATGGTTTTCTTTGAGACTGTGGTCCCACCTCTCTTCAGGTCATTGACCAGGTCCTGCTGTGTAGTTCTAGGCTGATCCCTCACCACCCTCATGATCATTGACACCCTACAAGGTGAGATCTTGCATGGTATCCCAGACCGAGGGAGATTGACCGTCATCTTGAACTTTTTTCATTTTCTAATAATTGCACCAGTGGAGAAAAACTGGTGAGTAAGAGCAGGAATTCTTACTGGTTGGTAGGTGATCAAATACTTATGTCATGCAATAAAATTAAAATTAATTATTTAAAAATCATACAATGTGATTTTCTGGATTTTTGTTTTAGATTTCGTCACTCACAGTTAAGTATCTATGATATAAAATTACAGACTCCTACATGCTTTGTAAGTGGGCAAACCTCAAAATCGGCAGTGTATCAAATACTTGTTCTCCCCACTGTATATATTATATATATAATACTTTAATGTGTGTGTGGTCATATCCTACTTTTCATTGCTTTTAGCGTTCTTAAAATAGTTGTGTGTGTGTGTCTAATGTTCATAGCCACATGTCTCACTACTTAGTTTGTTACTTATCAAATCTACTTTATATCAAACTTGTTTAATGCCAATTTTAGGCCAATTTTAGGCCAAAATAGGCCAATTTTTCTTGGTCTAGATTCAATGTCTGCCTGATCCTTCCAACATTCTCGGTGCCTTCATTGTGTTCTCACTTGTGATGTTTCCACCCAAACTGATCCAGTTTCCACATCCATTACTCAAGGCACTCAGACTCAACTGCATCCGTGGTATGTCCACTGTGCATGTGGGGCTTTTGATGGGTTCATTCGCCATGACCCTGCCATGACCCCGCCATGACTCCCCATTGTTTTCTCCCTATTGCCTTGAAGTTGAGATACCTGTTCCTGGATCTCCTCTCTCTGATACTTCTGTTATTTCCCTTAATCCTGCTTCTCCTATCCCTAGCTGCTCTTACACACACACAGACTAGGCCCTTTTTTTTTCAGTAAAACTTCCATTCAAAACTTATATCCATCCCTGTATCTCTGAGTGATTATTATTATTATTATTATTTTTATTATTATTATTATTATAGATGTTGTTGTTGTTGTTGCTTTATTATTATTATTATTATTATTATTATTATTATTATTATTATTATTATTATTATTATTATTATTATAGCTTGATTTTTTTGTCCACACCTAAAAGCTTAAGATTGAGGCTAATTTTAGTGCAAAGTAAAGTTATTTATGTAGATTGCTTATTTTATGTTTTAGTTTATGCCCACATACTCCTCCTCCAAGATTTTTCTCAGCACCGTGAGCTTTTTGGGTTGGTGTCCATTTGAGCTCTGGGGTTGACTGGTACACTGCTACCAGATTTATAGGAGACTGACCACACTGCAACAGGATTTCATTTTTCAGTGTGTCATACAGTGTGCCTTCTCTGGTGTGGGTGCATAGTAGGATATTTAGGCCTCCCCAGAGATGAAGGGAGCAAGGATGCAGGCCCAGTCATCCTTGTACTACTCTTCCCTGGCAGCAGTCCTCCATGTGTGCATGAACTGTTTCAAATGTGTCAACTTCACCATTGCTGCCTAATTTTGTTAGGAGGCAATGGGTTTCATGGGGTAAGAGGAGCTGCACCAACAACTGAGAGTTTCTTTAGAGAAACAAAATATTCAATGAAAAAAAGAACATGAAAACACACACAAGGGCAAGGGTTAAGAGGAGGATTTACTTTAATAAAACACATATACATGGACCATTTGTTGGCACATGGACCTTTTGTTAACATGCCATGGCCCCTGAGTAGATTGATTACACATGGATGAGATTGTTAGAGGAGATGTTGTCTTCATGAAGTTTCTCAGAGACATGCAAAAGGGATGTCGTTATCGAATGTGCTGCTTTAAAGCCAGACTGGTTGGGATCTTGGAGGTTGTTCTGTGAGAGACTGCTGCGTGGGACTTTTAAGAAGGGCAGCCGCTGTGTTAAGCAGTTAGTGCTACATAAGTAGTTCCACAGTCTTGTGTTCAAATTGTTACACGATGACATCGGACATTTGGGTCTCTATACTGTAAGTCTTACAGATTGGTGAGTGATAGGTTTTACTGGCTGTGTACAGTATGAGGTTTGATGTTGATAAATAATGCAAGAGTTGTGAACATTGCATCAAGAGAAAAACACTGTTCCTCTTTTCCGCATACAGAGTTCTGGTCCCATGGATCTGGTGTGCATAGACTTTTTTATGATCTAGCCTGATTCTCATATTGTATGTAATGTTTTGGTTATCACTGACCATTTTAAGCATTATGCACCTGCCTTTGCAACTAGGAAGCAGACAGTGGTCATGTTGGCCAACACTCATTCATTATGGCTTGCCCAATTGTATTCACAGGGACTTTGATATTAGATTGGTGGTTGAAATGTTGGCCATGTTGGGGGTGAAGAAGTCCAGGACCTTAGACATGTTGGTCACTCCTGAGTTGCATCAAAAGTTTACTTGGGTTCAGTACATTGCACATTTGGTGTATGTGTTCATATTTTGACAGGAGGTTAGATTGAGTTTTTTCAGCGACACTTTACCTGCACCGTGTTTTAGAGTTGGATGGCATTAAAAGGTCAAGGGGAAGCATAGAGCTGCTAAACGTGAAATGCTGCCTCCTGAAATTCACCATGAATTAAGTTCTTCAAATTCTGATTCATCTGAGGATGCAGTTCAAAACGTTCCTCTAAGAGAAACTGACTTGATTGCACAGTCCGTACTAAATTTACCTGTGCTGAGTGTCTCTACTGGCTCTAGTAGTCCTACTGTAGAGCATGCACTTCCATTAGATACTGTGTCCTCTGTGATCATTAACACACCTGAGGTTGGGGAGACTGTAGTAGCTGTGGATCAGAATGGTAGCTGTGCTGATGTTACATTGATTGCTTACTTAGATGTATACAGTATATTTCATGGACTCAGTTCCCCCCTTATGTCATAGGTCCGCCAGAATGAAGGAGCCTACTGATTGGTGGACTTATTGGAAGCTGGGAGAGCAGACCCGGACCCCAGTTGTAGGTTCAAAATATTGTGGTGTTTATACGGGTACATTTGTTGAGGATTACAATCTCATCCCTAGTGGCACAGTTCAAAGTGTCCCTTTGCGACACATGTGCACACACCTGTACTTTTACCATGCATTCCCATGCCATTACACCATCAGTTAGATTCCTGAATACTTGAGTCTGATAATGAGTTTTTTTTTTGTTGTTGTTTGTTTTCTTACCCACCTGGTTATACTGTGTTAGCCAGCATGTTATGCTGTAGCTGTTACGGGGGAGGGTGTTAGAACCTATAAAATATGGGTATGGTTAGCATTGTACTGGACATGTCTATTTTATTGTTCTATGTTTTATGTACTGCATTTAATTCAATGATGTTTTGCATTTGAGAGTGTTTGATATAATGTGGGGCTATGTGTACAATTTCCAATCAAGTTCATTTGTTTTCATGAGTCAATTTAAAAGTGGTCATCTGACAATGAGTGTGGGTTAGGGTCAGGAAGCCTGCAAAGGTGACAAAAGGGAGAGAGAGAAGCGTAAGTGAGAGGCGAGCAAGGGGAAACAAGCCTCACTGTTTTTTTTGCACATTTTGCAAGCCATGATTGGTAAGCTGGAGCTTCGCTGAACAATTGTACGCTTGTCTGCTAACAGGCAAATTTTGTGGACAATCGGAGGATCTTAAGTAGTGAGAGGAAACATCGTCACTGACATTGACTGACGTTTATTTACCCTTCACCTATGTGGCTAAAAGAAATGGTCATTCAGTCTGCATTAGGGTGGTTATTGCCATAAATCTTCAGCTCAGTGAGTTGTATAAAGTGTACCCCCAAATGGGCCCCAATGATAAGTGCTTGGTGTTAACTGTTACAGTAAGTTTTTATTGATATAGAGAGTTTTGTGAATCCTACAGTATGTTAGCTGCTTGGGGGTTATATTTCTGAGAATTTGTTGTTGAAGCTGTAACCTAACTATTGCAGGAAATAATTAAGAAATTCTTCTTTTCTATTTCATTATACCCCAAGTGTAATGGCAACTTATTCATTCACACAAACACACAAATGTGCACACAAACACAGGGAGTTTATGACATAATTTTTATGTATTTCCACGTTCTGGTGATATACATTATGCACTAGCTTCATAGTAAGTAGTAATTACCAATGGAGGCACTGTGCTACAAAATTTTATTAGCTTTTTTTACTCACCTTAAATACTATTCACTGTTTTGTGTTGTTAACCTTCTTAGGTACAGAGAAATCAACCAGTTCACCATCCCACCACTGAGAGTCCAGGATCCTTTTGCACCATGGCTATGTTGTGTACCGTGTTTGTCTAGGTATCTTTATTATTTATTTGCATATTTATTTTGTTTATTTTGGACGTTTCACTAAACTGATGTATCCAGGAAACCGAACCATCTGAACAGTTTCAATCTTAATTAACTTTAAATTTCCTGCTTGGCAAACTAAAACGGAAAACACAGTAGCTTATTTTTCTAGTCGGCATTTATGCAGCTGCTAAGGCATACAGGTTTGTTAACATTTTCAGGTGCCAGAGCAACCCTCGTTTTGTGCACTATGTGTCCTGCAAGTGAAAATAGTCTTTCACGTGGCACAGTTGAAGCAGGAGTTGCTGGAGATTTCAGTTCAATGGTCGCAGGTTGTCTTGACTTCTGCTGTGTGCAGACCACCAATGTAGAGGGCATTGTTCAAGGCTTATGCTGGGCTCTGCTCTGTATCTAGCAAAAGCAAGTTATGTTTCATCATCTGACTCCATACCAGAGCTTATGAAGAGGAGACCAATTTTCTTCTTTTCAGGCTCTGATCCAGCATGGAGCCAGTTCTTCCTCTTTTAGCATCTTGTCTAATGTTTCTCCAACTTTCTGTTTTAGGAATGCATTTCAGGTTTTTAAATCTGTGATCAAGAGCTGTTGCGAGCCAAGCAATGTTTCTAGTTTCTTTGCACTTTGTTATATCCTCTTTGAATGCATCAATAAAGTGCACAACATAAACAGGGTCATCTTCTGAGTCAGCCCTCTTCAGGGACAAGTGGCAAAGTGCAGGTAACACAACAGAACAGGAAACTGGAATTTTTCACCCCAAAGAAGTTTCATGACATATTTGAATAATAAACACACAAACACATTCAATTAAAAGATTGCATTTGCTAACAATGACCTATCATTGGATCTTCTTAGTTTGTTTTTATGTCACCATTTAATAATACATTTTTAAAATTAATGTTACTAGTATGTTATTTTTTCTAAACTGTAAACAAAGATTAATAAACACTAAACAGTGGTTTTCTAGTATTTGATTACTGTAGTTATTAGTTATCATTACTCACACAAATATTAATGAATAGAACCTTATTGTAAAATGCTATTCTATCTCCTGCTTTACTTTCTTATCAATCATAAAAATCAATAAATACTGGCTAAAAATAACCACCAAATAAACTGAAGTACCAACCTGCATGGTTCTAGTTGTTTCTCCAGCCTGACAAGTTTATCAAACTCTGCAAATGTTATAGGGGATAGCTTATGGTTTGTGATGAGCCAATGCTGCCATCAGGGGGACTTTGTTGGGACTTCACGAAGAGCTATGATGATTGTCCTCTGCATGCTGAGCTATACATGGCATATTTAATTCAAATGAATGCATGTACCAGTCTTTATCAGTGAAACTGCGCAGTTGTGCCCAATTAATTATGCGAGCTTACCAATGACCTGTGGTCCCCCAGCTAGCAGCTCTACTTTGCATTTCTTTTCATTAATGTATATTTCGTGAATCCTGGACATGATTGTTGATCTTGATGGTGGCTCGAACGATGGGTCGGAAGTCGCAATCCTGATGACTTCTTTCAGGCCCTGGTCAGCAAAGATGTTGAGTGGATGGCAGTCCATTTTGCTATGGAAGTAGTAAGCCTGGCTGACATTTGTCTACTCACACACCATATAGACTGATCCAGTGTGGGGTTTTGCACACTACTCGTCAGTTTGCTAGTAGAACCTGTGATGTGTTTTGCTTTTAAATGATATTTTACTCAATGAGCGTTAATATTGGCCAGTTCATCGTTACACTGTATGCATATCATCTGCGTGACTCAAATTACCTTAATGATGCACCTTTGTGTCTTTATTTATTTGCGCTATTTCCATTAAATTACATGATAAGGGCTTTGTATTAATTGTATGCGTTATTGTGTTTAAGTTGACAGCCCTAATATGTATACACACACACAATTATCTCTTGCAGTGTAGGAGAAATTATATTGTACAGTACATGAGTGCACAAAGCCATGAGAGCCTCTTCCATTTTAATGCTGATGGAGCCCCATAAGGCCACAAATTGACACTTAATCTGACACAAAACTGATGCCTCAGACTGACAAGCACACACACTATATGACCAAAAGTATATGCACCTAACCAGCACCGCATTTGCGGGTCTTCCCCGAACATTTGAAACCTAATTTTTTGTGATACCTTTGTATGCTGCATCATAATTTAGTTGTCCTAAGACAACAGGTATTGTTCAAAATTCATGTATAACATGTAAGTCTGCTATTAATTAATGGTGTCATCAATGGAATTTCATGCCTTATCACTTTTGATGGTGCCCAGACATGAATGTTTGACAGAAGGTGTGAAGTGGCTTGTCACACATTCGTGAAGACAAAAGTGCACCAAATAACTGTTGGTTGTTCTGTACTTCTGTGATTCACCAATGGAAAAGAGACCAAAATAACAATCAAAAGGAAATGCCTCGTAAACATTTCTGCCTGCAGTGCAATACTGTACTGTGTTGTTGTCACACTGTGTAGCATGCCGGGTCAAGTATCGGTCTTGATTTGGTGTTTTGACCTCTTGTCTGCCTCCACCATGCCTTCTACTTACACTACCAGACCTTCTGAACCTGTTCCAGGCTCTGGAAATGACAATTTCCTCTGCATCTGCATGCCTCCTTGCAGCATCCCAATGGTTCTGTTGAGGTCAGAATCCTGCAATCTCACTAAATGTGACATTTTTGATGCTTTCTGACCTCAAGTGAAGCTTTCAGAGCCTTAAATGCTGACCAGTTCCCAATTACAAACAATCATGTCTGGAGACCATCAAAAGACATAAAGGGTGACATTTTATTCATGACAACATTGATCAATAACAGAGTCACACATTAAGCATGAATTGTCAAAGAAATACAAATTTTGGTTTCAGGACAACATTGATGAAATTCTTGATCCATTTCAAATGTTGCCTAGAGTATATTAAATACACTTCTATTATGAATGTACCCATCATTGAATTAAAGTGTATTAAAACTAGTTAGATAGTTTAATTGCAGTTATTTGCAGTTATTTGTAAGATATTTAGTTGTCTGACAAATTTTCACTTGTAAGATGCTCAAATGTCTCAGACTCTGCAGAACAACATTTCCCCACACTGAGAATACTTAAATAAATGCTACTGTTTAAGAGTGTTTCTTTTTGTTTTAATAAAAGTTTTGTACCTTTAATGGTGCAATATATATTAGCATATTTAGTGATATGAACTCCAAAACACATGGATAATGCAGAATATGTTCATAACATAAATGTTCACGTCAAAAGAATTATGTATAAAGCAGTCAAGTGAAGAAGAAAAAGGAGAAGAGGAATGATAAGAATAAAAAAAAAATAAGAAATGCCAATCACAGATATAATCTCAAGTTACAGTACAAGGATACACTGATGTCACATACACTGTACAGAGAAAAACTAACCAACAGGCACATTTTCTGGTGTTAGAATCCTTGCCAGTTCTAGAAAATAAACCTTTCCCTATATTCACTTTCAGGAATGTGGCCTAAATGTGTGACAATTAAAAAAGTGCTACATAAAAAGGAGAATAGCAGGAGGTAGCAAACACAATTACTTATTCAGCAGTAATGCTAGATAACATACTGCAACCATATTTAGGGAAAGTTTTTTCATGTCTTAATAAATTTACAGTATAAAATGAAAGTCAAAAAGCTGTCAGTACTTCATGGTTATCACACTGTTGAGGAATAAGAGAAATAAAACATGCACATGAACAAAAATAATCACCAACTATGATTGTAATGTTTGTTGTAGTTGATTAAACTTATAAAAAACTGAAAGGGAAATAAACATAGAACCGAGGCTTTTCAGTGTCAGATACTGCTACTCATAAACGTGGCAAAATATGCTGACATACACTGAAATGACATTAACAACCTAATCAGAATTTGATGGGAATACACACACACACACACACACACACACACACACACACACACACACACACACACACACACACACACACACACACACAAATGTCAAACATATTTACAAACCTATTCCATTAGTAGGAACTAGATTATATTATTCAGTTGAGACCATAAAATGATGATTGACCCATTGGCACCTCTGTTAGAGAAACAATGGTGAAAAACAGCTTCAAGTTTATTAGTATATTTCATCTGTCTCTGGAGGGCATTTTGAGGGCTTTCAGTTGGGTGCATAAAGACCTAACTAAAAACAGAAATTCTGTCATTGTTCTGTGGTAGAATGCTCATACTTCTGCAACACTTCACATTTTCCAGGCCTTTTCACTTAGCTCAGAAATTCAACAAAGTCAATAACATTTATAATACAAACTTTTGGCACTTGTTCACATGAAAACATAAATAAAACAGTATTAGACTGTACACAAAATGTTTGACATCGTTCACACAGAGTAGTACGAATGTGCAATATTTAACAAGGGTATATGTACAATATTGAACTAATGTGACAATATATGCCACCCCTTTATTGTGGATTACATAGGTCACAATGAAGAATAGTTTTAGCAATGATAATTTTACAGGCAGGATACAAGCACTGCCCTTTAATTTTTTAAACAAATCTGGTCAATTTCTTCTTGCTCCTCGAATGCCAGTTTTAAAATTAACCTATTTTTTCGGGGGAAAAAAAACAGAATTTCTTTCAGGTGTCACTGTAGTGCTCCAAAAAAATGGAAATACACGAAAAAATTTAGGGTATAAACTTTAGCTTCATAGTCTGCGTGCAAACTTGATTTACTAGAGATTCCAATAAAGATAAAGATTCCAACTGAGTTGAAATGACAAAAAAAACAAAACAAAACAAAAAAAAACAATATTTCAATATAGGTAGTGTCCTTCCTATAATGGCTAAACAAGATTTGCTCCATGAGCTGCAGTGTTGCTCTCAGAATATGATATATTTTGGTATCATTATCTTCGCTTCAATTGTTTTGTTCTTCTTCAGCAATTTTTCTTTAAGACAGTCCTAAATTGCACGAAACCCACAAGATAAAAGTCCACATATACTGCACCCTGATCAACAGGGCTATTCTATGAACACAAGACAAAACATGATCATCATAACACCACAGAGCTTTAACCTTTACTTCATGTTAATTTCTTTCCGAACTTTCTCGTTACTGGCCCACTTTTGTCCTTCACAAGATGGCAGCTATTCAAAAGACATTAAATTGGCTGGTATCTGCAAGAGACAAGATGATATTTGTGATTTATGTTTGCATTATTTGTATTCTGTGTTGCAGTTTTAAATTTAATTGAAGCTGAGCTGATTAAGAAAGCTGAGATAAGATTAACATCACTTTGAACCCTTACTCATAGACTTAGTTCTAAATTAATTAAAAAATATGGCTAATTATGTGGGGTTTTATTCAAATATTTTATAATTGTTTCTATTGTCATAACAATGATTCAAAATGTACCTGTGGCCTTATACACCGGCAGGCCTCAGCCAGGTGTTTATGCCAGATAATTGCAGAAAAACGAGATCCAGTCTGGAACTTGTAAACATTACCTATACACACACACCCACACACATGCACACACAATGCCTAACATCATTTACATTTCCTGCATATATAATAATCAGAAAAAAACAAAGTTTGTTTAAACTTAAAATGTCATAAATAGGACATGCACATAAAAGTCATTAAATCTTTAGGCAACTCCAAAGACCTAAATGATATTGCTTAGGCAGAATTACCTTTATCAGGATCATTGAGCTGAAAAATGTTTGGATGCTCAGGGTCATCAGGCAGCACCACTATCCAGCCTGTTAATGAAATCTTCTTACAAGGCCTGGATTTGTACTAGAATACAGAGAGCAAGAAAGTTAAAATTCCAGAGCAGTGCCAGTGTTTCTCTTTTGCTGTGCTCTGATTTACTAAAGTACTATATATTCCTCATTTTGGAGTGTGGAGATGCAATGCAATCTTGTTGCTAAAAGACCTGAGTAGGCTTGCTACCTGATACTACTTATATACTGTATAATCTGAATTGAAGAATCTGTCTATTCTTATTGATTAACTCTTACACTTTCAAATGGTGTAATTCTAGAATATCCTTATGGTTTGCATACTTTCCTTATCCTTGCATGGTAATTGATGCTAAGCTCTGACCTTGCCTGCAATGACTGGACAAATATGCATACTGTATCTCTTAAAACTCAGAGGTTTTATACTAGAGAGACATTAAAAGCATACAAGACAACTTTGTTTTTTTTAGGCATGCAATCAAGAGATAATGGTTTACAATTACATTCAAACTGTTACTTATAGACAACTTTACACTAAGAAGATGACCCATTGATGACTAATTTGTTTGTATTTCACATTTCATGGAAGGAGTTGTTTTAGCTATAGAATGTTGTTTCCTGCTGCTATATCAGCATACCTCTACACTAACAGATGATTACAAAAATAATCTCAGGTTCATATCAACTAGGGTACCAAAGTTAACCAGAAACAAGATCACCACTGATGCACAAAAATCAACAGCATGAAAGAATGATGAATTTTTTTTCAAAGACAAAATATTAGGCAAAACAAATTATTATATTAAATTCAGACCATTTTAAAACTAACTATGTAGAAAACAACATAAGTAGAGAGTTTTAAATATTTTACTCTCATCTAACAGACTGAATTAATTTCACTTATTTCCTCTTCAGGATAATTGTGTACCTGATCTACACATTTCCTCCTTACTAAAAAATTTGACCTTGTCTGTTGTCAGCTGTTTAACTATAGGGTCATACTGGCATACCACTATCCACTCAACACTATTGGATCATCTTTGAAGATTGTTAAGAGCACCAAAGTCCTAAGGCTTCACCTGGTGGAAAATATTGCCCCTTCCCTTGTCATCAGCTTCATAGCCAACAAAGCCCATCACCGCTCTTGTTTCTCTTGGGAAGGCTGAGAAAATATAACTTTTTTTTGTATCATTGTCACTATACCTCCTGTTGTTTTTCACATCTATGTTTGTTTTTCTGTTCCCTTTGCCCTGTCACCTGTTTGAGTCATTAAATACTCTCCTGCATCCTACCGTGACAGTTATACCTCACCACTCATGGATGCAGCAGGTGAATCCAGTTGTTGTCAGGCCTTGGCTGCCCACGGACAGTTAGCTGGCAATAACATTATTGTCATTATTGAGAGTGGAATCAGTCTCAAAACCAGTCACTGCCATGGCTCCATGCTACCCTGCCAGAATTCCACCCTTGCTGATACAAAACAAATATTCAGGTGATCTTTCACAATATCGAGTTCCACTTAGCAGCAGTTCAGTCATGCCTTAGAACACTCATGGGATGGATAAGAGGTGGGTGAGTGGCTCCTGAATCTTGCCCAGGGGGTGCTCCAGTTATGCACCATGTGCTAACCAAGCTCACCTTTAGAAATTAACAACTCATCCTTGCCTTGCTAATTGGCATCACTACCTGAAAGGACCAGCTGCTAAAGAAAAGATCAGCACCATGACTTTGAAACCCTGTGCCCATGTTCACCATCAACAGACAGCACCTGAAATTGAGTTCTACCCAAATCATGGAAGTGGAGATGGAAGCAAACAGCAAGAAAGCTTTTGCTTTTACTGTAGGGGAGCCATCCACTTTGTCAGAGACTGATCACTCCATCCAGGGTGAGTTGTCTCCAGCCTTTTTCCTCAAAATAATATTTTTGTTTATTTATAGATGGGGATCCATCGGAGAGGGTGTCATTCTCCAATAGATCCAACCTCTGGTCCTCGGGCTTGGTGCACAATACCAGTAGCATATTCAGCTGATGGTCACCCACTCTGAAAAACACCCCTAGGTCTCCCTGGGCTTGAACAGCATAATGCACTGTCATCCTAGTTGGCTTGTGCACTTATCCTCCTCCTGCCTCCACTAATGTGTCCAAGAGAACAAACTCATAATAGCCTCCACCTCTGTGAGGGGTCAAAGCACAGTTCTCACCCCTGTGTCACAACTGTGTACAGTATACAATGACCTCTAGGAGGTCATTGTACACAGTTCTCACCCCTGTGTACCAACTGTGTACAATGACCTCCTAGAGGTTTTATATAGACATAGACCACTGTGCCATTGAGTTGCTACCAGGTGCTATGCCTCTTTCTAGGAATGTATAACCCCTTGTCTGCTTCAGCAAGATTTTTTTCGCTCTAGCTTAAAAGGGGGTTAGCCTCTACCTTTGCATAGACCATCGGGACCACAACTAGTCTACTATGAAATACCAATACCCTCTCCCACTCATCCTGGCAGCCCTGAAGCAGCAACGTCTGCACGATAATTATCTAAGCTAAACCTCCCCATATAACTATATCTGTGCTAACTCCTTCATTATCAGTATGTCAAGAACGAGTCAAGTGCGAGTTCCTCCAGTGAACAATCGCATTATTCAAGTCAAGAGGCTTTTATTGTCATTTAAACCATTGATAGCTGATGCAGTACATCGTGAAATTAGAAAAAATATAGGAATCTAAACAAAGAGGATGCTAGAAAACATACAATTATGTAATAGCAGCAGTTTGTCGAACTATTGAAATGTGGTACAAAAAACAGCAATTGAATAAGATCGAAAGACAGCATGTGCAAAGATAGCAAAATCATCTTCTGTGTGTGTGTTTGTGTTCGGTACAGTTCAGTTCTGGTAGTTGGTGAAGTTCTCCACCAAGGAATTTGGTGTTCTTGATGATCTCCACAGAGGATTCATCAATGTTCACTCTGTGCTTTCCTGAAGTCAAAAACTCTCAACCATATCTTTAGTTTTATCATTGTTCAGAGGCAGGTTGTTTGCTCAACACCAAGGATGATTTGAGCTGTGCATTGCTAAACAGTCGTGAGTCATCAGAGTGAACAGCAGTGGATTAAGCACACAGACCTAAGGCGCCCAGGGGCTTAGTGTGTTGGTGCTGAGGATGCTGTTCCTGATCCAGAGGGATGTGTTCAGGCCCAGGAGGCCAGATGGAAGTTCGTGGCTATGACATCATCCATGAAGAGGTTTGGATGATCTGCAAACTTCAGGGGGTCCAGTGAAGGTTGTAACTGGATCTTGATGTACCTCATGGCAAGCATCTCAAAGCACTTCCATCATGATTTGTGTGAGTGTGACGAACAATAGTCATTGAGGCAGGACACTGAAGACTTTTTGGCATGCTCAGGGAAATGTTGAAGATGTCAGAGAAGACCTCTCCTACCTGTTCTGCACAATCCTTGAGAACTTTGCCAGGAATTTTGTCTGGTCCAGCAGACGTCTGTGGGTTAACCCTGCATAGACAACTCCTCATATCGGCCGTGGTCAGAGTACCTGGTCTTTGGGGGGAAAGATGGTTTCCTTGCCACTATGTGGTTCTGCACCTCAAACTGAGTGTAGAAGTCATTCAGCACATCTGGGACTTAGGCATCACTGTGACAGGCAGGTAAAGCTGTCTTGTAGTTCGTGATCACCTGGATACCCTGCCACATGCGCTGGCTGCATCCCTAAACATGTTCTAGTCAGTGCACTCAAAATAGTCCCAAAGAGCAGAGGTGGTTCCTTCTGGCCAGGTTTTCACCTGCTTCAGAACGGGTATAGAGTGGTCTGTATAATAGAATTAGTATAAAAGAGATGTGGTCTTACTAGCTGAGATGTGATCGTGACTCTGCACAGTATGCACAGGGGATGTTTGTGTAAAGTTCCAGCGTGTTTTCCCTTCTTATTACAACAATAAACAATCCACCATGGTGAGCATTTTGCAGATCGCTAATATGACCCATAGAGCTCACATAGTGCCTCCTTATCAGTAACTCAGGGGGAATGTACACTCTGAAATGAAAACAGTGGTGCATACCCTTTGTAAATATAATGACATGCATCTAGTAGTTACAAACTCCACTAGCAATGAGCAGTAACTAGAAACAAGAGTTCTATTATCATTCCGGATTGATGTAAACACATTCCACCACCATGACCCTTACCACAGAGCTACATTTCTGTCAGCAAGTAATGAGGTGAACCCATCTAGCTGAATAGCCAGTGGATGACCGTGACTCTGTTGCTTAGCCATGTCTCTGTGAAAACAAAGATGTCTAAACATCAGTCTCTAAACAGTCTCTGTTTAGAGACTTGGCTAGGAATTGGCTGTAGTCCAGTTTATTGTCCACGGAGCCTAGCATGGACACCAGCATACTTGCCATGCTTCAGCTTCCTTGGGCACCCCTTCTGGCATCCCCTCTCCCAGTCACCAGCATCGGGAGGTGCCATGTACTGAAGGCCTGGTCTCTGCAGCAAGCCAAGTTCAAGATGGCGCCGCTGTGTTTGGCCTGCCACTTGCTCCTCTGTTTTTTCATGTTTGTTTTTGCTACCGTCTCGTCGTTTACTGTGTATGATCGCACCACGTTGATGGAACTGCGTTGTACAACTAATCGCCTCTTAAATACCCAGTCCTTTAAACCACCACCTCCACTGTTGACATTAATTCCTCCTTTCCTGAGACACCCTGTCTGTCTGCTACCAGGCAGGAAACCCCGCAGAAGACATGGTCAGAGAGGCGGGTTATATGTCAGGCTGAGGACTCACCTGGATTTTCCGTCTCTGAGGTGTCAAGATCAACCAGAATTTGGCAATGCTAGAAGATCGCGGGAATGCTACCGATGGCTTAGCCCGGTAGGCTCCAATGCTGGCGTTCCATTTCCGTGTCCCCGCTGTGTTGAAACATCCACCTGGGGTTGTGTCCAAGAAAACCTCTGTCCAATTCCTCGAGTGACATCGTCGCCTGTCAACTTGTCCACGTTCTGCATGGCACTTTGTAACACCAGATCGCTCAACAACAAAACATTTGTCCTCAATGATGTCATCTCCTCTCACAATTTGGATCTGTTTATCCTCACCAAAACCTGGCTTCCCCCAGGTGACGTCAGTGCCTTTTCAGAAATCCTCCCCTTTGGTTATCTTTACCTAAACATGCCGCGCCGAACAGGTAGGGGCGTGGGGATAACCACCATACATTGACAGTCCCTGAAGTGCCACCAGCTGTCCATTAGAGGGTATTCCAGCTTCAAGTTACAAGTATTTGTGCTTACACTACCCTGTCCGATTTTATGTGCTGTAATCTACCGACCGCCCAAATTAAACAAGGATTTTTTAATTGAGTTCTCAGAGTTTCTGACAGAGTTTCTAGCAAAGTTTGACAATATTCTAATCTGTGGTGACTTCAACATTCGTGTTTGTTGCCCCTCTGATAAACCTGCTAATGAATTTAAGGCACTTTTAGACTCATTAGATCTGGCTCAATCCATTTCCAGTCCAACCCATTGGTTAGATCACACTTTTGACCTTATTATCTCTCGTGGGGTGATTGTGTCAACTTGTGAGGTCATGGATTTTCCCATCTCTGACCATTCTCTCATACGGTTTATTTGTGCTGTTTCACCTGCACCAACATCTACTACCCCTCATCGCCGTCGCATTATTACCTCATCTACAGTCGATGATTTTGTTGCTGCCTTCTCTGTTTCTGATCTCGCTTCTACTGCTGAATTGGCATCGCCTCTTTGTCCGGACCGTTTCCTCGCCTGCTTCCATACCATCTGCTCCCAGATTATGGACTCTTTTGTGCCCTACAAGGTAAAGTCGAGCAAAGGTCCATTGGACCCCTGGCTCAATGATACAACTCGAGCCCTCAGGCACCGGTGTAGACAGGCTGAGTGAAAATGGAAGAAGGATAGGCTGCAGGTGTCACTGGAGATGTTTAGAGACAGTCTTGCCACCTATCAGAGTGCACTGGAGGAACCTAGGAGAGGTCTTCTCTTGCCACCTATCAGAGTGCACTTTTCTGCTCTCATCACAACATTTATTGGACAAGGTTTTGTCTGTTAGGCAAACCATTGCATAAGTTCCCATTGTTGCCATGTCTACTCGTGTGGCTCAATGTGTGCTAGAGAACTTTGATGCAGTTACTCTGGTGGGCCTCAAAAAAACTGTCCACGAGTTGAAGCCCACCACCTGCCCTCTAGACGCTGTTCCTGCCAGGATTTTGAAGGAGGCTGTTGACATCATAGGTCCCATCCTTGTCCCCTTCATAAACAGCTGTTTTAGGGTGGGTACTGATCCTACTGCTCTCAAACACGCTATTGTTAGACCGCTGCTCAAGAAACCCAACCGTGATCTTTCCATACTCTCCAACTTCCACCCTATATCTAACCTGTCATTTCTGTCTAAGTTGATGGTCTCATCTTCAACTGCACGGCATTGGTGATACATTTCCGTCCGGTTTCAGGTCGAGGCATAGCACTGAATCAGCGTTATTGATGGTCCATAATGACATTCTTGGAGCCCTGGATGGTAAAAGCTCTGTGGTTTTGGTGTTACTGGACACCGTGGATCATGCCATCCTCATCTCTCATCTTCAACATGTTTTTGGTCTGGAGGGTGTGGTGCTAAATTGGTTCTCATCATACCTCACTAACAGAACTTTTTCAGTGATGCTTAAGGATTATTCTTCCTCGGCTGCTCCTCTGTCATCTGGTGTGCCTAAAGGATCTATTCTTGGTCCTATTCTGTTCTCACTCTATATGCTGCCACTTGGTCAGCTCATCTCCAATCACAACGTTCAATTTAATTTCTATGCTGATGACCTCCAAATCTATCTTCCTGTGATTCCGAGTAATCGTTCTGCATTGGACTCTCTCCATAATTGCCTTCAGGATATCAAACAGTGGCTTTCCCAGAACTTCTTTCATCTGAATGAAGAAAAGACTGAATACATCCTGTTTAGCCCGGATTAACCCAGCAGTTCTCTTAGTTTTGGTCCTCTAACACCTCAGTTTGCACCTACCGTGCGTAACCTGGGTGTTATTTTTGACAAACATATGCATTTCGATAAACAGATCAGTGCAGTAGTGAAGGCGAGCTTTTACCAGCTAAGACTAGTCAGCAAGGTCAAATCATTCTTGTCCCAAGCTGACCTCGAAAAAGCTATACATGTCTTCATCAGCTTGAAGATTGACTACTGTAATGCTCTCTACAATGGATTTAATCAATCACTTCTCAATTGGCTCCAAATGGTACAAAACGCAGCAGCACGTCCTCTCTCTAACACCTCCAAACGCTCAAAAATCACAACTGTTTGGAGGCTGGTCATTTGCCGTCCAGGGACCAAAGCTGTGGAACACAATTCCAGCACACTTACGATGCATCACTGTGCTGAGTGTTTTTAAATCGCAGTTGAAAACTCATTTATTCATACAAGCTTTTAACATGTAGCCTCTGATTCAACTGCTATTTTATGTTCATTGTGTTCTTATATTTTATTGTCTATTGTTGTTTTACTGGAAAGCACCTTGTGCTCCTTTTGGTTGTTGTTATAAATAAAATTTGATTGATTGAAAATTCATTCCTGAAGTCATAATAAGCAATAGTAGGCTGCAATTTACATTTAAGGTATGAGATAATTTCATAAAAATAAAAACCTAGAGATCAGCTGCTTTCTACAAATATTCTGATCCTCTGTCAGATCAGGTCCCCAGGCCACCAACCATTAAACCACCGCTCCTCCTCCCCTCGTTGATGTTGAGAGCCAACCCATCTATCAGGTCAAAAACACCTCCTCACCTCCTGACATCAAGGGGGCCTACTAAAGTACCTCATTGATTACGAGGAGCGATAGCAATGAGCAATGTTGGGTGCCCACACACATCTCTTAACCCCAAATTATGCAGAGAATTTCATTCCACCCAAAATGTAAAGAGTCTAACTCAAGAGGGAAGGTACTCTTGACATACTGTTTATGTTTATTTTTACAGCATTTAATTATATTATATCAGTGTTTGATAACATATCAATAATGTTAACTGTGCAAATTGTCCTATTTTGGTCCTTGTTATACTGTCTTGTACTGTTTGCACAGATGAACTTTATGTAGTCTTTTGTAGTGTTATTTGGCTCTGTGTAGTGTTGTGTAATTCTTGTTTGATTTTTGTAGCACTTTATGTAGGGCCTTGAGGAAGACTGTCAATTTACTTCATACTTTTATATTTTATCAAAAAAAACCCAAAACATTCTGAATGGCTTTCATATTAACCTTTAGTTATCTTTAGCAGCAACTAATAGTAATAAAAAAAAATTGAATGAAAATATTTTTTTGTTTACTGAGGCTAAACATTTCCCACAATGTTATTCGAGTGCTTCCTATTACAGGCATCAGACGGATTTAGCGGTTGCTTTATTTCTACCTAAATTTATGATGATAATATAATAAGATGTCTAATGTCACTGGAAAACAGAGTGAGAGAAGAAACCTTCAATCCATTATCACTTGAAATGTTATCTCCAACTAAATGCCTTGTGACTGCACTAGCAATGTACTCCTGTAACTGCAAACTATTCACAGGAATATTAAAATATAGCATCTACTAAAATTCTAGAAAATTTCTCAGGGCTTTGAACATGTTTCAATATACAGATATTTCTTGTCATTCAAGTTGGTTTACTTTAAAAACAGACAAATATGGGGCTACTTACATGTCTCCTTTCATTTGCTCTTAAAGCTTTTGAGCCAAAATATATTAGAGTTGAACCGGAAAGAACAATCCAGTATCGTTTCCATGATGACAACTGGTACAAAAAATTAATAAAAGTATAAAAAGTGAATTACAAACAGTATCAAAACCTGACAGATTTTAACTTGGCAGATTTAAGAAATGTTCAGAGGAATGACATACTCTTTCACTTGGTGGTTTACACAACAGAATATTATTGAATGCATTGGTACAGGCACAGGTAGTATTTATCCTACTGGATTAAAGACATGTGATATTACACTCACTGTAGGTTTCTTGCCCTCTTTCATCACAGTCTTTCTCCGCAGAGGCCCTTCAATGGTGATACTGCTAAGTGAGCTGCACTCATAACTGGACACAACCCCTGTGGCACTGGGCCAAGGAAACAACACAACTAAAATCTTTTAATCTTTTGCACTACAAATCTATGAATAGTTCTGTATTGTTTTGTTATGGATCGCTCACAAACATACATGCAGCAAAATGAAAATGCAGAAGAAATGTTTTGTTACTGCTATAGAATTGCTATAGAGTTTTTAGCAGCGGATAATTTTTTCTGGAACCTTTTTAAGAACATGGTTATTCCTTAAACCCATCATAAGTCTGAAACAGGAAAGTTATAAAGAGCACATCTTTGTCATTTCAATAACGATTTACCCAGTTACACACTTGTAAAGACAAACATTTTAAACCCTTTCTTATACTTTGAAGGATTGAAACTGTGGGTGTGACTTAATCTCCCTGATTTGCAGAAAACAAACAGCAACTAATTGTACTAAATAAAACCCTGCATGGACATGAACAGAGGCAGTTCAACAGACATAATATCATCATATTTTGTTCCGTTATCAAGGCTATCCAAGTCATATAGAGTATATTGACCTGTAAACGTAGCTTCTGCTTCTAGGGGAGTTATGGACTGGAACCCTCCAATTTGGACCAAGTGTAGCATACATACGACCCCTAAAATCATACAGTTCAAATCATTTTAATTAAATGAAGACACTGCATTTTGCAAAGTGAATGAGCACTTAACAAAAAAATAAAGCACCTCACCTCTCAGCAGTAGACGACAATTCTTCACTGAAGAAGCTTTCTGTACTACCTGCAAAAAAAATAAAAAATTATATATATATATATATATATATATATATATATATATATATATATATATATATATATATATATGTGTGTGTGTGTGTGTGTGTGTGTGTGTGTGTGTGTGTGTGTGTGTGTGTGTGAGTGTGTGTGTGTGTGTGTGCATGCAACCTCTAGATTTATATATATATATATATATATATATATATATATATATATATATATATATATATATATATGTGTGTGTGTGTGTGTGTGTGTGTGTGTGTGTGTGTGTGTGTGTGTGAGTGTGTGTGTGTGTGTGTGCATGCAACCTCTAGATTTACAAGTGGGAGTAAGGTTTAAAACAAACAAACAAAACAAAACAAAAAAAAAAAAACACTGCCAACAAAACCTGTAGCTGATTTTCTTATACTTATGTAATATGTCATGGCAACAAATAAATGACCATGGCAAGTCTGCATGAAGTGGATGAAATTAAATGATGGATGAAAATTTAGGTAAAATATATATATCCAACAATCCTGCTGTAATATTCTATTACTTCAGATAGATTCAAATAAAGGACGATTCAATAAATTATTAGGCAAAAAGAAAAGCTGTCATTAGTCAAATTCTCCAAGTGACTGACTGCTTCTGCTCTTCAGAACTGCCTGACCCACACTGAAGCCCTATGTCCAATTGGAGTCTCATCATAATGGGGTTCTCACTGCTGCTGAGGATGACCCCATATCAATTACCTGGAGATATACTGTATGGGACTGCTGTGGAGAGAATCACTTGGTGGTGGCTTTGAACTGCTGTTTTGTGCTTGGGTCCCCATAAACTTTTGATATTTGTGGAATTTATAAATCACAATGATGGCCATTAAACATTGCTCAAAATCTCCTGGTTACACCATTCCACTTGACTATATACAGTTGTAGAAAGGACAGAATTTTCAAAATCAAAATTTCCAGTGTAACCCATATGGCAATAAAACTCCCTTTTGAATTTGGTTTCTGCCTCATATAGTCTCATAGAATATTTGTTTGCCACTGTTGCCTCTCGCTTGCTCAATAGGCATACATATAAATTTTAATTCTAAATATTTTATGTATTTCTTCAAAGCTGCTTTGAGACTAAATGGGCTAAATGGGAATCAGACTTATCTATTGCTCCCAATGCCGCTTTCTGGACACAAATCTGCAAAAATATCTACTTCATGACAAAAAATGCCAACTTACAACTTATACAGTATAAAGTACTTCATAGATTTCACCTAACTGGACAGAAATTATTTAAAATGGGTTTTACTTCAGAAACATGCTCACATTGCACACAAAACACCCCAGATACATATTTACACGCTATTTGGCAATGCACTGCGGTTAAAACATTCTGGGAAAACGTTATCGACTCACTATCCAACCTTATGGGTTGTCACATCCCGCTGTCTCCCTCCCTCTGTATATTAGGTGACATATCCATAATCAATTTAAACAGTACAAACAGTCAATTACTCCTAGTGGCTCTAACTATCGCCAAGAAAACTATCCTCATGAACTGGAAATCGAGGAACGCCATACACATTACAACTTGGAAAAATTTACTAATAGAGTACATCTCCATGGAAAACTTGTCTACCTCCACTCAAAATAATACATCAGAATTACACCCGTCTTGGTTATCTCTCTTTAACTTCAAACAGTCATGAATCCACTGACCTTCTTTGTCTGAAGCCATCCTCAATGATACACCATCAATAATCACATCAATAATCACACATGATTGGGAGGAGGGAGGGTCAGGAAGAGGCAGCAACACAGACTAATAAATATAAATTAAATAATTATTATATTTAAAACTCTCTCTCTCTCTCTCTCTCTCTCTTTCTCTCTTTCCCTTTTTCGCTGCTTCTGGTCCCTGGTTGACTGTGGCATACTAGTCCCTGCCATGTGCAGTTTTGATTAGTCGTGGGTGGTTGTGATGTGGGGCCGGGGGCATTGGACTTTCACCCTCCAGCTTGTACTTCTGTCTGATATTTCTTGTCTCCGGCTGGCCCAGCACTTGTCCCGCTGTTTTAATGCATAACATATTAGATGAGGTGCACACATATTCATTTGGAGTATAATAATATTTAAAAAAAAAAAATACATAGTACACAGGGTAAGTGTGTCGTGTGCACATACATAGGGTAAGTGTGGCGTGGGCGTGGGCGTGGTGGCCTGGGCTTTGCACTGGGCTGGTTCCATGCTACACGCCATGCTATTTTAATGCATTATACACTAGTTGACAAACATATCATGAGTACAACAATGAAAGCAGCCATATTTATTCCACAAAAAACAAAAACAAAACGTATACACACACAAACAGGTTAAGCGTGGCATGTGCGGGACAGCTGGGGATGGGTATGGATTTTGGGACCATGGATCCCACAGCACTTCACCTTGATAGCCCGTTGTAATATGACGCCGGCGTTGGTCTATGCTATGCCATGGCCATGAGGGTTATCAGCGGCAGCTTTATAATACCTTATCATTAATAGTTGTATCAATATTACCGTTATTATTATTATTATTATTATTATTGCTATTATAACTACTACTATTATTATTGCTATTACTACTACTAGTTCTATTGGTCCTCTTTCTGATCCTTTAACCTCCCCTTCATTCAGGATGAAATGAGTATATTTGTAAATATATTTATCATCACTACTACTGCTAATACTATTATTACTATTTCTTATTAATTGGATTTTTCAATATTATTATTATTATTATTATTATTATTATTATTATTATTATTATTATTATTATTATTATTGCTATTACTGTTGATATTGTCACCTTCCTCATACCCAATTTTACATTTACATTTTGTCTTGTGTGATACCATTACTGTCTTCATCGTTATTATTGTCATTATAATTCTAACTATTAATGTATTTTCCTCTTTGATTTATGTATGTGTGTATATATATGTATGTATACACACACACACACACACAAACACACACACACACACACACACACACGTTTTGTTGGTCTTTGTATTTGTATTTTTGCATCTAATAAAAAAAATAAAAAATAAAAAAAAAGCTGCTTTGAGACAATGTCCATTGTTATACACATAAAATTAAACTGAATCAAAGGACATTGTATTTCTGTTTTATAAATAATGTGTCTGAGCAGGTACTTATCTTTTGCTGCTCTCATCACTGTATTAGGGAGGTTTTTGAAAATAAAACTGTATTGTGCACATCATTACACCTATCAGTTACTGACTAACTGGTTGAACCTGTAAACCTTTGAGCATATTTTGGTTTTCCGCTAAAAAATGACAGCTAATGGTGCTAAGTGTGTCCTAAAAGTGCAGTGACCTGTTAGGCTGGTGTTGGTGCTAAATTTCACTAGCTAGCTAAAAGACAACACAGAGAACCGAACTCACATGTTCTGTAGCTTTCAGTGCCTGTACTGTCATACATTCATCTGTATTATTTGTGCATTTTGTGATCTGATCTTGTATTTTGGTCTTCAGTCTGATTTGTGCACTCTGTACTGACTTTCAGCCACCTAGCTAATGTTACCCTGACTGCTCATTGGCATTGACTGTGAGGCTGTTAATAATGGGGTTGAAGAATGTCAATAAGTAAGATATTTGAGTGAAGGTGTAATCTATGCATCCCAGAATACTAATATTTGTAATGTTGAAGAGGGTTTTTTTATTTCCTGACTTGAAGAGATGCACAGTAAATCAAATAAAGTAGACTCTGGAGTCAAAGGTGTGAAGAAAATCAGTGTGTAAAGAAAAGGACCTAATGAGATGCCGTTGGTGAAGACAGAGTCGTGTGTGTGATTCCTGACGGGGCTGTGTGACTCTAAAAAGCTGTCGTCCAGTAGATGACGAGCCTTTTCCTTCACAGAAAAAGTGGCACTCTTACTCTCCGCTACTCCAAACTGGCACATCATGCTAAACAAAGAGAAAATAGAGTGAGAGAGAGAGAGTGAGAGAGAGAGAGAGAGAGAGAGAGAGAGAGAGAGAGAGAGAGAGAGAGAGAAACTATATCTCATTTTCTTTTTTTGTAAACACTGATAACATTCCATGCTGGCAAAAAAAGCATACCAAGAGATCAACTAGCTATATATACAACCCATGTTTTAGGTTTAAAGAGTTTAATACTACATGTGCTTCATTGCCCTTTTTGGCCTTTAAGCCCATTTTAAAGTCTAAATCGAAATCACGAACAAGGAATTTACAGAAACTGAACACATTTTCCCAAGAAATGTGTAAAACATGAACACATAAGAAAATAAAAACACTTATGTTCAATGATCACAAATGGCTGCAAGCTGTCAATGATGCTTATATGTTAATAAGATGCAAGGGTGAGATTTTAATGAACAGAACTAAATAGTGATACGTTTTGACTTATTTCTATCAACAAAATAGTGTGCACAAGCTTAAAATTGTATCTCATGCTAACTTTAATTGTAGTGTAGGTTACCCACTTATTTCCCAGGCTGTGGCTCTTTCTGTGTCGGGCTGGTGGGGGTGTAGGCAGATGAGATACAACTGAGGTATCAGGACATGTTGGCCTCCGGTTATACTTTGCAGAGAATGACTCTTCTGATGGTCCTTATGTGGACACACACAAACACAAAACTAATTACTGTCTTAATTATTGTGGATGCAGAAAAAATACTTTTTTCCCAGACCAGATTTAGGAATCTTGAATTACTTTTTGGGGGAAAAACTACATACTAAAATCTATTCTGTTTGTTTTTCATCACTTGAGTCCAAGTGTTTGTTGGTTATTTACTTACTTTTACTCATATACACATTACTTACATGTATTTTTGAACATCATATTTTTAATTGCTGATACAACTGTTTTGTACTGACGCTGTCATATGTCATGGCAAATAAGGATGCTTTGTATAAAGCATCCTTATTTTCAAAGAATCTACTGGTTGGTGCTATTTTATGTATCTGTCTTGTAGTGTATTGTACTGTGTGTCTGTATGTAGCACCAGATTGTATGTAGCACCAACATCCTAAAAAAACATTGTTTCATTTCATTATGTTTACTATATAATGGTCAAAATGACAATGAAAGCTTTTGGACATGAATTGACACTTTTATTTCACTTACTTAAATTGATTACTTATTTTTACTTACCTAATTATTTTTACCATATTTAATTACATGCATGCTTTTACCTTACTTGCCTCGTTTTTCTTATGGCTGTCCTACTTACTTACATTTTTCTTATTTCATTTAGAATAACCTTCCACATGAAAATATTGCAGTAACCTTTGGTTACTAAACGGTCATTTGCACATTTTCATGCCAAACATGGGGTTTTAAGCCTCATACTTGGACCTACACTTCATTTCCTGTTCAGAAACATCAATTTCTTTCCTTGAGAGCCACATGTATAAAATTAGGAATAACCTAACTAAAAATATCTTCAATTATCTACTGCCGTACATTTATAATTACAGCATAGCCTGAGAACCAACAATCTTCCTAATAAAACAAAATAAAATCAAGAACAATAACTTAATTGTACAAAATGTAATTATTTACTGATATAAGCTACATGTATTCCTTACAGTCATGTCTGGGGCCTTTTCCACTGCACAATAAAATCAGAGTGATATTTGTGGTATTGAAGCAAGCAGGCATTTGCAGAAGTCCCAGACTCCCAGAGTCTCTTTAATTTTCCACTAACTGGAAACAGACTTTCCCTTCCAATTAGCACATGGTAGTCAGCACTAGTTCCGACCACAACCATCAGTGACTTCATTGTGAGCGGCTTTGCGAAGATGCCTAGAGCTAAAAAAAAAATGTGCTACTGGCTTTACTGTGTCCTTGTAAAAGTGGGAGAAATGGTTGTATCTGTTTGCATACAGGTTTGTCTATAACATCTTTTTTTTTTTTTTTTTTTTTTTGTATGTATGTGCTCAATAGTTGTGTTCAAACACAAAAGGCATGAAGACTGTAATAATAAAGATAGAGAAAAAGCCCCCAATGTTTAAGGTATTTCAAAAGGTTGTATATATATATATATATATATATATATATATATATATATATATATATATATATATATATATATATATATATATATATTGTCCAATATCTGTATTTTGATTCTGGGTCATACAGTAATTACATTATGACTATGACTCTAAATAAATGGTAGGGTGGCACAGCAAGTGTCACTGTCTCCTCACAGCTCCAGGATTTCCAGTTTGATCTCAGGTTATGTGCTTGTGTGTTTTACATTTTTTTCCTTTTGTCTTTGTGGGTGTCCTCTACCATGTCCTTAAAATATGGCATCTATTTAAAATTTCCACTAGGTGTAAATACTATAAGTGTTTGAATATGCTTGTATGTTGCCCTGTGATGGAAAGGTGTACCATTCAGTGTTAATTCCTACCTTGTACACGGTGCTTCCAAGATAGGCTCTAGTTTTACATTAACAACATTGAACAATCTAGAGAGACTTACAAAAGTGTCTTAAGAGACTCTAATTTACATTATGTTAAAAAAATAATTACATGATAAAAATCTGTGTATGGTTATAATTGCATGTAACTGACAAGAATACAGCACCTATATATGGATCTTAGACTGGCAATCTATATCTAGAGCTATGCATAACCATAAGCCTAAGAAAAAACAATACCAAATGTCACATGATATAAGGTTCACTGGCTACTATTAGGAAGAGGAAATATGGCTTTTGAGAATCAGTTTAGTCAGAGGGGAGCCTTTAAATCCCTATCCTTCTGAGCATTCGCTCATAGAACAACTGAGTGGAGGTTTCTGCTTTAAAAACTTGTACTGCTGGTGCATTAAGGTCTGGAATCTCTATTAAAGGATATATTTCTTTCATAGTCTTTCCAGAAACCATCTGCAAATCCCTTCAACCCACGACGAGTTCCAGACACTGTCTACTCCACAGAAGATGCCATCTTTATCCAGAGGGAGGATGACTCCCATTATGTAAGACCATACATTCAAAGTGCATGATCATCTTCCAGATGAATACTGAGATTAAGAAAAATTACATTAAAAAAACAGGTTACTACCTCCAAGGTCTTCTTTAGAAGAGACAAGACGAGGTGAATTACTCCCAGGTTCAATCCTCAGGGACAACCTGCAGGGAATGAATGTTAATAGAAAAATGGAAAATAAACACAGACTAAAACATGTTCTGTCAAATCAACAAAAAAATGCTGGTTAGCTAAAAACCCAAATTATTACTCCCATTGTTGCCACTGCTGATTCATTCTCACAATTAACTCTATACAGTACTTTGTTTGATGTTCAGGACACAAAGGAGAAATGGAAACAATGGGAAGAGGTGTATTTAGCTCATTATAGATACAGTTACTGCTGTATCATTGTAAAATGGCTCGTGTCCATGTCATATTTGTACATACCAGAAAGGTTGCATATGTAATAATGGTTTGACAACTGAGTGGATGTCCGCCATAAAGTTTCCTCTATGACCATGACCTCATGCACACAGCCTATAACAGGCACCAGCTATGCCATGTTCATCCTATAGCCATTTGCACCAACCTGAGTAACCTTTTATTTTACATTTACATTAATTGTGACAGTCCTCTTTTTTTGTTGTAAATCTGTAGTTGCATACTATGGCCACAAACTGATCATGTTTGTTTAACACATGCATCACACGTGGTATAGCATATGTTAACATGTTAAAGACGACATCAATAGGTCTCTCAAATTGAAAATGAGGCAGACTCTGGATTCTTTTTTAATAATAATAATAATAATAATAATAATAATAATAATAATAATAATAATAATAATAATAATAATAAAAAGGTCAGGCATTCTGGTCTGTGTATTATGATACCCAGTGTACACTTTGCTCATTAGCCACTGGTCTATAATTGAGATGGTTTGCTTAATTACATGTGAGGCCATAGTCACAGGTTGATGACTTTCATTGTTGTACTCAGCATGAAAATGAGCACACAGGAAAACTCCATTACCACCTGGCAGACTGAAATTGGAAGTAGAACTGCATTTAATTTATTCTATTAATTCTACTAATTCTATATTATAAGTTAATAAGATGTGAAACAAATGGCCAAGTAATTCTGGTTTAAAGAAACGTGACTCTGTGTACGATGCTACGGAGAAACCAGTGTGCAACCTTGCCATGTAAGCATGATTGAGACCAGACGATGAAGTCATTCCTCCTTTCAAATGCTAAATCCCATTACCCCCATGTACAGTTGTGCTCTCCCCTTTCACTCTCAATTCTTTTTTTTTTTGTCAGCACATTACGGCACGGCACATACAACTATTTAATATTTAATATTAATCTGGTCAAGAGTAAATAATATCACTTTCCGCGTGATGAAAAAGTAAATCATGAAACTCAAATAAATACATCTAACCTTTACACATAAGCTACTATAAGCTACAGCTATAAAAATCTGAAAATAAATGGGCTAAGCTGGAGTCTGGCAAATCCAAGCAAATAGAAATCTATGTTCAACACAAATGATCTATCACACTGAGGGATGCTGAAACTCCCTAAGCAAGAAAACTGCTCTAGGCAGACTGGATCACACAGTATGGCAACACAGGATGAAAGAATGATTATTATTTTGTACTTGGGAGAGGAAGGTGGGGAACCCACTACTGGAGATCACGTCACCAACCCTGGCTGTGTGTTTCTTTATGGTACAAACAGGCACAATCTCTGTATATTTGTATACCTACTGTAGATTATGTCACCTCGAAATTATGACAGTATGGAAGTTTAGTATATTATTTGCTTAAAAAGTACAGCTGATAGTACAATAACTGTACGGGGGCACACAGGGATCGTGTATTACAAACTATATAGCTGTGACTGACAGTATTATCTCATTCCCACAGCTTTCATTTATGAGTATAAGTGTCAACAAAGTAATTTCCGACCACAGAAAATTAAAAAAACAGATTTTTAAATGAAATATATAAATTAAAATGTTTTAATAAACACATGCCATTTGTTATCATTTGATTACTGCATTTCAGCTATTCCTTTCTCAGAAGGTCCATTAAAAATATATATATACACATACATACATATACACACACACATGAATAATACATAAATGTATTTCTCTCCACTCAAGACCAACCAAACAAACAAACATACGTGTAATTATCATCCTCCACAAATTTTTGCAGTTCCTCAATGTAGTGCACTGACATCAGGTACTTCTGTACATGTGGTAATGTCAGCAAGTGATCTGCCAAAGAGAAAAAAAAACAGTTTGTATGTTATTTAATGGTATTCAAATTATATATTAAAATAAATAAATAAATAAATAAATATATTATTATTATATAATATATAAATATTATATATATATAATAAAAGTATAAAAGTATATACAGACTGATGATGTACAAGTCTAAAGAATCATTCTGAAAAAATAGGGAAGTACAATGTGGAATGAAAGCACTAAACACTATAGTTTCAGCTATATTGCTACCTTTTTGTTTATTTAAGCTACTTATTAATAATATTTATAGCACTGGTTTGTTTTAAATGACTAAAAATAAAGGTAATATTTCATGTTCATGATAAAATTGGCAAAGATGTTTTGGTACAGGTGACGTAACTAGTTAAGGAAGTTAGATAAACTATTCAATTAATATTCTAGATAGGTAGTCAAACTGAACAGTTTCAAGTTAGAAATAATTTTATATGATTTCAGTTGAAATGTTAAATTACATCGTAGTTCAGAACCCCTCTATCTAATACATTTGCCACTAGAACTTTCTAGAAATGATCACTTTCAGATAGTAGCATGAATTATTTAATGTAGTGCCTCTTGGGCTACAGAAAATATCTTAGTGCTGCTAGATCAGCATATCTCTCTACCCTAACTAAAGATAATAAAAATAAATCCTAAATTTTTATTTAATACAGTAGTTAAATTAACCAGGAACAACACAAGAAATATGCAGACCATCAAATTGCAGAAACAATGACCTCATGAAGTATTTCAATGACACAAATATATAGTAAGCCTATAAATTAAAAAACAGACAATTTGATGGCTAATCCAGTAAATAACAATATTAAGAATTTAGAAAAGCATTTAAAATGTTTTACTCCCTTTCAAGAAACTAGCTTAATTTCACTAATTCCCTCTTTAAAAAAATCAACTTTAATGCTACATTTCTTATCTACATGTTTCTTTAAACAGATATTACTGTAGCAGTAGCAACAAAAGCCCTTGTAAAATGATCAATTCTTCCCTTAGCATTGGCGGTGTTGCTTGAACTTAATGCAGCTTTTGACACCACTGATCATAATATTCTACTTGATAAGATAGAAAATATTGTTGAGGTAATGGAACAGCACTTTCCTGGCTCAGGTCTTATTTGTTTGTATATGTTAGTACTTCTTTATGCATTCTCGGGTTGTGTTCTGTGTTCCACAAGGATTTGTTTTAGGCCCACTGTATTTATAATTATATATTGTACCTCTTGGAACAGTTATTCAGAGACACACCAGTTTAATGAATCTGAAAAGTGCATGAGGACATTTGACTGTGGATGCTTTCCTCCTAATTAATCCTGACAAGCCAGAAGTGTCATAGGACCACATTCATCCAGAAGTAAGCTATCTGATTACTCTGGATGACCCTTGTTTCATCAGTTTCAACAGTGATTGACTTTGGTGTGATTATTGACTCTAGCCATTTATTTGAAGCTCATGTAGATAATATTACTAGCAAATGTCTCTTTCATCTCAGAAATATTAATAAGCATTGAATGGTCCCATGCCACAGTACTGGATTAAATATTATTAATATTTTAATTTTTATAAGCTGCCACATCTACTGAAGCCCCACTGTTGTGGAAAAGCTTTACTATTAGTGTTTGGGACTCGCAGTCTCAGTTTTTAGGTTCAGGTAAAAACAGTGGCTCAAGTGGAAAAGGCTCTGGGTTTTAAACCCCAGCACTGCCACTCTGCTGATGTTAAGCAAGGCCCTTAACCCGGGGTGCTGTGTCATACTGTAGCTGCCCCTGTGCTGTGACCCCAAATTCCTCAGCTGGGATATACGAAGAAAAGAATTCTTCAAACTTTTGTTTCAAACTACCAATTTTTACAATTTTTACCTATTTAAACAATAATGGTCTGATCCCTGGGTTTGAAATGTGAAGGCAGCATTTGTTGTTTATAAAAGATAAAGTAACAGACACAGGAAAGCTGTCTATGGGTGAAAAGCAAATTTCAATTTCAATTTATTTTCAATTTCAATTTATTTGTATAGCACTTTTAGCAATTTGCATTGTCTCAAAGCAGCTTTACAGATGTTTTTTAAAGTATACTTTACATTTCTCACACACACACACACACACACACATACATATATATATATATATATATATATATATATATATATATATATATATATATACATATGAAAAACATAAGAATACAAATAAATAAATGAATACATACATACATTTAAAGTTTAAAATTAATTAAAAAATATTATATTAATTATATTAATTTAAAATTTTAAATACTATATATCTATCCCTATCCATAACGAGCCAACAAGTTGAGAAAAGAGGGAATAGCCAATACAATATCAGAATGTCTTGGAAAAAAAAAAAAAATGTGGTTGTAACAACCAGACTCTCAACAGTTAGTGGCAAACAACAGCAGTCAAAGATAGATAAATAGTGAGAGCCAAGAAAACCCTATCCCCCGTTCCCATACTTTTGCTCCCCTGAAAATTGAAGGTTGCCATGTTTCAAGTTGTTTAGCAAAACTAGATGTAAATATCGGGAAATGAAAGCTGAAATTCAGATCTACTGTATAGTCTAATATTCATCTTTTGATCTTAAGCCCAAATGTCTTGATCTCAAGCTAAAAAAATTGATCTTGTTTTTACAGTGATTTCAGAACTAATTCAAGACTAATTTGTTTATTTTTATGTTATCCAGTGATTATATATAGGTCTCTGTGTAGGTTATTGAGTTCTTCCACTCTACCCTTGTTAAACCATAGGCTTTGAATTGTACACAGGGTCACTGTCATGCTGGATCATGTTTGGGCCCCTTAGTTCCAGTAAAGGGAATAAAAAGACATTCTACAATTGTTTGTACATCCAACTTTGTGGCAACAGTCTGGGGAAGAACCTCTTATGGGTATGATGTTTAAGTGTACTTTTGGTCAGTGTTTATAGCCTTAGCAATATTTATGCAAGGCAATGTAAATCAAAAGAAGTTAAATAATAATAAAAAAACAAAAACAAATGAACAATGCTATAAAATTGAACCTTGAATCAACAAATCAACATTAATTCTGTTTTTATTTTCCTTATTCATTCAGTTTTTTTTTCCTGCTAAAATAATGTTTTGATCCATCAAACTTCACAGTTGAGCTTTATCCATAAAATACAAAATAAATTGGTAAAACACACATGCTACTTACCATAGTTACAGGACACCTGAAGGTCAGAAATGACCCGGAGAAGATTGTTCATCTGATTGGTCCTCTGCTCAGTCTCTATGATGCTGTCAGTGGCTGGATAGGCAGAGTCGATATAGGTCATATCAAACAAATAAATTCCTGAAAAATATGAAGACGAGGAAACTTAATATAATTTGCATCTTACCTTAAAGATATGCAACTTTAGATATGCATAATAAAAACAATCTACAATTCCTCCCAACAGAGTTTTAGGTGTAGAGTTTTTGATTGTATCCTTACTCTGTGACCAAGTGAATCAGGGTTGACATGTTCATTGACAGAGACTTCAAAGCATGTTTGTAAATCTGGATAAGGGTGTCAGCCAAATGCCATAAATGTAGAATGTAATGTAAATGTAGAAATAACAGGAATGGAGAGAAGACCAACCCTGGCCCCTGTATGCATGTTAGTAAAGTCTAGCCAACTTAAAAAAATCCAATGTGGAGGGCATGGTACTGTATGGTGAGAGAGAACTATTTAACCAAGCTAGAAGCACATATTTACAGGCTAGCAGGTCACCAGATGGCAAGCAACAGGACAAACTCATAGTGCTGTAGAAAACTAATGGACTACGAGTCAAATGCTTTACTTAGCAACAAACAGTTGCTTGCTAGTTAATGATCCAACTCAAGCTAGTAGCCCTGGAACTCTGACGAGATGATATTTACATTTACAGCATTTAGCAGACGCCCTTTATCCAGAGTGACTTACATTTTTATCTCATTTTTATACAACTGAGAAATTGAGGGTTAAGGGCCTTGCTCAGGGGCCCAGCAGTGGGAACCTGGTGGACGTAGGAATCGAACTCACAACTTTCCAATTGGTAGCCCAACACCTTAACCGCTAGGCTACTAGATACTTTCGGCTTCTATTCTGCTATTCTTCAAGATGCACATAAGCTCTGAAGTGTATAAGGTCAGAAGAAGTAAGTGGTGGTCATATGACTATGGTATTTATATAAAATACTATGTCATAGGGTCATATTGTGACATCGTTAAAAGGTCTTGGCCTGCATTCCCACATTCACAAGAAGGTATCCAGGTGATTCTCAATGCCCCAGGCAGATAAGGGGGTGAATATAATGTTGGTCGACTAATTCTGCTGAATAGAATTTATGTTTAGATAAATATTGTACCTTTGAGGTGAAAATGACTGCATTCTTGTTTTATAATTTTGTAACTTAAAATGTGTCAATGCTGAAGTTTGTTTCAATACTGACATTTTGCCATTACATTAATAAAGGATTGGATTATGGAATACATCTTTAAACTACTGGTTGACATTTAAGTTGTCCTTTAAGGTTATAAAAATAGACAAGTGTATGTGCAGACAGGGTCAAAGGAGGGCTCCATATTCTATAAAAAGCTCTTACAGATCAATTTACAGAAACATTTCTTTTCAGGGTGAAAAAGACCACCCATACAACAAACATAACATTTAAAAATAATCATATAAAAATATGTTTTAAACTCAGTTAAGTAGAAATTTACACATATGCAATTCAAAGTTTAGCGTATAGAAAGTTACATGTACATGTCTGGCTGACTCTGAGGAAAGACTATAAACAAATCCTGTGATAATCCTATAAAACCAAATCCATGAAATACATACTTTGACTTTATGCCAGGGATGAAATATGTTAGAATAACATGTAAATATTAAATTAACATTTTAACAATAAAATTTTCATACTATAAAATTACTGCAGGCCAATTTGATTTATATGAAAGTGTTTAGCGAATAAATGAGTTACAAAGAATTACGCATGTTCCTGGTGACATAACCTCAAAAACATTGTTTAAAACACTCCCAGTCATCCACCCACATGTACACAGAATCAAACACACTGAGGGTTATAAAACAAAGTAAAATAAATAAATAGTCTTTATGTAAATTAGTGTATTGTTGACAAATTCCTTGTGGAGTAAGAAAACAAGAACAATTACTGACCTAAAGGCTTGTGCCACTAAAAATATCTAACATATTTACTCTTTAAGACTTATCAAAGCATACCAACTACTGTATAAATACATTTACACTGGATCAAACATTGAGTTAAAATAAATAGAATTCATTAGAAAAGATTTGTATACAATGCAATACTGTATGTGTACATGCTTGTATACAAATGTCTGTTCTAGAGGGTTGTGTTAACAAATTTCTCTGGCTTAAGACTTGTCTAAAAAAAATCCAAGTGACTGATGTCCATCAGCTGTGATGTATTAATAACAATCTAAGTAATCTGATCACATGTAACTGCTTTGCATCCAGACATTGAAAGAGTTGATACTTAAGGAATAAATATTTAAATATATATTCAAGTTACACATTTAGAATGTATAATTAACACAAAGACTCACTGACCACATGTCTGATCCCACATGATCTTAGATCACTTGAATCGCCTTTATGTTTAATGTTTGATTAATTTAGTTTTTCTAATTAATATTGTTTTATTGTTGTTTACTGTTATTAATTGTTTTATTTTGTTTGTTTGAATTTGTATGGTGACCTTGAGTGACTTGAAAGCCATCTATAAATAAAATTATCATTATATTACTATTAAATAAGAAGCACATTTCATAAAAACTCACCCTGCAATTAAATATATCCCCTGAAACATTTTGGTAGAGACAAATATATATTTTATTTAATAATAAATTTGAACAGAAGAAACAGAACTGAATGTTTGGCCTTCATGGTTTTTTGTGTTTTATAAGCTCAAACAACAAGTTGAGTTGATCAGGACCACTGCAGTAAAGCTAAAGGCATAAATATTTAAGAAGAAAATACATACAAAAATCTGTGCAAATTTCATTCATTTTTTTTCATGCATAAAAAATATTTTAATATTAGCATAATGCACCACAACTGGAAGAAAATGTCATAGGTTTAGAAATAGAATCCAGGCTGCTTAAAGACAATGTTAAATGTGCTTTATAGTATGCTAATTATACTAAAGAATAACAGAAAAAGTGGGAAAAGCAATTAAAAGCTCTTGTAGATCCACAATGTGCTATTGTTAAATCACCAGCAGCTTACAAATGTTAAGCGTAACCATAAAGTTCCTCAGTTTGTAATGGCATGCTCAGATATGTTAGGTCCTGCCCTAATTCTGCATTTAACAGTTTCTATCCAAGAGCCTTTTTTTTTCATTCATTCATTTTCTACCGCTTATCCGAACTTCTCGAGTCACGGGGATCTCAGGCGTCATCGGGCATCGAGGCAGGATACACCCTGGACGGAGTGCCAACCCATCGCAGGGCACACACACTCTCATTCACTCACACACTCACACACTACGGACAATTTTCCAGAGATGCCAATCAACCTACCATGCATGTCTTTGGACCGGGGGAGGAAACCCCCAAGGCACGGGGAGAACATGCAAACTCCACACACACAAGGCGGAGGCGGGAATCGAACCCCCAACCCTGGAGGTGTGAGGCAAACGTGCTAACCACTAAGCCACCATGCCCCCCCAAAAGCCTTTTTTAATTATGAAATTATGATGGTAATACTGGAAAGAGAAGAAAATTTGCATGTGTATCAGTGGCAATGTTTAACCATAAGCTTTTAATTACATGGTCCACTTGGTCTGGATGGTTAGAAGTTCATGGATAGATGACAGATGGAGGGGGTGATGAGACCTTGACCTAGGAGGTGGCTAAATGTCATTCCAGTTATATGAGTTCATGTAAGAGGCTGGGGCAGGAAAGTGGGGCATTTCCAACCAGCAGGGACTCCTCGGTTCTACAACTATTAGGAATTAACGTGAAAAATATTTGAATTGATGCCATTCATAGTACTGTACATGCCCAAAATTTTTAAGATGGCATGCAGTGTTTTGTAATAATTGTGCATGAGGTCCTTAAATCTGCCACATGGTATAGCTGCCCATTCTTCATGGGTTGTCTTAGACAAGCTGCTTATTTGTGATCTCGCCAAAGTGGCTCAATGATATTGCGGTCAGGAGACTTCCAGAGTGAGAACGCTAGGCGCACCTGTGCTGCCGCTTCACGCTGGTACCTGTTTGTCTGCTGTATTTGTGAAATGTAAAGCGACCTTGAGCTATGGAAAGGCGCTATATAAATAAAACTTCTTCTTCTTCTTTTTCTTCTTCTTCTTCTTCTTCTTCTTCTTCTTCTTCTTCTTCAGGAGACTGTGACAACCACTCCAGAACCTTACCCTGCTGTAGCCATTGGAGGGTCAACCTTGTCTTGTGCTTTGGATCATTGTCATAATGGAACACCCAAAACCGTCCCATGTGCAGCCTTCATGCTTTAGAAATTCATGCTGTGTGCAAATTCTCTGCCAGTATTTTCTGCTAACATGCTGCATTTATCTTGCTATCAATTATTACTAACTTCCCTGTGCCACTGAAGCTCACACAGCCCCAAAATATAAGTGATCCACCACCATGCTTTACAGTGGGGGATAGTGTACTTTTTGGTCTTGTTGAATCCTCTCCAAATATAGCGTTGATGATTGTGTCTATAAAATTAAATTTTAGTCTTATCACTCAAAATGCCTCTGAATCCACTGACCTTCTTTGTCTGAAGCCATCCTCAATGATACACCATCAATAATCACATCAATAATCACACATGATTGGGAGGAGGGAGGGTCAGGAAGAGGCAGCAACACAGACTAATAAATATAAACTAGAACGGTACATTTCCTAAAGAAAATGTGAATGTGCTTGCACGTCATGTCAGTTCTCTTCATAGTGCTGAGTGTTTTGATATATGACATGTCCATGTTGTGCTAAATTTTTGATTTCGCTTATTTTGGGGGCGGGGCTACACGTGACGTCAGTTCCCCTCATCGTGCTGAGTGTTTTATGTTGTGTAACTGAGATATGGCTTCTTTATATTGCAATATGGTTCGTAAGGTGCACTACATGGTTGCTAGGGTATGGCTGCACAGTTACTATGGTTATATTTGCAGACTAGTTTCTCACCTGCAACAAAAGAGCACACCTGAAAATCCATTTATCTTTTCCTGAAACAAGCACCATGAAGATCTTGAGCTAAAGCATCAATCAGTGATTTTACTTGGAAAAAATATAATCACGTTACAATAAGGATCATTAGTTCAAATGTAATGTATTAACTAACATTTACTAACCATGAGCAATAAATTATTGTATTTAGTAATCTTTGTTAAAATAAAGTTTATTCTTTGTTCATGTTAGTTCACAGGATATTAAGTAATGTTAACACGGTGTTAATAATGTATTAGTAAATGTTGAAATTAACATGAACAAAATGAATAAATGCTGTAGAAGTGCAGTTCATTATTAGTTCATGTTAAGTAATGTGGTAACTAATGTCAACTAATGAACCTTTATTATAAAGTTTTAGAAAAAAAAAACGTCCGAGGGTGGATTCGAACCCCGAATGTCTACATGCTAAATGGATTCGCTATCCTCTACTCCATCTAGGAACACGAGAAAGCCTTTGTGGTTTTATGTATTAATTCACTAATGTGAAGAATGGCGCGTCTAACAATACCCAAGCTTTCTTATCATTCCTTGTGATATACGTGTCATATGTTTAAAAAATAATTATGTAATGTGAGGAGACAAAGAAAAAATGCGCTTAATTTTAATTAATGGGTGGCTCTTAAAAGAGCCGTTGCTGTTCTTAAAAGGACATTAGTCTAAAGTGAAATAAAAAATTATAAAAACTACACTGATAGTTGAAAACAACAAAAAGTTATACAAATGGCAGAAACAACAACATATGTAACCGCCGTGCTGTCCAAGGCACGCGACCACTAGTTTTAAGCATTAAATACACGGTTAAATGTTATATTGTTTGAAAGCTTAGACTCTCTGGAATTTATTAAGCCCACACACAAAGCATAATATGATTTATAGCCATCACACTAATTTAATCCAAGTTGATAGTCACCGGAAATAGGCGGCGCTTACCTTTCGTCACTGGGGTAATATTTTCCAAAACAAATGCTTGTAAAAAATCCCCAAGAGTCTAAGGAACTGGAATATGTAAGCCTTTTAATCCAAAACGCTTTAATCCAAAACTCGTTTCTGACCGAAAAATGTACTTCCGTCCTTGATCTTTTTCTTCCAACGTTGTGTGATCTGACAGATTCACTGGTGTCTGCTGCCCTCTTTTGGATGTTAGCACATCTACAGAGAGATTCCCCATTTAAGTCTATGGGGAAAAAACACCCCTTTGAACTTCCATACTGGGAATTCTGGAATTCTGATCGCTTACAAAATAGATAGCACACCTTTCCTCAATGAGCCGGTCGATTTGACACCTCATTTATGGGTCTAGGACAAAAGCTGCGGGACAAGTTACGTGCCGAAAAAGTGTCCGGAAGAAGAAGAAGAAGAAGAAGAAGTATGCAAGAGAATAAGAATGTGCTTTAACAAGCACATTAATTAAATACTTATTATATTTAAAACTCTCTCTCTCTCTTTCCCCTTTTTCGCTGCTTCTGGACCCTGGTTGGCTGTGGCATACTAGTCCCTGCCATGTGCAGTTCTGATTAGTCGTGGGTGGGTGTGATGTGGGGCCGGGGGCATTGGACTTTCACCCTCCAGCTTGTACTTCTGTCTGATATTTCTTGTCTCCGGCTGGCCCAGCACTTGTCTCGCTGTTTTAATGCATCACATATTAGATGAGGTGCACACACATTCATTTGGAGCATAATAAAAAAAAATTAAAAAAATACATAGGGTAAGTGTGGCGCGGGCGTGGTGGCCTGGGCTTTGCACTGGGCTGGTTCCATGCTACACGCCATGCTTTTTTAATGCATTATACACTAGTTGACAAACATATGAGTATACCAAAGTAAAAAAAAACAAAAAAAACGTATACACACACACACACACACACAAACAGGTTAAGCGTGGCATGTGCGGGACGGCTGGGGATGGGTATGGATTTTGGGACCATGGATCCCACAGCACTTAGCCCGTTGTAATATGACGCCGGCGTTGGTCTATGCTATGCCATAGCCATGAGGGTTATCAGCGGCAGCTTTATAATACCTTATCATTAATAGTTGGATCAATATTACTGTTATTATTATTATTATTGCTATTATAACTACTACTATTATCATTACTATTAATGGCTGTAGAAGCATTATTATTGCTATTACTACTACTAGTTCTATTGGTCCTCTTTCTGATCCTTTAACCTCCCCTTCATTCTGGATGAAATGAATATATTTGTAAATATATTTATCATTACTACTACTGCTAATACTATTATTACTATTTCTTATTAATTGGATTTTTCAATATTATTATTATTATTATTATTATTATTATTATTATTATTATTATTGCTATTACTGTTGATATTGTCACCTTCCTCATACCCAACTTTACTTTTACATTTTGTCTTGTGTGATACTATTACTGTCTTCATCATTATTATTGTCATTATAATTATTATTATTAATATATTTTCCTCTTTGATTTATGTATGTGTGTATATATATACACACACACACACGTTTTGTTGGTCTTTGTATTTGTATTTTGCATCTAATAAAAAAAAAAAAAAAAAAAAGCTTGCTCCAGAAGCTGTGAGGCTTGTCTAATTGCTGTCTTGCATAATAAATACAGGCCTTTTTGTGGCATGGGATTTCTCCTGGCAACTCAACCGTGCAGGTCATTTGTGTTAAGTACTTCTTTATTGTGCTCCTTGAAACAACACCACATTTTTCCAGTTCAGCCTATATTATCTCGAAGTTACCATCAACCAACCCTCTTATTTTCCACCTCTTTATCAGAGATTGTTTAGATATTTTTATATCATTTTCCAGCTTTAGTTCAACTACTTTGTTACACAGGTCCATTGGCAGTTCTTTTGTCTTCGCCATGGTGCAGGATCCAGCCAAGTCAGTGCATCACCTCATGAGATGAGAAACACACTGACTATTTATGCACAGACACTGATTACAATTATAATGAGTCACAGTAGTGTTTTAACCTCTGTAAGTAAACCTGTGGGTTTTATAATGTGGCCAAACATTTAAGGATATGTAAATTTTGATCAGGGTTGTTTAGGTGATTTGAGTTATCATTAGAATCAAACAACTATGTGATAATTAATGACACAACATGACCACTATCGTTAAATAAGGAAAATATATTTTACATTATCAGTCATATTTTCCAAATAAATGTTTAACAATTTCTTTCAGGGTATGCAAACTTTTGAACACAACTGTATAAACACACTGGCGCTTTGGATATTTGGTTGTACCCTGCAGCTGATCATTGATTGAATCAGGGCCTGTAATTTTTTTTTTTAGTAACTAAAGATCAGTGATGGAAATTTTACCGAAATGACTTCATAATGGAACAGAGCCTTAAAAAAAAAACCAAACAACAACAACAAAAAAAAACATTCATAATCAGCTGACAAACTGAATAGAGATAGAGGTGTTCAATACACAAATAGTGAAACTACAGTACAGGGCTGACAAAGATCATAACATGGTTAGGTAAACACATCCATCTGACTAAAACTGTGTTTATCTGTAAAATCTTATGCTGCCATCGCCAAATACCTGTAACATTTTAGTCACATTACAGTTATCTGTAATTTGGAGAGCAGGAACTTTCCCGGAAAGCGTGTTTGAATTTAGTGATGTAATTTGAAGGAACACTGATGGATTACAGCAGTAATTTGTAATAAGGTTTGCCTTTAAATATACCCTTTTTGCAAAGGGCTCTGAGGACACAAATAGAAAGACTAGGATAGGCATGCATTCTTTCAGCCAGTGTGGAAAGTTTGACAGACAGGATTACGTAATGGGATTTCTGAGAGAGAGAACAGGAGAAATGGCGCTCAAAGACCAACTGGAAATAATAAAATGTACAGTCTGTTACTTTATAAATAATTCAGAAATGTCTGAAAATATTTTGTTGAAGCTTGCAGTTTTGTAATGCACCTTGGATCTAAAATAGTACAAAGCATTTTATACATTATTTTCGCTCCTTGCTGACTGTCATAATACAATGAAATACAACATACTGTATGCTACTATATTTAGTAGCATACAGTATGTTGTATTTCATTGTATAGTAAAAATACTTTTTTAAACATGTTTTACAGCTGTTTACTATAAGTGTTAGTTTATGAGGAGTGTCCATCAAAAGTCAATTTGTGTGAGCGAATATAATTAAAACAATAATGTATTTAAAAGAGAGAATTTATATTAAAACTCTCGTTAATGTTAAAAGCCAGAAATACTTGTTCAACCAAAAATACTAATCAGATCACGCCATTTAACCATGTTAATGCATATGATATTATATATGATACAAGACAGGGTGTACAAGTGAGAAATAGCTACTATTTCAATAAATATGCGCTACATACAGTATACATTCCCTTTCATTCTACAAATCTGTGACTATGTGAAGCTTTTGTGGATTTTGGATTGGTACTGTATATTTGCTCAACATATTTTTACTGTTTATAGACATTATAGACCCCTGTTTAATATACAGCAAATCAAGACAACTCACTGAAACAACATCTTATTAGATGATTACAGATAAATTTAACTCGGGAGAAATCCCTGGATATATTGCAGGAAGAAACGGCAAGTTTAGCCACTTTAGCAGAGGTCTGAAAAATGAAGTCTACTAATGAAGAAAATCATAAGTGCTTTTCAGCTTTTCATCTGTGTTTTTTGGTTGTTGGGGCAATGTGAAATTTTTATGGGATCAATTAACAGTGAACTAACTTTCTTGTTCAAAATGTGTCTTTCTTCCTAACATATTCTGTTGTGGTTTGTACATGAAGAAGGTAATATACCTCACTAGGCATGGTTAATGGCACTGTTTAGCTCTGTATTTATTTATTTGTTCTTCTTTTGGCTGCTCCCTGTTTGGGGTCACCATAGCGGATCACGTGGTCCTCATATTAGATTTGGCACGGGTTTTACACTGGTTGCCCTTCCTGGTGCAAACCTCCCATTTTTATCCAGGCTTGGGACTGGCACTGAGTGTTAACTCTTCAGTGGCTGGGTTAGCTGAGTCACTGTTTAGCTCTGTATATTCTAGCCAAAACAATGAGCTCAGGATTTTTTTTTTTTTAGAGAAAGAGTATTTTTTTTTCATATCTCCTTAACCAGGTACACAACTTTGTGCCCAACACACTTTATGGACCTCTGAGATATACTGGCTTGTCTTTGTTTGTTGAATGTTTTGATGATGCTCTGGTGAACTAATCTAGAATCCAGAGCTGAATTTATAATCCATAATAAAAACTGATTTAGCTACAGTGTTTCACTAGGGAAAGACATCTGAAGAACTTTTAAATAAGACTGCAATAAACTCTTATTAACCACTTTCCTTTGGAATATATATATATATATATATATATATATATATATATATCATGGTCAATGTTTTATCACATTTGTCAGGTTAAAAAAAGGATTATTATTTCTAAGAGCACACAAAATTTACAACATATTTCATCTCAAGTACAGGAAACATTTGGTCAAAGGAAATAAAACGTGTGTAAATGTGCTGCTGAGTCGTCTGTGGAAATATTGCTCAGCAAGTCAGCAACATTTAAAAACCAGATGTGTTTTTTAGCCCATTAGACCATACATGGTGGAAAACAGAAAAAGCCCTCTTTTTGTGGCTTCTTCAGGTCTGCAACTCCTGAAAGAGAGACTGAAATCTCAGCTGCTTTAACGTGGAAGATATTACTCAGTTGAAAGAACATGGAAAGCAATAACAAGGGAGGGCCCCACAGTGAAGGACTGGATTTATGTTATACTCTGCAGGACAGTGATTCCCTGCTCCTGGTTTTTCCAAATCACCCAGTGTGGTGATAGTATTATTTTGCCCACTTTTGGAATGGAAGAAGATGCTTGTTAACTGGCAAGGTCTATCACCTCACATTTCTCACAGCAATTTTCACCGAAGGATTGATGACAGAAACTGATTCACAATTCTCATAACACAGTAGGATGCCAGGGTCATTAAGGGAATACATACTATGACAGCCAAAGAATGGGAACAAGATTAAAAGAGTACCTTCTTCCCTAAAGCTTGGAAATAACAATCAAAAAGTCAGCATAATTCTTTTAACACCTGCATAATTTCTTTTCTAGATGTTCAAATTTGACTGAAAAACGTATTGAGAAGAAACAACTAGAGCAAAGAGAAACACCCAACTGCATAAGCTTTTGACATTTTACTTGTTTATAGTTTATAAATGTTTAAAAATGTTTATAGTATCTCCAAAAATTGCTGTTTTTGACAGTCAAAGAAGAATGAAATTATTAAACTAATATACTTGACTATATTGTGCATCCTGTTGCTTAGATATATTGTAATGTAGTTTAGAATGTAGTACGCTATGTGAAACATTTTTATTATATATCGTCGCTGTCGGGCGGAAACCTCAACAAACAAATCAACACGTATTCTGAGGTAGGATTCTGCCCAACAGCTATGAGATATATATATATATATATATATATATATATATATATATATATATATATATATATATGGACACGTGATGTCAAACCCATACATGCATGCCATTAAAAAAATCATGTGCATTAATATGAAATCCTCTACAAAAATATTAGTGAAGTCAACTCAACAATTTACACTCCCTTACAGTTGTTAATATTATAGTATATTTACAATTTTTATTTGTATAGAAGTGACATAGAATCAACATAACATTCACTTATGCCCATCAGCCTTTATTTACCTGGATTTTCCACTTCATGCTCTGTGCTATCTTGATCTTGTGGAGAAGTTCATTTCAGATTGAGTTAAAAATGTGCTGGAAGTGGTTGCTCAAACATTAAGGCTCTGGTTTACAGATGGGGGTCGGGGGTTCAAGCCCTAGAACTACCAAACTGTGACTGTTAGTCCTTTGTGCAAGGCTTTTAACCCTCTCCACTCAAGGCGTGCTGTCTTATGGCTGCACTCTGGCTACAACTTCCTACGCTGGGGAATGTAAAGAATTTTACTGTACTGTAATGTATATGTGACAAATGTGGCTTATTCTTCAAACGATCTTAAATGATAAAAGATAAAATTTATCACTATTTCCTACTCCTTTATGGATTACAAACTTCACTGTTTCCTTATGATATCATTTCTATCTCAGATTGTTTGGAGCTTAAAGATTCGTTCCTGTATATTTAAATCTGGTGATCAACACATTAATCCCTGTTGGTGATGCTCCTGGGGTCTGAAACGTGAAAATATTCGTTCTATGGAAAATAACTATTAAATATCAACAGAGTTTTTATTTTAAATATATACAGTATATAAAAAATGGTGAATGATCACTTACTTTGTGAGCTCATTCTCATGGGTTGCTTGCTCAGACAAGATGTGACTTTACATGTGACTGATCTTGGACCTGACCTAATAGTTTGTTAAAAGCAAAACCTTTGGCTGATATCCTCAAGCTGCAGTCTTAGTCATAATAGAAAAGGGACAGATGAGAATAAATTCAGCAGCCACATCACATCTAACACTCTGGATTGCATTACTTACAGTATACTGTATAGTCTAGATGACTCAAATGTAGCACAATGCCAGATGTTCTCAGTGACACATCTGTTTCTTACATTTAAAAGATTTAATGTAAGCATTTGACACAAAGACAAATCTTACAATGAACGAAAATGTGAGGGCTGATAATGCAGCAAAATGGGTAATGATTTATGAGAGAGCATTTGGCTTCTGCTGTGTCTTTCTTGCTTTTTTGTGATACTCTTTTTCTAAAAGCAAAACTTCCCCCAAAAGGAAAAGCTGAATAAGTCTTCCATTCCACTAAAGAATGACACACCATTCTGGTGCTCTCAGCACACATGGTGCTCACATTTTACACGTGTCACTGAGATCTCATTCTTGCCCTTCACAAAGTAAGGCATTGTTTCAAAGAACACTTGGAGAGCTTCAAAAAATAGGCTACCACACCTTCATAACTCATAAATCATTTTAACACCTTACATAATTTTAATAAAAACCATGCTGTCAATTCTAATATCTCAATTAATCGTTCAAATTAGATGACACATGGCAGGTCTGGTACCATCTGTGGAAAATCCAAGTAAGTGCTGGTCAAAGTTACAAAGGCAAAAAAAAAAAAAAAGGAAAATATCCATTGGTTATTTCACATTTATTGCAGCTGATCTCCACTGCCAACTACAAAACTTTATTAAAATGTTTGCATACAATAAACAAAAAATATTGAAAAAATTAAAACACATCCTATTTAATTTATGAGTAATTTCATTCTTCCGGTAACCATTGTGTTTTCAACCTAAAATAGTCAATTTGCTGCCTTCAACTCTGTATCTCAAAAATCTCAAAATGCTCAACATGTCACTCACACTACTCCCCATCACTGTCCTTTGGTTCAGCACATTAAAACCAGTAGACCTGAACCCAAACATGGATGGACAAAGCACATCTTGTTCTGTGAGGCTCCACAGCTGGAACCAAGAAACAGTGCAAGTATGAACGTCAGTGCCAGCTATGATGTACTGCCGTATTTTTTCCTCGGAAGTCTATTTAAAATATATACCCTTTTTGGTGAGAAATAAAGATAATGGAAAATATAGCACAAACTCCAGTCTCTTTTATAGTGTTGGCAGCAATACATACATAAATGCATACCCCACTAGATTTTGCATTGTGATTGACATAACAGAAAAAAATAAATCAAAAGAATAATGGAAAATAAATATGAGCCTGCCATTTTCCAACCATTCAATGGAATGCATTTAATGGTATAAGGAAAAACATTTTCCCTAAAAGTGTCAGACCAAGCTGACGTGTCCATTTTTCCTCTGAGATGCTTAAGTGAGTGCTACTGGCAGTTGAATGGCATTTTTAAGGAAAGAGAAAACATTCAAAGTACTTTGGTACAAGTCTTATCCAATAACTTCTAACAGAAAAATGAGGAAAGGAATGAGCTGATTTGTTGCTGATAATGAGGTACTGAATCTATTATACATGTCCTTACCCTTTCAGCCAAACATTTGAGTATAGGATGGAATAAAAAGCTTAAAAATCTCAGTGACTCAGACTGCAGCTTGATTTTTGATGCTAGAAGGCATAGTTTGAGTATTTCAGAAACTGCTGATGAATGGGGATTTACAAAAAAATCTCTAGGGTTTATACAGAATGGTGCAAAAAACCTAGAGTGAGTTCCAGTGCTGTGGGTAGAAATGCCCTGATCATGTAAGGAATCAGAGGAGAATAGCAGAGTAGTTTGAGCTGACAGGAATGATAAACTTCCAATAAACAATGACTACACTAATGGACAATATGGTGAACCTTGCCTGAAGGACAACAATAGAAGATCATACCAGGTTCCACTGCTGTTAGCCTAGAACAGCTGAAGGAACCTTTGGGACCTTGTGATGTATGGAATACACAAAATTGTTTACCATTATTACGGTCTCTTCCAGTTTTAAAGAAAACAATGCTAAAGAGCCATCCATATGCTCTAGGATGTGCACACATCTAGGCGAAATTTTGAGTGAGCACAGAAGTATTTCATTGTGTTGAGATGTGTTCGTGTGTACCCAGAGGATGGATGTTAAGCAACACTAAACAGAGGATTCATTGTTCAGAACATGTTACATAGCATCAGGATATGCTTAGTGGTACTTGGACCAGTTTTGATAAGTCTTAGACCAGTAGTCACCTTTGTGTCACCCATACATTTACAGAAGTGGGCCTTTTGACACACTCCCCACTTACTACACCTGAAACAACACAAAAAAATAACCAACCATAGCAGAACTAAACTATTCTTGTGTGGATATACACACAATCATGAAAAATGATGGGAAACACCACAGTAGTGGTAATATGCTATACTTTGACATGTATGTGCATGTCAAAGGGAGAGTGCTGTTACTCACTGGTGACTCAATTATGCATTGTGTGTTGTCATAGCTACAGCGTTGAGTAAATAATACATTAATGTTTATACTCATTCACTCAGCAGATGCTTTTGTCTACTGCTTTTGTTTCTACTTCAAGTACAAAATATGTCTTATGGGTGTGTACCTATTCAGGCATGTAGAACGTTAAGAAAATATGGAAATTGTGTGTATGTTTGTTGGGGAGAAAGTCTCATGCTCTCCTTGTGATGAATGAGTGTCTTACAGTGTCAGGAACATCACAAAGCGGTTTTTCATAATAGCCGGTAACACTTGACCTCACAGCTTGAATGATGTCACTGATTTTCCCTTGTTGTGTTTAGCTATAATCAGACTCTTTCATTTGGCAGTCTGTGTGTCGCCACTAATCTGATTTGTGGAAAAAATACTGCAGCAAGGAAAACTGCTTTATTGCCCAGAACAAGCTCTTAGGGAAACATCAAAACGCTGTAAATGGAGGAAGATTAGTGGATTTAATGACAGCAACACTTAAAACAGGTGCCTCTTTTATGTTGCTACTAGCAATGATACTTCAAACACATAGCATGATAAGGGTCATTTTAAACACATGATGGACTATTAGACACAGAAAAAGCACAGAACTCTTAAGGACTAAGATAAGGACTAATAAACCAACTTAGTAAGGACTAATACAATAAGGACTAATAAACCAACAAAAATATAAATTAAAATAAGTTAAACTAAATAGGAGACAAAATGTATGACCTTGTATTCCAACTTTTTCCAAAAATGGAAAATTTGAGGTATATGCCTGTAAGCCTTGTGCATGATTAGGCAATCAATGGAGGATCAGTGTATATTTAAGAAAAAAAGAAAAAAAAAAAAAGTGAGGTCAGTTTACATGTTGATGCCATGGAAAACCTTTCTTTAATGACAAACAAGTTTTAGCAAGAAATCACAGGATGACTTGAATTCTTAACTGATTAAAGCTTGAGCATATCTTCTTCCTTTTGGTGAGTGTTTAAATCATTTTCTCACTAAAATAGTTTGCTGCAACTAAAATGGAGTTTGCTATTAGCATATATAACAACCAAGGCATACTACCCCATGCTCAAAAGAAGATATAATCTATGGTATTGATAATGTAGGTCAGGGGTATTGATTATTAGGTCAGTCTTTCAAGCCCCAGCACTGCTAAATTACTACTGTTGGGCCATTAAGCAAGAGGCTTAACTTTGATCTACTCCAGGGCTCAGAGTCAACAAACATTTGACCATATAGTGTGTATTTGAGGCTAATGGGAAATAATTTATCATTAAAAAATGCAATGATTTGACTTGCAAAATCTTCCACATATCAGTTCTGTGTTTGGAAAGTGATGGCCTAATCAGTGATTGCATTTTCTAGCATTTTGTCTGCATTGCCTAGTGGCCCTGAAGGTACTGCAGTGGTTCATAATAAAGCATTCTGTGGAGTTCACTCTAAGTGAACTCCATGAAATTCACATGACTGGTGACATGGTATATTTCTTCCTACTACTTACTCATTTATAACTTCCAACATCCAGTTAACAACTCTGGCAAAGTGAAAAAGGTTACTAGGTTAATGAGATTCCATAAGACCTCCTAATTGTTGTACAAGTTCAACCTTTCCATTTAATGTTTTATATTCTTTTTTATCTCGTTTTATCATTTTTTTTATCTTGATTTTTAAATAATATTTGTGGCCATAATTTAAGTGTGCCATCAAATAAGAATACAAGTGATTTATGTAGAAAATATAAAAAAAACAGATTTGACACCTTCTTTGATCACCTTAAACTTTGTGCCCAGTTGTGGCTTTGTTCTTTTCCATCTCACCAATCAAAGCAGAAGAACAACTTCAAGAGCAGATGTGCATAGCTTTCCTACACATCTTACTAAAGAGCTCCAGGACATACTTTCCATACAACACTTTATTGCTACTTTATGGAAACCCATATCAGGAACCAGTGTATAATTATTTCCAAGTACCTTGGGATCACAGATATTTTCCTTATGAATATGACCACAATACTGTCACACAAAATGGGAATTTTTTTTATTGCCTTCATTTTTCGTTGCAGAAAGTATCTCTAAATGTATACATATTCTTTACACCCGGGCTATTCAATTAGTTTTTCATGGGGGCCAGTTCATGAAAAGTATCCAAAATGAAGGGCCAGAGAGTTCTGGCTTGCAATATGAGTGATGACACAACAATATAAGAGCCATTATGTTGTATTTTGGCACCATAAGACACTAAATTAAGTTGTTTTTCCCCTTCATATAAACATGCTCTTGTATTTTTAAACTACATGACACACTACATCATAACACACTCAAATAGACTTTTTTCCACATTTATTCTACATCATGGCCTTAATGCAGGTTTCAGACATTTAAACACAATTTAAACGCATTATTGTGTATACATTTAAACCTATATAAAGTACTTGTGCTCCAATTTGCAACTAATAAACTCCAAATGCTAATTGTACTGCATTTTATTTTAATTAAAATTTTATTGATTCTATTTCTCTGACATAGACAACTGATAAAACATTTCTTTACAGGGTGTACACTATGAGCAATTTTGTATATGACAAGTAAAATGTGATTTTCATTTTTATCTACAAGAAAACATTACAAACACTTTTACAAATTCCACAGTTCCACACTGGTGCCATGTGAAACAAGTCGGTTCATTTTAGGCTCAGTCAAAATCTGAACATGGATGTTCAAAAATAATACTTTGCCTGTATGTAGAGCTTGAATTATTTACCTCCCAACTTTTTACCCTAAATCAAATAATGGAAAACCCTGAGTCTACATGAATCGTTCATATAATTATCAAATTTCCAAAACTGAATGTGTCAAGGTTACCAAATTTCTTTATATGTGTAAAAGAACTAGCTGTTTCCATTAAGCCTGTCTGCTTGGGGAACATCTAATGAAGCAAGGTCTCTTTATGAGTGGGCCTGCTCTGGGGGATGAGGGTTCTTGTAAATACTCTAAAACTCACTGCCTGTTTTAGGAAATTAAGGATTTTAACAGCACCAGCATAGACTTTGCAGAATTTATGAGCCCTGCTACTTTCTGGGGCTTAACTCTTTAATAACGCTAAAGATGGTTCAAATGATGAATAATTATGAAAAAACAAATCTAGAGTTTGCTACATTTCCTGTTACATGTACACCAACAGTACATGTACATTGATCATAAATTTGCCAGAATTGAAAAAGCAAAACGAAACAAGTCAATTTGCATAAAAGGTCAGGAAGTATCAAACCGCTGAGGCTAAGATTATCATAACATTGCTAATATCCTGACCAAATCAAGTCTCACCACAGTGGCTTGAGAGCGAGACAGCGTTGAAATTTGTTTAGCACTTGCAGCTGACAGCCGATGGGAATAACCACAGAGAGTAGAGGTAAGGGGTTTTGTGTGCTTGTGCATGTGTGAGTAATTGTGTGTGCTTGTGTGTGTGTGCATGCATGCCTGTGCGCGCACGTGTGTGTGTGTGTGTGTGTGTGTGTGAGAGAGTGAGAGAGACTAGATGGGTGGGGGATTTTGGATTTGTATCCTGCTTGTAGGTGCTGTTGTGCCAAGAGGCGGGGAACTGGAAAGAGGGGCGGTACTATCAAACATTACTGTTTTTGAGGCATTGTACAAGAACACTTTTTCATTTTGGAAAGAGAGACACCCTTTAAAAGAGCTCATGTAAACTAGTATGACAGAAGTGATGTATTCTGCTCAGAGAAAGTAACAGGACACATACTCTCTCACACCTATAGTCTAGCTGACCCTGGGAGATTCGCATGTGTCCCCAAAGCACTGAGGAACTTCAAGCAGCTGCTCCTCTCTGCTACGGAAAGCCTGGAGCACATCGAAAGCAAATGTCTTTTCCTCTTATGTTCTCTTTGGAAGCCACTCTCTTTACCCTGAAAGCTCTGGGTTCCTTTGGGATCCCACATTAGAGGATACATCACCAAAACCAGGACTTCTGTTCCGGCTCACGTGGTCTTTGGATTTAAATCAGAGGCTACTGCTTTATATTTTCATTTCAAGTACATAGGACTTTGCACAACAGACAGGCTATTTGTCTCATCTAATCAACTTTGAAGTCTTCAAGAGGATTGCAGAGTGTTTGGGACTTTTACAGCCTACAGTGTCTCCGAACAGACAGAGCAGATTAATTGGGGGCTTGGGAACAGAGCCCTGTCTTCAGTAACATTTAGGACACATACCAGCAAACAGCAGGGGATTTACACACCAAGAGCAGACAGGGAGATATTAGGAGAGGAGAAAGGGTGAGGGGATCCTAGAGCCATCAAAAGAAGTAATGACTACCAGAGAGAATTTGTAAATCGACATAAAAAACATCTGAAGGATACTGAAATATTACTGCTGAGGAAGGTGAAATTATCAGGTAAGACTACTACTTACTTAATTTACTGCAAATATTAACAGGTCCTATCACTTGAATAAGTCAGTGCAGTGTCTTTGTAGACGTACAGTATGCAGCCAGTGATATATTAAGCCACACCTGGCTGACAAAAAAAGAGCATTAAATGTGCATGAGAATTTTGCCCATGTCAGCAGGTATAGTAAATACATCAATGACATCCTTGTTAAGCTTAAAAAGCCTGTTTATGGCTGATTAGTACACAGAGTTAATCAGATATTAACAGTGCACCTGGAGTGAATGTGTGTAAAGGTAACAGTATGAGATCACTGTCAGGGGTTCAAATCACATCAGCTGGTACATGTTTGTGTGGGAAGGGAGGGGATCTCAGTTTGCTCTACTGAGCAAGCATTTAAGGAATGCCATGGTCAGGTTAAAATGAAAGGGGAAACAGAGAGAAAGCAAAGTAAGAAGGAAGACAGAAGACAGAAGACAAAGAGAGAGAGAGAGAGAGAGAGAGAGAGAGAGAGAGAGAGAGAGAGAGAGAGAGAGAGAGAGAGAGAGAGAGAGAACTGGTAGTTAAACTCACTCAACCTCTAATTACCAAGAAAAATATATACAGTAGCTGCACAGACACCTCAGGGTGGACTAATGGAATTTTCTTCAGTCCCCTGGTTGTTCTATAGACACCCCTGAGACCAAGGTTTACAATTTAGACTGAAAAGTTTGGTTTAACACAGAAACATTAAACCCTGCTTTTCTTGATTACAGTAATAGCTGTAAAAGTAAGATTTTACAAAGCTGGGCCAGTCGTGGCCTAATGGTTAGAGAGTCTGACTCGTAATCCGAAGGTTGTGGGTTCGAGTCTCTGGCCGGCCACGACTGGAGTGCCCTTGAGCAAGGCACCGAACCCCCCAACTGCTCCCCGGGCGCCGCAGCATAAATGGCTGCCCACTGCTCCGGGTGTGTGTTCACGGTGTGCATGTGTTCACGGTGTGTGTGTGCACTTTGGATGTGTCAAATGCAGAGAACGAATTCTGAGTATGGGTCACCGTACTTAGCTGTACGTCACTTCACTTCACTAAAGTGAATATTTTACAGAATACCTTGGAGCCTGGATAAGATATTTTCCTGCAGTCTGTTACTTGTTACCTGATAAAACAGTAAAATAAAAAGCTGACCTTCTCTGAGTGTGTGTACAAGTAGGAGAAGGGGTAGAAATGAGACAATTGTTTGTTTGCAAAATTTATTCTACTATTGCCCTCAGAGTCACATCTGCCCTAGTATCATCTGTTCCCCCACCCCTTCTAGCCGGGGACTGTCCCACCTCTGTGCACGAAAACATATAAGCCAAGAAATCCAGACACAGTCAACTCATTTTATTACTTCTCTACAGTTAAATAAACTGGTCTCCACACAATGTATAAAGAGTTCAACACAAACACAGGCACAGGCCATGTTTCTCAAAGCAAACATGATTCCACACATGTTCAAGTGAGAGTGAAACCACAACTGATCTACAGTTAAACACAGGCATTGCCTCACTTCTGACAGAAGAGCTCTCATTGGTCAAGTAACATTTTCTCCATTTGAGTTGTTCACCCTATCATTACACATTTATTAGCCCCACTGTCAGGGATTTCCTATATGTGCCCCATGAGAAATAGACTTCCCACAAAGGAAAGCATTATTATTTTTTCCCCTGAAGCACAAAAGTGGAAAAAAACGGATGAGATCATGGTTGTTCTTCTGAGAATTATTTTACAGACAAGGAAAGAAACTGTGGAGAAATTTTCCATGTTTTTCTTTGTTAGTAATCTTTGTGTGCTTGATCACATTGATTCAACTGGCAGGATAGTACTGAGCTTTTTTTTTAAAAAAAAAAATAAAAAAATCTGTTGATAACCAGTGATCAAAAAGTCTGGGAAAGCTCTGTATGAGAATATGAGATGTGATTTTGATCAGCTTCCATTTTGTCAAGGAAACTTGTCAGTGCGAGTTAAATGGCTGATCAAGAATAAATGATCTAGACTCACATTAGACTCACAACTATTTGATAATAGATTTTATCCCAGCCTCATTTCTGCTTATCACTACAATTACACATCTGTATTTTATTGTGTATTTATGCAGATGTGTTTTTCATAACCCAATCAGCTATAGTAATATTTAATGATGATTTTTTTTCCTTTTTAACATAGATTCAAGGAGACAATCCATGCTGGCTTTACTCCCAGATTTACAAAGATGTTAAAAAGCAAAAGCACAGAACACTCCCATCCTCTCCAGAGGATTCTTAACAGAGCCTAAGGTCAAATATGTCTGTCTGGCTGGTGGCTTTGATTAATAGACCAGGGAGGATGAGAAAACATTTGAACATGAGGCTTTTCAATACACAACAAGGAAAACAAAATGGAAATAAATACTGACTGAATATCAAAATAAGCTATCACAAACTTCATTGCCAGTAAATCCTGAAGCCCTTGAATATTTAAATGACTTAGCTCTACCTCTGTGAAGTACTGTATTTACGTGTAAATGCATGCGAGCAGAAAGTTCTGTGTGGTATTATGCAGAGTATTGTTCTGTAAAATTATCCAAAAGTAGTTTTCCCTTAAAATCCCCAAGACAGCATGTTATTCATTCCTAAAAGCCTCTCATTCACCTCCATTCATGTGCCTAATTCAGTTTTCCTAATAAGAAACCACTGTCAAGTGAATTTAAAATTTAGATAAACACCACAGATAACAACTAGCATAGATTATAACAGTCAAATGGTGACAGTCTGCACCTCAGACTGTCTGATTGCTGTAAAGTTTGGTTGGAAATCATAGGTAACAACATCTGCACTTTTCATTAAAGTGCCACTAAGTGTGATTTGGCCTGAACTGCGGACCGCATCAGACTTTCCACTCTCTGTGAGGTTAAGGCTTGAAGTCAAAGATAGGAGGTGGTGGCTGTAAACACTCATTGGTCTGGCAGATAGCCAGATCTAAACAATGCCAGGACATCCATACAAACAAATTCAACTGACATCATTAAAAACAATCCCAATCACCTAGCAACTAGATTCAGAAGTCTAATCTGGTGCACTGTGTGGGTTGTTTGCTGTGGAACAGGATGTCAGGGATGGACTGCTTATGAAAATGTGGGAGAGTTTAGAATCCCAGATTTATCTGTTAATTTCTGTTATCTGCTAAGTCTAATGACTCACTACTATGTAAACAAATGCTGAACCCCAAACACTGATAATAATCTGCCTCATCAGATGCTTTAAAGAATGTGTCTTATTTTTGGAATCTCAAGTCAGGCTAAAAACTTTGCAAACTGAGGTAAATTACATGCCATAATCCCTACAAACAAACAAATACTTTCCAACTACTTTTGGCTACCTTTTTCACCCAACAATATGACATGAATATAGTAACATGTCAGACCTATCTTCCTATTGAATTATAACCAATCCCTAGAGACCATGGGAGCTCAAGGAGGCATTAAATACAGAAGCAGCCTAATGGTGCTAACAAGCTTTCTGGCATGTCTATACTGTAGCTTAACAAACAGGTGACACACTGCCCATCTGGAACAGAGTAAGATGCATTATATGGTTAGGAAGGCATGTGCAGGCGAGTCGAGATAGAAAACATGCTATGAGAGAATCCTACAGTTTGTTCAAATGACTGTATCCATGTCTTATTTTACAAGTCTTTAAGGAATGTAGGTCTTCGTGCCAGTTAAGCTAAGCAGGTTTTCCATTTTGAAATTCTAAAAAATAATCTTTAGTTTTAGGTTTCTGAAAGTTTTCATGTTTTTCTTAATTCTCTTTAATTCCCCTCCCATCATCTCTCACACTCCCCTTTATCTCTGACAGAAGCCTACAGCAAAATTAGGTGTGTGCTCTTGGTGCTACCATGAAAGTCCCTGCACTGGTCTTGATGGTTTTGCTCCTGGTTTGTGATATGTTCCCTTTATTGGAATGCAGCACTGGAGTTCAGGAGTTTGACAACAGTGATGAAGGCCCAGAGCCTGGATTTCTTTCAGGCTCACGCACCCGCCGGGCCCCAGAAGTCCCATCCCAGGACAAGTGCTCTTATACCTTCATTGTTCCTCAGCAAAAGGTCACAGGTGCTATTTGTGTTAATTCAAAGGAACCTGAGGCTGTACTGGAGAATCGGGTGAATAAGCAGGAACTGGAACTTGTTAACACTGAGCTCCACAAGCAGAAAAGGCAAATTGAAACTCTACAGCAGCTCGTAGAAGTGGATGGTGGTATTGTTAATGAGGTGAAGCTCTTACGCAAAGAATCACGCAACATGAACTCTCGCGTGACACAACTCTATATGCAGCTTCTCCATGAGATTATCCGCAAGCGGGACAATGCGCTAGAGCTTTCTCAACTGGAGAACAAGATTCTTAACCAGACATCAGAGTTGTTGCAGCTTTCGAACCGTTACAAAGATCTGGAACATAAGTACCAGCATTTGTCATCTCTGGCAAACAATCAGTCAGCTCTCATTGCTCTACTTGAAGTACAGTGTCAGAAGGGACCCCCGGTGGTGGCACCTAGACCACTGCCCCAACCCCAGCCACAACCTCAACCCAGGCCCTCTCCACCTAATAACAAGCCGTACCAACCACCTATGTTTAATCGCAACAATCAGATAACCAATGAGATTCAAAGTGATCAAAACCTCAAAGCACCACCACCTCCACTACCCACAATGCCAACTGGCACTCACAGCCCATCTACAACCAACAAGCCCTCTGGTGAGTATTATTATTCACTCTAAAACCAGTGTTAAAATATAAATTGATTACAATGAAAGGAAATTTAATTTCTTAGGGACTGTTATAACACAATTCAGTATCAAGTTACATCATAATCCCAGGGAGTATATAACAACTAACTTAGAGAATATGATCAGGTAAAAGTTTACTAGAGCACATTGTATTCTACCTAAAGCTATGCAATAGTCAAACAAGCACAAAAAAAGGAAAACAAATTCAATAATCTTTCTCTGGATTTTTGTTTTAAAAAGATGCACTTTAATAGACTTACGATTACTCGTCAAAGGCCACATCAAATCTGTTGAAACCTGGAAAAAGTCAGCTGTAGTTAATGTAGTTCAACCTCCCCATCTGTCTGCAGTTTACCTTTATTTACAAAACAGCCTTTGTATTAGTTCAACCACTGTAAAGGCTGCCTGCTATTAGCAGGCATTTGAGGCATTTGTTAAGGTGCAGAATTGGTGTAAGTATTTTCCTGTTACGTCTGCAGTAAATAACATAACTACCATTTACCAGTACAACCAAACTGATTGAAAAAATTAAGTAGAAATTATTTAGATGGTTTCCTCTCACATATATGGGACTTATGAGTTTATGTATTTTATCAAAAGGTGGCTTTAATTTACTATATAGTATATGCTACATAAAATGCTATAAAAATAAAAGCTACCGATTGTGAAATAAGTATTAATTCTTGTTTCCTAAATTGCAGTTCCATTTGTGGCAACCAGTTCATACTGGAAACTCCTCCACAATTAGTTAAACAGAGGAAGGATTGCAGGAGACATCCAAAAAATCTATTTCCTAGCTTGCTAGTTTTACAACATTATATGCAACACTGATATTTACCTTAAACAATTACTATCCATTTTAGAATGTAAAGGGATCAACTGACAAAATTTAAAAAATATACAAAGATGTGTTTTGGGGTGTTTGGCTTCTAGGTTTTATTTCAGACTCATGATTCCAGACACAGCCAGTGTGACTGATTATTACAACCTTTAGAGTCTAGGGATTTTTATCAAGTGATCTGGGGTTGATCACATGTAGAATAAATATTCTAAACACTCTAAAACATAAGAGAATTCTGTACAATTCATGTGTTATTATTAAAGACCTGTTCAAAAGGTTCTTTATAAAACCTATGTCTGTCATCACCATTGCTTGGTGTATTTGTAACTGTTAAGTATTCCAAATATTTGTATCTATACCAATATTTGATTTAAACCTTAAGTTTGTATGGCTTAAACACAATTAAAAAAAATCCTATAAATCCTAGCCCAGGATAAGTGTTCTTATACCTTAATTGTTCCCCAGGTGGTCACAGATGCTAACTGTGTTAAAATTTGAAGGAACCCAAGGCTGTACTGGAGAAGTGGGAGAATAAGTTAAAACTTAGGTCCACAAAGCAGAAGAGGCAGATTGATAGTCTGTATTTTAATTTGTTATTTTAAATACTTTTTATTTGTACATGCCCATTACATTTTCCAACAAATTGAATCTGTTCTAGTGTATTTTCTAAAATAAGCCTAAACACACTAGTAGCCTGTCCAAGCAGTGATAAAGGATTAATGGAAAAAACACTGTAAATACACTAATATAAATGCATTATTCATTCAAGGCTAATACATGTCTAATAAACACATTATCTGTTTATTCTAAATAACATTCATATTCCACTAGAAAAAAAAAACAGAAATTCACCATGTAAAGGGTCTTTCCAGACTGCCATATAAATTTGCTATCAGGTGTAGTACAATATGATTTTAAAGGATACGAGTGGCATAATTGAGTTAGAAACTATGTTAAATTATGATCTGCTAAATCAGAATAAAATGCTAAAAATCCTAAAAGTTACATTTATAGATATATGTTGGTGTTAAAGAGTTTTAAAATAACAAGCACACTTGGGCTAATCAATGTAACAAACAAAAGAACAAAATAAAAATTCTTAAGGCAGCTTGGCTAATTTTTGACACATCTAAATCAAATCTTTATACTGAACCAGGGAGCTTTAGAAATAGTAAGAGCATTAATCAAGTCAAATTAGATTCAGGCTACTCTTCAGCTTTCACGTTGTGCTTGGCCTCCGAAATGCAGACATTTTCCAAGGCCAGAAATTGTAGCCAAAGTCAACCACAGCTGCTGTGTTGAGAGCTTTACCAAAAAAAAAAAAAAACGAAAAGGAAACAAAAGGCATGAGGCACAGTAGATCACTGTGGGCAGACTACTGAATAACACCCTGACACTACACTAATCCCAAAATTGGAACGTGAGCCCTGGGGAATCCCAATAAAAGTAGTTAAAACATCCTCAAAAAGGGCTATGATTCAAACTTTGGTATGTGAACAAAAGGCTACAATGAAGAGTCTTCAGACATTAGTCTTTAAAGTCAGGTTCAAAGGCACATGGAATTTTTAGTTTTTATTTATTTTTTGCATTAGGTCCCTGGAAAGACTGTCTGCAGGCCCTGGAAGATGGCCATAGTAACAGTGGTATGTATCTAGTGAAACCTGAGAATATCAACAAGCTTATGCAGGTGTGGTGTGACCAAAAACAAGACCCTGGAGGCTGGACAGTCATCCAGAGACGCATGGATGGCTCTGTGAACTTCTTCAGGAACTGGGAGACATACAAGGTACAGTAATAGGAAATGTTTTCTTAGTATTGTATTGTACTGTAATTGGGGAATTTACCATGAAATACCAGTGCAGTATGGATAATCTGAAGTTTGATTAGCAATGACTATTTTCAGATGCTATGAGCTCTTCAGTCAATCATGACCAACAACCTCTGCTACATAATTTGATTTTTGATAATCTGGTCCAGAGTTTGCAACGTTCATGTCTTAAAATCAATGGCCAATGAAAAACATATGCAAAGCAAAAATCACTATAAAAGGATGGCTAGCCATTACTGAATTATGCCCTGAATTTGTAAAATTATTATTACAGAGAAAGAAGTTCTCTTTATAAAAAACAATCAAACAAACAAACAAAAAAAAACATGCAATTCATTTACTTAAACAATCTTGGAGTGTTCCAAGTATAAGACGCCTTGCAACAGGGCAATGGAGGATTTATGGCAAACCTCAGTGACAGATCGTCATCAAAGACATTAGCTGAATCCCTTCCAGAATTAACCATTGGCAACTTACAAATCAGGTCTGTAAAACATGTATAATCATAGTGGAAACAAAAAAATACACGTGTACAAAAGCAAACAGAGTTTTACAGTGACAGAAAGCATATGCTGACTGATAAATACCATATGTATGAGTAACAGAGAGTACGAGAGGCTGAATCTCTAGAATGGCCTTATCCTGATCTACATCCACATAGATTTCAGATGTAAGATCTTAACCTTAACCTATATGTTTTTGCTATTTAATTATAGTACAAGGAAACATCTCAGTGTATTTTTTAGATCCATTTGAGCTATTTATTTCCAAACAAACATTTGAGTTCAGTTTTATGATTGCTTATGCCAATGATTAAACAACTAAACACCATGTTGAACAGTAGTGCTTTGATGGAAAACCAAGTCATGCTATAACTAAATTATCACTATCATATGACTAAGATTACGATCGTTTTCATTCTCACAGCAAGGCTTTGGGAATATAGATGGAGAGTACTGGCTAGGACTTGAGAACATTTACTGGTTGACCAATCAGGCTACTTACAAGCTTCTGGTGACACTGGAGGACTGGGCTGGGCGGAAAACATTTGCAGAATACGCCAGCTTCAGGTTGGAACCTGAAGCTGACTTCTACAAACTACGTGTTGGACGTTACCATGGCAATGCTGGCGATTCCCTTACCTGGCACAATGGCAAGCAGTTCACTACGCTGGACAGAGATCATGATGCATACACAGGTAGGCTATAGAATTGATTGAACCTATACATCATATATGTGATATAGTACACACATTTATGAAAAAACTAAAACAATTTAAACACTAAAAACATTTAATATCAATCATTGGAAGCAGTAGAACTGATAACACAATGCATAGAGTGGATGTACTAATTTCAGGTGCTTATTAAGAGCAAATATAAAAGTGTGTATTCCATAAACAATGTATGTAGTAGTTTCAATCATGTATTTATTGTATAAGTCAAGAATGTTTAAGAAAATAGATATCTAGAGATATTAATATAAAGACATGCTATTGAGATTTTCATGTATTTCATATAAATAATAAGATTTTCTTACAAATTAAGTTTTATTTCCTTTTTTGGTATTGCAGCACTGGAACCTGGTCAAAACAGCACACTTAACATTTACAAGCAATTTATAAATGCTTACTTGGACAACCAAAAAAAACCCCAACATTTTTCTTTCAGGTAACTGTGCTCACTATCAGAAGGGAGGCTGGTGGTATAACTCCTGTGCCCACTCCAACCTAAATGGTGTGTGGTATCGAGGCGGGCACTACCGCAGCCGCTACCAAGATGGAGTATACTGGGCTGAATTCAGAGGAGGAGCTTACTCCTTAAAGAAAGTGGTGATGATGATCCGTCCCAACCCTAACACTTTTCACTGAATAACATACAAACCAGAGGAAAAGACTATTCCCTAACAGCCACACACATACATATATAGCTTACACATACAGAAAGCCTAAAATGTTCATATTTATGGTAAATGGAATCTTTGGGGAGATAAATCCTCCCAAAATGTATTTGGAGAAAATAAATCCTCCTGACATCTGGAAAACCTGACCTTCATATTCTACTGGTCATAACAGTTGCCGCTTTGTTGTCATTTCGAGAAATAATTTCCAATACAAATTTGGCTTTGCTTACCTAAACAACAAAAAACACCACCTGTTCTCATGTAAAAAAAAGTTATAGTTAAGCTTAATTATTAGTTAAGCATAGATTAATCTATTTTTGAGTTGTCACATTAAATATGTGAGAGTACAGCTTAGAAATAGTGCTTTAAAAGCTATTGTTCATGACCTAAGACACAGGATGCACAATCTGGTGGTGAAGCAAACAAGAAAAGAATATCCTGATAAAATAAGTGATTGATTATTTATTTTAATGATTACAAATCACTGTCCCATTTCTTGAAAAAGATAAATATAATAAAATAAGTCCAAAAGACCACATGATCAATAGCAGACTGATACCTTACCACTACCAGGAAGAGGCTGCAGAGAAATTTCTGAAACTGAACACTGGTATTGATGAAATGTTAAAGCCCTGATATATTCAGTGAATGCCAGCTCATTGTTGTATATGCTGTGTTTAGCAGTAGAAAAAATGCCAAAGAATAAGCAAAAGTGTGAGTTGGCATCCACAAGGGCTACAACAGATGCTTATCACAAATTTAATGAGCTATACAACAAAAGGCAGGGAAACATTTCTGGTGCTATCTAAAAAACTCTGATTCATATATTATCTGGAATGTATTTATTCTTCCTTGAAGTTTAAAGACAATTAAGAAACACAACAATACTACCATATAAATGTAATAAAGGAACACATAAGAACAATTAAGGTACTTTTTACTATTACTATTGTTAAATGAAATCCAATAATCAATAATATGAATAATTTGAATTATGCAAGAAAGGTGTATTAAAAAGTATGTTAAAAACCTGACTCAAGGCACAGTGGTTTCTACCAATTCTATCACCTCCTGGCTAAGTTCCTGATCATATATCTTGATATAAAATGAAGTTTATACCATGTCATTATCAAGATTAGGTATTTTTGTGCTTGTTCTAGATTTTACTAGTTCAGCTTTCTTTTGAATAACCAAAAAAAGTGTACATAATGTACAAATTTCAACGTTGGAACCAATGAGACCCAGCATATTTCTGTATATATAATTGTGGAGAAAATGTTTGTACTTTAAGTGTAATAAATGTACTTGCATCATCAAAATGTTGCTATAATAAACAAAAAAACAAAAATGTACAGCCTGTTTTACAGCTATATAAGGACATTTGCAGAATGTTAAATGTTTTGCTTAAACAGTGAGTTATGATACTCACTACATACTGTGTCTATATATGTAGATGGGTGATAAACTAAAGATTAATTATTTTAATATTTACCTATGCACTTCAAGCTGCAACTTAAAGCCTTTATTTTTCACATACATATGCCACAGTAAAAAAAAAATTTTCACATATCAGCCCAGAAAGTTGGGGTCAGATGGCAGGATCAGACATGATACAGCACCTCTAGAGCAAAGAAGGACAGCAGCATTGCTCCAGAGCCCAGAAGTGATGCCTCGGATGTGAACCACCTGGCCTTCTTATCAGCAGCCTAGAGTCTTAACTAATGAGCCACCACTGGTTACTTGCTTGGGGTATAGATTATAGACAAGCCACTAACATGGCTAGAAGGAAAATGTAACACATAAAGAGGCTATGTTATGTACATTACTTTTGCCAATAGTCTTATTAGTAAACATGTAATGAGAACAACCAGTTTTGGGCACCACAGTCACTAATCAAAAGTAATCAGAATTGATCAGTAATGTTAAGCAAGATCTTGTAACAGATTAAATATAGATTTGGTCTTCTTTATCTCTGCCAAAACAGCAGCCAAACCTAATACTTACTTAATTATACATAGGATAATCTAAAAACACACTGCTTTTCTACTATTTTCTAAAGGTATAAAATAGGAAATTTATGCAGCTGCTAATTTGTGAAAGACAGCACCCTGGCATTTTCATTAAAAACAGACACCTACATTACACTAACACATCTTTCCTATCTTGCTAATACAGTGCCTTGCAAAAGTATTAATACCCACTGAACTTTTTCACATTTTGACACATTACAACCACAAACAAAAATGTATTTTATTAGGATTTTATGTGATAGACCAACACAAATTGGCACATAATTGTGAAGTAAAATGAAGGAAAATGATAAATGGTGTCCAATTTTTTTATTTTTTATTTTACAAATAAATATCTGAAAAGTGTGGCATGCATTTGTATTCAGCCCTACTGAGTCAATACTTTGTAGAACCTTTCGCTGCAATTACAGCTGCAAGTCTTTTGGGGTATGTCTCTACCAGCTTTGCACATCGAGAGAGTGAAATTTTTGCCCATTCTTCTTTGCAAAATAGCTCGTGCTCAGTCAGATTGAGTCAGATTTAGGTCTGGACTTTGACTGGGCCATTCAAACACATGCTTTGATCTAAACCACTCCATTGTTTCTCTGGCTGTATGTTTAGGGTCATTGTCTTGCTGAAAGGTGAACCTGTTAAAAAAAAAAAAAACTGTTACAGTCTGCAAAAGACTTAAGACTGGGGTGGCCCAGTCTTAAGTCTTTTGCAGACTGTAACAGGTTTTCATCTAAGATTGCCCTGTATTTGGCTCCATCCATATTCCCATCAACTCTGACCAGCTTCCCTGTCCCTCCTGAAGAAAAGCATCCCCACAACATGATGCTGCCACCAACATGTTTCACGGTGGGGATTTTGTGTTCAGGGTGATGTGCAGGTTTTGGCCACACAATGTTTTGAATTTTGGCCAAAAAGTTCAATTTTGGTCTCATGTGACCGGAGCACATTCTTTCACATGCTTTCTGTGTCCCCCACATGGCTTGTCGCAAACTGCAAACAGGATTTCTGTTGGCTTTCTTTCAACAATGGCTTTCTTCTTGCCACTCTCCCATAAAGAACAGATTTGTGGAGTAATAGTTGTCCCGTGGACAGATTCTCCCACCTGATCTGTGGATCTCTGCAGCTAATCCAGAGTTACCATTGGCCGCTTGGCTGCTTCTCTGATAAATGCTCTCCTTGCACGGCCTGTCAGTTTAGGTGGACAGCCATGCCTTGGTGGGCTTGCAGTTGTGCCATACTTTTTCCATTCCCGGATGATGGATTGTACAGTGCTCCGTGAGATGTTCAAGGCTTGGGATATTAATTTATAACCTAACACTGCTTTAAACTTCTCCACAACTTTATCCCTGACCTGTCTGGTGTGTTCTTTGGTCTTCATGATGCTGTTTGTTCACTAATGTTCTCTAACACACTTCTGAGGGCTTCACAGAACAGCTGAATTTATACTGAGATTAAATTGCACACAGGTGCACTCTATTTACTAATTAAGTGACTTCTGAAGGCAGTTGGTGTCACTGGATTTTAGTTAGGGATATCAGAGTAAAGGGGGCTGAATACAAATGCACACCACACTTTTCAAATATTTATTTGTAAAAAAGATTTGGACCCTATTTATAATTTTCATTCCACTTCACAATCATGTGCCAATTTCTTTCGGTCTATTTCATAAAATCCCAATAAAGTACATTTTTCTTTGTGGTTGTAACATATCAAAATGTGGAAAGGTTCAGTGGGTATGAATACTTTTGCAATGCATTGTATGTCAACGCACTCTTACTGTTAGTAGCACATGTGTTCTTTGGTGTTTTATTGAGCATTAGTTATTTACATTGATAAAGCATATCAAAATGGCCCCAGGCTGAACTGATTGCCTTGCAACTTATCAGCTTAAAATCATGCATTACAGACAAATCTAAATATTTCCATAAATAACTTTTAATACATGACTTATTGGGAGAACCATATGGTTGATGGTATAAAACTAGTAATTCCAAAAGAAAATGGTTTTCTTTGGTTCTTCCAATTTAGAAGTCAGAGCAACACTAAAATATAGAGTTATGAGATTTAGTTGTAAAATAAATTTAAACATATTTTTACACTTAAAATGCAAAAATGAATGGGTATAGAATGTTGCATTCATTCTACACAGAACTCGAGCAAAGTCTGTGCATGGATAAATAATTGATATACTGTATAATCTTTAAGCAGCCGGAGACATCACAATGAATAGAACATGCTGAATAATGGAAGCACGAGTAAGACTTCAGTGAGCTAAAGAGGTTTCACAGCAGGTTGTTGGTTTTGAATAAATTCAGTGAAAGCATTCATCTGATCTGTTGTTGGTTTAGAATAAATTCAGTGAAAGCATTCATCTGATCTGTTACCAGTACTCTCTACCAAATATTCATGACAGATTAATTTGTCTTAAATTCCCATCTTACAAGAATCCCGCTAACAACTGTGTGTCTCGGTCCGCTCTATTCCACATACACACAGTGTATGAAAATACCATCAGGTATTGTGGGTGTAGAAGTCATTATCTATGGCATAGACAAGGAGACAATACTGGTGATATTTACCTTCTTAGGGTATCAGTGCAATTACTGAAATGGATTAGTAAAAAGTTCAAGTGCTATTTGAAATTTAAATGGTTACAGTGGCTTAAAAATGAATGCCAGGTGTCTATTTTTCAGTACACGAATAATGAGTTTTACTGAATCCACTTATATACCTGACATTTAAGTCTTCTTACACATACATGCACAAACAACCCCAAGCTGTCTTGAATAAACATAGATGGAAGTGTGCAGTAGAAATAGACATTAGTGTAGAAGACCTTGAAATGAGCTTCCTTCATTTGCAACAGAGGCATCAATGAATTCTGTGCTTTTAACAGAAGATCACAACAATCTACTGAATCCACATGCTTAACATCATGGATATAGGCTGTTATTAAAACAGCCATATATAAATCATAGATACTTATTCTAAAAATGTATTCAAGTTTAAAACTTTAAATGATTGTAGGGAGTTAAATTACCCTCTGAATCATTGATTTCCTTAAAAAGTGATCCCACCTGTCAAGAATATGTTAATTATTATAATTATTTAAAAATGAGTGTAAAAGCAGGCCATTTTGTTTGCATGAGTAGCAAAGAGGATTTTTTGGCAATGGAAATTTGTGCATAACAAAGGCCCATGGAAACAGCAATGCAACAAATGTATATGTTCCTATTCATAAGGAAAATATAATTTCTCTGCCATTTAAAACCCAATGCATAACCTTTTATTTACATTAAAAGATTATGATAAATTATAGTGAAAAGCCTAGGGTGTTTACAAGCACACACTTGATATAAAGCAGAAGAATCTAAATTGGAACCTGCTAACCAGTGAAAAGACTAATGCCACTGAAGAACATCAGCATCAAATCATGCATATTCATTAAGTAAAGCATTACCCAAAGCCTGTCAGATTTACACCCCCCCCCCAAAAAAAACAAAACAAAACAAAAAAAAAAAACCTAGATTCAGCAGCACCAGATCCACAGTGATGTTATAAACAAGGCACCCACAAATCACCCATATACATTATTTGTACTGACTCACCCAGATAAGGGATGCAGGGAACCATTTTGAGGGACTTGATGTGCACTCTCATCCGAGTGTAGTTTTCTTCTTTTGATGTCAAGAAGTCCAGCTTCTCAAAAGTGGTTTTGTCCTTTCGACTGATGAGCTATTCAAAACCAAAAGAAGTGCACTGGTTTTTAGTAGGATATGATTTCTCTGGGGAAAAAGGGGTTTTTTTTGCTAGCGAAACAATAATAAATATACAATAAAATAAACAATAAAATGTATAGCATGTATAACAATAGTGTAGTAACAAACAGTATACTGTTTATATGCTATTTTGCACACTTTCTACTCTTTGCACATGCTGTCTCATTTCAGTCGATTGCTGTTTTGCAAAATACTTTACAATACCTCATGTAACTGCTGCTATAATACTAATATGTTCATTCCAGTTTTTCCACACACGTAATATTGTTTGAACATACAGTATGGTCAGTACAGTACAGACACTGGTCAGCAATGTTTTGTATATTGTCTTTTGTGTATTGTCTTTTGTCCTGCACTGTTTGCACAGATTACTGTACATACTAAGTCCTTAGCTCTGTCTTTGTTTTATGTACAGTAGCACCATGGTCCTGGAGAAACGTTGTCTCATTTTACTGTGTACTGTAACAGCTATACTGCATATGGTTGTAATGACAATAGCTTCTTGATTTGAATATATAAATAAATAATAGATAAATACAGTATGTAAACTGCATACAACAAGACTGTCACGGTTAGTCACAGTCGAATGCGGATCCATTTGCAGTTACTCCTTTAATGGGCAAAAAACAGGAAACAAACAACGAACAAGCAGGCAAAAACAGATCAGAACACTGAGCAGGACACGGAACAGGGACAGGAACAGAAACATAAACTGACAGCACAGTGCATACTAACAACGACTCACAACCGGGAAGTGAACAAAACAGAGTACATATAATGAACGAGAACCAATCACAAGAAGGAGACAAACAAAGAATAAGACAAAACACCTGGGGAAGAGATTGAGTGCAATTAATGTCCATGGTAACAAATAGGTGGGCGGGTCAACAATTAACAGCAGGGAATGACAGCAGGCAGAAACAAAGGAGAACACAGACAGACTCATTACAAAAACTAAGGAACCCAGGTTTTTTCTATTATTCCACAGAACTATTCCATAGTCATCCAAACACAACACAAAAATAATATAGCACCCAATATATTTATTAGAGAGAATGCTAGCTGGTGAAAAAGAATTTGGTTATCACACTAAACCTGGAGAAGAAAGGATACATATGCATAATACATAAAATCATGCAGCTACACACCAAAAGCTTCAGTTAATGTTTACATCAAATATCAGAATAAAGGAAATATTGATTTAAGTGAATTGCAGAGTGGTAACTGATGGGCTTCCTATTGTTGCAGTTTATCTGTGTCAAGGTTTGATTTGTTGTGTATTCTGAACTGCTTTTCTGCCCATAGCTGTAAAAGTTGAGTTACTGGTCAGCTCAAACCAGACAGGATGAATTCTAAAGTATATACTTTTTGCTCAGATTCAGTCAAATTCTGCAAAACTGAAAGTCTGGGAACATGTAGAGAACAGTCTAAAAATCTCAAAATGATGTTGTGATTTGTGAAATACAGGCTTAAAAGGGAAAAGGATAAAAGCAATCACACTTGAGACAAAAATGCATTTCATGGTGAAAACCAACCATACTGAAAGGCATACCCTTCATTGCATTGCTCATATAAACTCACTTGCTTTTTCAAGAATTGAAGTACAAGTACTGGAACTGCTCTGACCCAGTCTATCCATCACAATTTGGGCCTTATCCATGACACTCAGATCCTTACACATGCCCATTTTTCCTGCTTCCAACATACCAAATTTGAGAACTGACTGTTCATTTGCTACCCAATATATCCCACCCTTTGGCAGGTACAGTATTTTCCGCACCATAAGGCGCACCGGATTATAAGGCGCAGTCTCAATTACGGGGTCTATTTCTGTACTTAAGCCATACATAAGGCGCACTGCATTATAAGGCGCACGCTTAAACATACAGTCCACAAAAATAGGGAACAGAAGCAAAACAGTGAGTTTAGTTGAACTTTATTCTACTATTTAACAATACACACACACTATTTTTTAATCAATGTTCCGCAAATCCATCGAAGTCTTTATCTCCTGTTTCTTCTTAACTTGGCGCAGTTCATTTTCTTGCTTCCTCCACTTCCGAACCATAGATTCATTGATGTTGAATTCTTTCGCAACTGCTCTATTCCCATTTACAACCACGTAACTGATAGCCTGAAGTTTGAATTGTGCCTTGTAAGCATCTGATTTTTATTGGCGGTTGGCAAACCAACTTAAGGTGCATTTACCTCCACCTACTGGACTGGAGTGTTGAGCGCATAATGGTTAGGAAGAAACAAAAGTTGTTTTGCAACATACTGGTAGTATACCTACCGGAGGCGTTTTTGGAGGTAAGCGTACATACTGTACGTATTACGTAATGTTCTCTGATTGGTTTATCGCTGCCAGCGTACGTAGTGTATGTACTGTATTACGTCACTGTGTCAGCGGGAAATGGTCGGACAGTCAATCAAGCAGAGCGCTTACCAAAATCGCACAACAACATTTTTACAGATTTTTGGAACTCAGTGCACACATAAGGCGCACAGGATTATTAGGCGCATGGCCGATTTTTGAGAAAATGTAAGGCTCTTAGGAGCAAAATACTGTATTTGGATTATCTGCACATGTGCTTCTACACACCATGCACAGACCTTGTGTTCTCACTGAGATTTCAAGAAGTATAGTCTAGCTTTAAGACAATCTTTGTTAAAAGCTTTATATGGTTAAACTATGGCATGGCCATGTGATGATTTTGATGGATTTTTTTTCTCCACTGCCTTAATAATGCAAAATAGTTGAAATGTAACAGTTATTTAAGTTATATAGAGTAAAAGGATAAATAATTCTGAGACTTTCAAATCTATGTAATGTGTACTCAACATTAGGTGATACCTCAGAACCCAAAGAGATCACTAAAAACTGGAAGAAAAATATGCTGTATTAACATGCAACATCCCTTATTATCAGATGTTATGCCATATCCACCTCAAAGTTATAGTTAAACTATACTACTTAAATTGATAACATACAATTATTCTCTGTTCAAACTCAAAAACCACTGGGCCCAAAAACAAATGCAGTAACTGAGAAAAGGCCAGAAATAAGATTTAAGATTTGGGTTCATGCTAAATACTGAGGATACGATGTCTGGTGCTGTGTTCTTTAATGTCATACACAAAATATTATCAATATTTTATTATATTATAGAATATAGAATAATGTTTTTATTTCTTATTTTTATATCACTGTATTTGCCTGAATGTACATGTTACTAATAATACAACCATTAATACTGCCATTTAATGTTAAAACCCAAATAATATACTTCAAAGTAACCTGGCTTTTTGAATCTTCATTCGCTGACCATTATGAAAATGCACAACTCCTACTTTTCATCTGGAACTATTGGCCCAAAGTGAAACATTTGAATGGTCCCTATTCTGAATTCTTTCCTTCACCACTTTAGTGGAAGATGGAAAAAGTGGATGTGGTGGAGAGCTGTCTTTACTTAAAATCAGTGGAAAGAACTATGGTATGAAAATGAGCTATAAATCAAATAGCTTTTACTTTGTGTGGAAAAAACAATATTATGACAATGCTATGAAATATCATTTCAAGCAAAAAAAGTATATATAGTCTTATAACTGCACATCACTATGGAAATGTCTCATTGCACTTTGATAAGCTACATTCCACATATATATATATATATATATATATATATATATATATATATATATATATATATATATATATATACACACACACACACACACACACACACACACACACACACACACACACACACATACACACATATATAAATTTATTCTGAGTTCAATTTCTCTAGCCACACCCAGGCTAACGAAGAAATCACTTAAATAAGACCTGACTGACAAAGTGAAGTAGACCAAAAGATCCTCACATCATGCCGAAATACAAAGAAATTCAGGAACACATGAGAAAGTACTGTAAGTAATTGAGATCTATCAGTCTGGAAAAGGTTATAAAGCCATTACTAAAGCTTTGAGACTCCAGTAAACCACAGTGAGAGCCATTATCCACAAATGGTGAAAACATGGAACACTGGTGAACCTTCCACTGGAGTGGCCAGCCGACCAAAATTACCCCAAGAGCTCAGCAACGACTTTTCCAAGATGTCACAAAAGACCCCTCAACAACATCCAAAGAATTGCAGGCCTCACTTGCCTCACAGTTAAGGTCACTGTTCATGATTCAACCATAAGAAAGAGACTGGGCAAAAATGGCCTGCATGGCAGAGTTCCAAGACGAAAACCGTTGCTGAGCAAAAAGAACATAAAGGCTCGTCTCAGATTTGCCAAACACATCTTGATGATGCCCAAGACTTTTGGGGAAAATATTCTGTGGACTGACATGACAAAAGTTTCTGGAAGGTGCTTGTCCCATTACATCTGGGATAAAAGTAACACTGCATTTCAGAAAAAAATAAAATATTATGTAAAAAGTAAAATATGCAAAATAAGGTGCTGGTAGTGTGATGGTCTGGGGCTGTTGCTGCTTGAGGACCTGGAAGTCTTACTGTGATAAATGGAACCATGAATTCTGCTGTCTACCAAAAAATCCTGAAGGACAATGTGCAGCCAACTGTTCGTGACCTCAAGCTGAAGCGAACTTGGGTTCTGCAGCATGACAATGATTCAAAACACACCAGCAAGTCCACCTCTGTATGGCTGAAGAAAAACAAAATGAAGACTTGAGTGGTGTAGTCAAAGTCATGACCTGAATCCTATTGAGATGCTGTGGCATGACCTTAAAAAGGCTCATGCTCAAAAACCCTCCAATGTGGCTGAATTACAATTCTGCAAAGATGAGTGGACCAAAATTCCTCCACAGCATATTAACAGTCTTATTGTAAGTTATCGCAAATGCTTGATAGCCGTTCTTGCTTCTAAGGGTGGCCCAACCAGTTATTAGGTTTAGGGGCAAGCACTAGGGCCATGCAGGTTTGGATTTTTTTACCCTTATTAATAAAAACCTTCATTTAAAAATTGCATGTTGTGTTTACTTGTGTATCTTTGGGGTTTTTTACACCTGGTCACTTTATGCGTTTTCTGTGATCCGATAGCTATCCGATCATAAAAAGACCAGGTCTAAATGCCCTCCGAAACATTTCCGAGACGGATATAAATCCGATCGCTCAAACCACTTCAGGAGGTGGTCTGGGATGCATTTCAGATGAAACTGGACAGGTGTAAATGCATGTGGTTGTTCAAGCCACATTCGTCAGCGCTATACTCCTCCCAAACGGAAGTACGTCACTCGCAGGTGACTCACGAGTCGTTCATCACGCCAGAAACAAATACGTTTTCCCACCAGCGCTGGCTCCGATCTTTCACCCAGGTGTCTCGTTGGGTTTTAAAATGCACTGCTGCCGCCAGCGAAAATGCAGCAAACAATAAATGCTGTTTTTTTGTAGCAACCACATACACCAAAGCGTGTTCCATTTCAATTACCCAGGAAATGAGGTAAATATATTTGCACAACTTCTATACAACTTCTAACTATATAAACAACTTCTACTATGTGTGCATACACACATAGTAGAAGTTGTTTCCATACATATATGTATACATTGTAGAAAAACAAATATGCATGTAAAGTTATATTACAAGTATAACAAGTATTTACAGATATTATCAAGAAGGCACTTGAAGGCACTTGATACACTCAATGGGAGCAGTTGAACAGAAGGAGAGAGTGGAGAAAAAGTTTAGAATCCTCACTGCCTGTTGGATAAAACTGTTCTTCAGCCTGGAGCTATGGGCCTAGAGGCTCCAGAATCTAATCCTAGATGACAGGAAACGGAAGAAATTGTGTAAGGGGTGGATGCAGTCATCTAGAATGCTGCATGCTTTGCAGGGAAGGGTATTGTAGATGTCCAGGAGATAAAGGGGCACTAATGGTCTTTCCAGCTGCTTTCTCTATGTTCTGCAAGGTTTTCCAGTTTGGAGGTGGAACAATATCCAAACCATGCCATGTGCTTCTGTAGAAAGTTTCCATGATGGGTACTGGGACTCTGGCTCTTTTCAGATTCCAAAGGAAATGGAGGCATTTTTGAGCTTTCTTGGCTAGTGTTGAGGTGTTACTGGTCCAGGAGAGGTCTTTGTTTATTTGCACAACTAGAAACTTGGTGCTGTACACCCTCTCCACAGCAGAAATGTTGATGGTCAGAAGAGGGTGTTGTGTGTGCGGTCTCTCTGGAAGTCAGTGGCCAGTCAGTTCACTTCTATCCTCTGGTCTTATTGTTGTTGGTGATGAGACCATCCACAGTCAAGTCATTCGCAAACTTCACAAAGAGGATGGTGCTGTACATTGGTGTGCAGTCATGGGTCAGCAGGGTAAAGAGCAGGGGGCTGAGCATTCGTCCTTGGGGTGTACCTGTACTCAAACCAACCCAAACAGCCTGTGGTCTTCCAGTAAGTATACAGCCAGTAACACATCAAGTTGCATGACTAACTATTCAAAACATTTTATCATTATGAGTGTCAGTATATAAAAGTATAATTGTGGTAGCTTAGAAGACTGTAGGTACAACAGCCTGGTTCAGAGAGATGTTAAAGATGTCCGTGAGGACATCTTTGGGCTCATCTGCGAAGTCCTTTATCACCCGACCAGGTATGTTGTCTGGTCCAGCAGCTTTGTGCATGTTGATCTTGGAGAAGGTTTTCCTTAAACTGACTTAAGACAGGCACAGAGCCTGGTCATCAAGAAGGGGTGGTGTCTTCTGCACAGATGTGGTGTTGTTTGCTTCAAAGCATGCAAAGATTTTGTTAAGGTCATTCAGCAGAGAGATGTCATTGTCACAGTTCTGTAGTAGGGGTGTAGTCTGTGATCTTAACCAAGATGGCAGAGCGGCAGTAGCACGCAACGGCCTCTCCGGATTCAATACAGTGCTATTTACGTTTTTTTCAAGTTTTTATTTACGGTTTTTAGCCAGACCATTGCTACTACATGGATGCCCGAGACAGCTGTGTTCATGTGTACAACCACCAGGACCTAATAAAGTACAGAAATCGTGTAACAACCAACCTGCACGATGATGTACTGGATAGGCTACGTGACCTCGGCTTGCTGCGGAGACCAGGCCTCCAGTCCCCGGTGTCGCCTGATACCGGAGACCAGGAGAGGGGATCCCGAAAGCGGTGCGTGAGGAAGCGGAAGCGCGGTAAGCTGGCGGGTGTCCGTGCTAGGCTAAAAACAAACCCTACCCGGCCGGCTCTCCCGCCCATTCTACTAGCCAACGTTTGCTCCCTGAACAATATACTGGACTACATCCGAATCGAATGCTCTACACGGCGAGAGATTAGAAACTGCTGCCTGTTTGTTTTCACAGTGACGTGGCTCAGCGACAGAGTTCCAGGCGCCGCCATTCAGCTGGACGGGCTAACTTCATTTTGTTGTTCATCATGTTTACACACACATTCCCAGTGCGTACCGTGCGGAGCCCCGCCCCCACCTCGGCTACTCAGACCACATCACTGTTACGCTAATTCCAGCATACAGACCAGACGCTCAAAAACGGTTCTGAAGCAGGTGAAAACCTGGCCAGCAGGAGCCACCTCTGCTCTTCAGGACTGCTTTGAGTGCACTGACTGGAATATCTTCAGGGAGGCTGCAATCAACGGTGACTCCGTCAACTTGGAGGAGTACACATCAACAGTGACCAGTTACATTGGCAAGTGCATTGATGACGTGACCGTCTCCAAGGCATCACTACACGCTCCAACCAGAAGCCGTGTATGACTGCTAACGTGCGTGCCCTGCTGAGGACTAGAGACCTAGCCTTCAGAACAAGGGACAGGGCGGTCCTAAGAACAGCAAGGGCCAAACTGTCCCGAGCCATCAGAGAGGTAAAGCGCACACATGCCCAGACAACCCACAGCCACTTCCAGGAGAGCGGAAACACCCAGCGCATGTGGCAGGGCATAAAGGCGATCACAAACTACAAGACAGCTTCACCTGCTTGTGATAGGGACGCCTCCCTCTCAGATGTGCTGAACAACTTCTACACACGGTTCAAGGTACAGAACGACGTAACGCCAAAGATCATCCCTCCTCCCGACGACCAGGTACTCTGTCTATCCACGGCCGACATGAGGAGATCTCTATGAAGAGTTAACCCAAGGAAGGCTGCTGACCAGACAACATTCCTGGCAGGGTGCTCAGAGAATGTGCAGAACAGCTAGCAGATGTCTTTACAGACATCTTCAACATTTCCCTGAGCAGCGCCGTTGTTCCTACGTGCCTCAAAACTACCACCATCGTTCCTGTCCCAAAGAAGTCTACAGTGTCCTGCCTCAATGAATATCATCCCGTTGCACTCACACCCATAGTTATGAAGTGCTTCGAGAAGCTCGTCATGAGGCACATCAAGACCCAGCTACCACCCTCACTGGACAGTTTGCGTATCGTCCAAACCCCTACAGTTTGCGTATCATCCAAACCATTCCACAGACGATACCATTGCCACAGCCCACACCTTACTGCAGCCCTCACCCACTTGGACAATAAAGACACTTATGTACGAATGCTGTTCATAGACTTTAGTTATGCATTCAATACAATCATCCCTCAGCACCTGATTGGGAAGCTGAGCCTGCTGGGACTAAACACCTCTCTCTGCAACTGGATCCTGGACTTTCTCACTGATAGACCATCTCTAGCACCACCACACTGAACACTGGAGCTCCTCAAGGCTGCGTGCTCAGTCCACTGCTGTTCACTCTGCTGACTCATGACTGTGCAGCAATGCACAGATCGAATCATATTATCAAGTTCGCAGATGACATGACCGTGGTGGGTCTCATCAACAAGAATGACGAGTCAGCATACAGAGAGGAGGTGAAACAACTAACTGCCTGGTGTAGAGCCAAAAACCTTTCTCTGAATGTGGATAAAACTAAAGAGATGGTTGTGGACTTCAGGAGAGCACAGAGTGACCACTCTCCGCTGAACAACGACGGATCATCCGTAGAGATCATCAAGAGCACCAAATTTCTTGGTGTTCATCTAGTGGAGAACCTCACCTGGTCACTCAACACCAGTGCCATCACCAAGAAAGCCCAGCAGCGTCTCTACTTCCTACGAAGGCTGAGAAAGGCACATCTCCCTCCCCCATCCTGACCATGTTCTACAGAGGGACCATTGACAGGAACTGTACGATCTCGGATCGCAAAACCCTGCAGTGGATAGTGAGGACAGCGGAGCAGATCATTGGGGTCTCTCTTCCCTCTATCATGGACACTTACACCACACGCTGCATCCGCAAAGCCAACAGCATTGTGGATGACCAAACACACCCCTCACACACACTCTTCACCCTCCTGCCGTCTGGAAAACGGTACCGAAGCATTCGGGCCCTCACGACCAGACTGTGTAATAGTTTCTCTTCCCACAAGCCATCAGACTTCTCAATAACTGAACTGAGCACAACATACACACACATCATCTGTATGGACTGCACAGACCCTCACAAAACACACACACACTGACATAAACTGTTTACATGCTGCTTACAATCCATCAAACTGTTTACTTGCTGTTTTGCACACTTTTCTGCTGTTTTTGCACAAACAGTCCAACATTATAGCCATTTTTGCACATATTGTACAATATCTCAGCCACTACACACATACAGTACTATACAATATTTCAGTCATTTGCTGTTTTTTTGCACAATTCTATATATTGTCCCAAGGACCTGCTGTTAAAAAACTGTCTTCATTCTAATGTTACTGTACGAAATATTGTTTGAACATTCAGTATTCACATACAGTATATACACTGGTCGGTCGGCACTGTTTCTGTTACTGTTTATTGTCTTTTGTGTATTGTATTTTTTTGTACTTTTAGTGTCTGCACTGTCTTGTTGCACAGTTGCACTTTATGTGGCTAGGACTACTTACTGTACATGTCCTTAGCCCTGTCTTTGTTTTATGTAGCACCATGATCCTGTAGAAACGTTGTCTCATTTCACTATGTACTGCAACAACTATATATGGCTGAAATGACAATAAAAGCTTCTTGACTCTTGACTTGACTTGATGGCCTGAAATGTTAAAATGGCAAAGTAGGTTGAATCTGAAGCCAGAGACATCACAGTACTGCCATATTTTAATCATTTTAGACACATTTAAATGCTTGGACTCACTCTGAACTCAGAACAGAGTTTCCCAAATATTGAAGCAGGCTAACCAATTCAACTATATGAAATAAAATTCACTTAGAATGTGTGGCACAGAGTATGATAGGATTGTTGACAGCAGATATAGCAGAACTTTTTGGCTTAAAGAAACATTTCAGAAAAGGCTAGGAATGGACCACAAATATCAAAAACAGACATGGTAAACAGTAAATGGTACTACTTGAGATCAGTTGCACACTGGAGAAAGATCATAATTGTGAACGCATGGTTTTGAGGCTGGAAACACAGGCAAGGTTTCAACATTCAGACATGCATATCTTCAAAACAGCATGTCAGATTACTTTACTTTAACAAAGGGATTGGTGAATGTACATGTAAACCCTATACTAATACTAAGTAAGGTCTCAGTTCTAAATGCATGCAGTCTGCAAAATGTTGGAAACATGGATTCTGGTCCATGTTGACATGATTGCATTACACATTTCCTGGATATACTGGCTGCACTTTCATGCTGTACCATTCTACCAAATAAAAAGTCCATGATCCTTACACCAATACAACATTTAAATAGCTTTAAGTTGGTTTAGATCCTACCTGTCTGACCGATACCATTTTGTAGAGTTAAATGGTGAATTCTCCAGTTTACTACCCGTTAATTATGGGGTCCCTCAAGGATCTGTTCTAGGACCTCTGCTTTTCTCTATATACATGCTTCCATTAGGGAACATTATTAGAAGACATGGGATTAGTTTCCATTGTTATGCTGATGACACACAGTTATATATCTCATCAAAACCAGATGAAATAGCCACAGTGTCCAAATTAACTCAGTGTCTTAGAGAGATAAAAGACTGGATGAGCTGCAACTTTCTATTGTTAAACTCCGATAAGACAGAAATACTACTCATAGGTCCAAAAACCAGTGCACATAAACTCTCACAACTTAACTCCCATTTAGAGGGATGTACTGTTACTAGTAGCTCGACAGTGAAAGACCTCGGTGTTATATTAGACAGTAACTTGTCTTTTAAAAATCATATCGCCCATACTACCAAAACAGCCTTCTTCCACCTTAGAAACATTGCCAAGCTGAGAAACATCCTGTCTGTATCTGATGCTGAGAAGCTAGTTCATGCCTTCATGACCTCTAGACTGGACTATTGTAATGCATTACTAGGTGGTTGTCCTGCATCTTTAATAAATAGGTTACAGTTAGTCCAAAATGCAGCTGCCAGAGTTCTCACTAGGACAAGAAAGTATGACCATATAACCCCAATTTTATCATCTCTACACTGGCTACCTGTTAAGTATAGAATTGACTACAAACTGCTGCTACTTACGTACAAGGCTCTTAATGGTTTAGCTCCCATGTATCTAACTAGTCTTCTAACACGTTACAATCCTTCACGCTCTCTGAGATCACAAAACTTAGGGCTTTTGGTAGTTCCCAGAATATCTAAGTCTACTAAAGGTGGTAGAGCATTTTCTTATTTAGCTCCCAAACTTTGGAATAGTCTTCCTGATAGTGTTCAGGGCGCAGACACACTTTCCCAGTTTAAATGTAGATTAAAAACTCATCTCTTTAGTCAGGCGTACACATAATACATCCCATAATATCATGCACCAGTACATCAGACCAGCACATTTTTATGAACAGCAGATATGTTAATCCCTTTCCACTGCTTCTCTCTTTGTACCCATCCCGAGGCATCCAGACACTGTACCAGCTCCCAACGTCCTCTGTGGGACGAAGCCTTTGGACGTCCACTGAGCCGAGGCCGACTTTAAGAATCCTGAGACATCTCCAGTTAGACTCTGTGGTACTCAGGAGATCAGAAGTCCTTGAACCTCACACCAATACCACATTTAACTGACTGTATATTACAATCACTCCCCCAGTGTCACCCATATGAGGATGGGTTCCCCCTTGAGTCCGGTTCCTCTCAAGGTTTCTTCCTTTACCAATTTAAGGGAGTTTTTCCTTGCCACTGCTGCCTGAGTCATCTCAGACTTGCTCATAGGGGAATAAATACATACACACTGTGAACTATATACATCTAATAATAACCTAGAATTTTTATTCTGTTAAATTCTTATTTCTTTTATTATTCGTTATTTCCTTTATCATTAATTATGTTTACCTTCTGCTCTGTGTTTATGTCCTGTAAAGCTGCTTTGAGACAATGTCTATTGTAAAAAGCGCTATACAAATAAACTTGAATTGAATTGAATTGAATTGAATTAAATGACTGTATATTACAATCACACCCCCAGTGTCACCCATATGAGGATGGGTTCCCCCTTGAGTCCGGTTCCTCTCAAGGTTTTTTCCTTTACCAACTTAAGGGAGTTTTTCCTTGCCACTGCTGCCTGAGTCACCTCAGACTTGCTCATAGGGGAATAAATACCTACACATTGTGAACTATATATATCTAATAATAATCTAGAATTTTTGTTCTGTTAATTCTTATTCTTTTATTATTCGTTATTTCCTTTATCATTAATTATGTTTACCATCTGCTCTATGTTTATGTTCTGTAAAGCTGCTTTGAGACAATGTCTATTGTAAAAAGCGCTATACAAATAAACCTGAATTGAATTGAAATAAAAATGTTCAGATTTCAAAATTAAAATCTGAAGAACCACTGAAGAACACTCACTGTACTCACTGTCATGTTTATGAAACCAGACTGAGATGATATTGTGTGTGACTTGATGTATCATTATGTTAATAATAGACATTAGAAAATGGAAAATTGTTCCCATAAAGGGATGTCCACAAATTGTCCACAACACTTAAAGTGTAAAAGCCGAAACGTGTCTCAGATTTTAAGGTGAGCCTTAAGACAGAGGCACCATTAATACCGTTTATGCAATCTATTGGTTGAGACTAATAGCAGAGACTGTTTCATGTGGAAATCCAAAATGATAGTTATAAAATGAAGTTATAAAAATACTCAACCCAACCATCTGGCACCAAAAAAAAAATGCCACTGTCAAAATCACTTAGATCATATTTTCCCCAATGGTTGTTGTGAACTTTACATAAAGCTGCTGACCCCTATCTGCTTGATTTTATGGACTGAAATGCTGCCACCTAATTGACTGACTAGATGATTGCATGAATAATCAGGTGTACAGGTGTTTCTAATAAAGTGTATGTGGCTGCGACTGCATGTAAAACCCCATGTATTGCATCTCTCTTATTACAACCTTTCTGGGGGACAAGGTACTGTAGGCTTCCATGAGTCCTGAAGAACACAAGATGGGTTTTCTCTCTTCAGTATTTTCCCTAAATGTTTATGCAAAATATCCAACTTATATAGTTGTCTAGAATCTTTTTAAACAGTTTTTTTTTTACTTCTAACTATACAGTTAGACTGTACTGTATAACACACCTGAAATGAACTGAAATGAACTGTAATTTGGAAGAGAAAGTTTAAACAAAAATCACACAAAAAAGAGATTGTTTTCCTACTGTCCAGGTCTTGCTCAGTCTGAAGATTGGTGCGCTCTGTAAGGCTGACACCACAGACACCAAAGAGTGCAGGTTATTTAGCTCCAGCAGTTTCTGCAGGGACATGAACAAGAAAAATACATAAAAAAATCAATGAAATTACAGCATGAAGCAAAAGCATCTGACATAACATCTACATGGTCTGAGGGTCATTAAGAGCTCAAATACAATACAGAATCCAGTACATTGCTGGATCCAATACTGAAATTAACCTTTATTGTAAACTGATATATGAGGATATTGGCCATATTTAGATTTAGCAATATAATTCCAAATGTTTTGTTAATATTTATATTTAGAAAATTACACACTCAGCCTCTTTATTTAGAGTCATATTCATACTTCATTTTCAATAGCATTTTGACTACTGGCTTTAGGCACACACATATGCCATTAAGCCTAAAAACATCTGGGTTATAATATAAAATTGAAAATTTATAAAATTTTAATAAAAACAACAAAAAAAAAACCTGTACAATAAAGTATTATGACATGAATGAGAGGACTGCAAGCACTAAAACATTTAATAGGAGTCTAGTAACATTGCTAATATATTAATGAATAGTTCAATATATAACATCATCCTTAAAAGTAGCACTAGGTCTAATGTATTTTATATGTTGTGCAGTTATACACCATTTAATTAACATGGGTCATGAAGTTTGATGTCATGAAGTCACATTGTGTGCATGTGTGTGAGAGATGCAATGTATTTTGTTGTGCTTTAAATTCATTTATATCGAATAAATAAAATAACGCCAACTTTCTTGTTAATTCTATGTGCTCTTAGGACAACAGGAAGTAGATAATCCGTAAATTATACTTGAAACATAAAGGAAGCAATAGAAGAAAACCAGTTGCATTAGACCCAAGTGTGACCTTCACCCTGTTTGGATCAAATACAAAATCTAATCATTTAAAGTCTAGGTTACAGCTGACAATCAAGGATTTATCTGCCAAACAATGTACGTTTTCAATTTTCCTTTTGAAAATGTAGAGCTCTTCAGAAGGAACAATGTCTCTAATATACAAACTCTTATATGCATACATAACTCGCATAACTTCTGGAATAGTAAAAGTTTATAGTTTATACCATCTCTGTAGCAGCGAGTTACACTTAGCTCACATGTAAATATAGCCCAATTCCCAAAAGTCTCAGGTTAGTTGAGTTACCCCCCCCCCCCCCAAAAAAAAAACAAAAAACACAGAAATGAGTCATTTTTATACAAGTTATTTTGTTTCAATCTCTTCTGACTCTACTTATCTATGGGTAGATTTCTTAAGCTTTCTTTTTCAAAAGTTTTTCCTTTTATATTTAAACTGAATATGTCAAGCTTTTGCCCCTTTCAAACTAACAGGGTAAGAAATCAATGTTTAAAATTGAAAATTAGGGAAATTACACTTCCTTTTATATATGTAGAGCTTAAGAATGAACCTTAAAGGTTGGTTGGTCTGTTTTGAAGGAAAATATTTTGTAATCCTGCCTTTTCCATATGATTTACTAACATTTGCTAAAAGCAGAGAGCCTTCACTCTCACCCTCTTACTTTTTCTTGGCTTACTTGCACACAGATGAGGTCATGCTTTTGCAATTTCTCATGTTTAAACAACAAAGTCTTTCTGAACAGCTTTTGTTGAAAAAGTTTCCTGCCATCTGTTTCGGTCATTATGAAGTTGGAGCTAACAGGGAGGAAGAGGTTAATGCAGCAACTGCATGTGGTTGTCTATCCTTCCTCGGTGAGGCAAAGTGTGCAACTACAAAATTGGAAAATCTAGGCAAAAAATAAAAACTGCCATTTTGGTTAAAAAAAAAATCAGTTCAATTAAAAAAAAAAAAATCATGCTTTGACAGCTGTTAAATGCACCATGTGAAATAATATGATGTGTTTGATGACTAGTAAAGTGGAAATGCAAAAGGGAGAGTATTGTGTGTGCTTATTTCAATAAATAATGTAAAGACAAACCTGAGAAAAAAATGAAAAAGTAACCTTGTTTAAGGGTGAAATTAAGAAACAATTGTTTTTTTAATCGTTTGTTTTTCAAGGATATTTTCTACCATACCAGGTGGGGTATATAAAAGCTAGAGTTGTTTAAACAAAGCACTGCTAATCTCCAAGACATTTATTTTAATCTTAATCTTGTTATTAGAAGAGCTCCATAAAATATATTTTTAAAAAATCCGTCATTATTTACTTGCAAAGTCTCAGATTCATTAGGAGAATGTTTAGAATATTTAGATCAGACTCAGGTCTGCATGTTTTTAGTGCCTGTTAAATGTCTAGCAGGAAGCTTGTTAATCCTGTAACAACACATGGCTGTTCACAAAGCCATAAATTTCAGGTACAGACAGGCTTAGCTCACAGGAGTTAGAGACCGGTTCCTTTCTAGACTGGGTAATAATAAAAAAAAAAAAAAAAAAAAAAAAAAAAATAATTTTATGTTAACAAAATTTATTTGACAAGGTGATGTCTCACCTTAGCGATTTTGATGAAGTGGCTCAAAATCTCAGCACGGATCTTCAGTGTCTGTGCTGTCAGTATCTCTCTCACTACCCAGAAACTCACCTGTACACATAAAACAAACAAACAATACATGTGAAATATGAAAAAATATGGTTCGCCTAAAACAGAACCCCAATAATCTCAAAATGTTATTTATAGCCACTATTAAAACAATCATTTTCTATAACTGCACTAAAAAATAAACCAGATGTATCAATGTGTATTCATGGTTATTAGTAATTCATTATTATTCATAGTTCATAGTAAACATCTGATTACAGTTCACATTCTCAATTGCATATTTTACACATGCACTGTGTATGATTGTGTATGTAGAAAATAAAATTAGCTGCATTCAGTATGTTACATGCTTTGACATTCCAGAAAGTCTGAATTTCCAATATATTATGTCATACTTCTTTAGTGAATAGCAATTTGGCTTGCTGTTCCAATGATTTCAGTGAGGACTGTACATTATACTGATCAAAAATGTATTGATAATCAATAAATTAGATTGATGTAGGTACCTCAGCATCACTGTGCCAGTAAAAAATAATAAAAAACAGTAAAAAATAAAATATAAAAATAAATAAATAAAATAAAAATAACAAAATAAAATAAAGTTAAAAAATAAAAAAAATAATGTTAAAAAAATAAAAACTGCTTGAATGAAATCCAGCTCAGCATGGTGATATGTATAAATATGTATGAGTGCAAAGAGACTCAAAACACAAATGCATAAAAACAACCTTCTATCACACTGTGAACAAATAAAGAAAACATTGTGAAGCACAACACCCTGGATAGCCACAGTAGACACAACATAGTTCATTCATTCAATTCTGTTAGCTGTATATTAAATTTATGATCAGCATAAGCAGAACAAGCGACATGTTACAAAGAAAAATAATCCAGGCTATTTTCAAACTGTTAAGTGTTGTGATAGCCCCAGTGTCCCTAATTCATAATGAAACTTTCCCTTAAAGCTATTTTCCAGTTAAGAATAACATATGACTGAACAGTAGGAGACTTTTCAAGAGGAAGCAGGCTGCCTGTTGCAGTTCCCCCAAACGGAAAGCACTATAGATCTGGTATGCTCTCTTAAAAAGATAACATACAGTATGCTACAACTGGCCCTGAATTAAATTTTTCCTAGACACGTTTTTTTTTTTTTTTTTAAATAAAATGAAAATGCTGACTCCTTAGGATCAATGTAGGAAATACACATCTTATAGCAAGAAAAATCTTAAGTACTAAAGAGACAAAAATGTAAGTATTGCTGTAATTAACAAAGGCAGGATAAAGCATTCTCAGATTCCAGGACATTTTAAATTTGGTAAACAGGAATAATTTACAGTGCAATCTTGCCTTTTTCTAACATTCCCAAAGATGGGAAATGGGTCACTTCCCTAGATCAAATTTCACATTATCATGATGCACGTTTTTGCATTGGGATTCATTATTATTTTACACCATGCCAATTCACACAGTCACACTTAGCTTTTTTTTGTAAAATTGTTATTAATTACAAAAAAAAAAAAATAAGGATCAAACCACCACCTGTGACTGGTGATCCTGTCTAAGGAAAACAATTGTGAATGAGAGGAGACAAAACATTAATGTAAAAAAGTGATGGTCAAACAAACCACATCTAAATTAAACAATAGGTCATATAATACAATTTCCATTTATTGGACGTTGTTTTTACATAACAGCCAAAGATTGGTGAAAAGCAAGAAGGTGCATGTGTATAACCAAACATCAGAGTTGCTTTTGAATCATGCTGAATAAAGAATATGGATTTTGTGCATGCTTCCTTGCACACATTAGGGCCCCTAATAGCCATTGAAATTTGAATTCCACCCTGGAGGCATTCTGGCTGGGCAGTGACTATCAACTCCTGGCTGGATCACTGAAAACATGTCAGTGCAAGGTCTACAACGATTCTTTGTTTTTAACCTGCCTGCCTTACTAAGGCCTGGAATGCATTGTATTTTTTGCTGCATGTTTATGCCTTGGTTCCCTTTTTCTTATTCATGAAATTAGTTTCTAGAGCAAGCCAGAATTACTGGCATACTATGTGTTGTATTCAGTAAATATTTTGTCATTTATTGTAACCTACCTTTGCCCACATTGCAGTGCTCATGAGTCTCACGTGACACATGAAAATATTGTAGAAAACATAGCAAGAAATCTTAGACACTTCGTTATGTGGAATGTATCCAGACCATGCAGGGTCCACAGCAATCTCTTGCAGACTCTCTTCTTCACCTAAGCTAAGAAGTTTTCAATAGAATGGTCATGTTGAAAGCTTGATTCTGTGGTCAATGAACCATTATTGCTTGTGTTTTTTATTTGGATGTATTTTTTTTGTCTTCACAAAAGATGCAACCACAACTAAGATGTGGTTTATAGAAAGCAGACAGCAGATTGTTACACAGAATCTCCTTGTACTTCATGGAATTCATAACATACAAGTTTCAAGATTTTGTTTTACGTATCAATGGTGATCAAGCTCTTTAAGGCCTAACAAGTAATATTTTTAAGATAAACCACCATTCTCACCTGATTGAACCTCCGGGTAAAGGCCACCACGTTAGGTGCAAGATTGTGCTTTTCCTTCTTATTCCATCCACAACTGGCCAACTCCTAAAACAAATTTTGGAAAACAAAACATTACAATTACTAATAAAATGAATCTTTGTCTTTGTGTTCTTTTGCAAACTTCAGTCTTGCCCTCATGTTTTTCTTGGACAGCAAAGGTTTACTCCTCGCATACCTCCCATGGTTATTAACATTGTACAGTCTCTTTCTGATTGTAGATTCATGCACTTTGACATAAACGGTAGCAAGAGTTTGTTCTGTGATGATATTTTAGGGTTTTTGGAGACTTTTTTTAACATCTTGAAGTCTGCTCTTGGGGTGATTTTGCTTGGATGGCTTGACCTGGCTATGTTGGCAGCTGTATTAAATGTTCTCCACTTGCAAATGATTTTCGGACAGTGGAATGGCTGTTCACAAATTCCTTTGAGATCATTTTATATCCCTTACCAGACTCAAACATCAACAATCTTTTTTTTCTGAAGGCCGCAGAGAGCTCTTTGGATCTCACCACAGTGATACCTCTCACTTCAACAATTAAGAGCAAACCAAACTTAATATCTGAGGTTTAAATAAGGCAAGCCTTTTTCAAAATGCTCTGTAAAAATGTTCCAATAAATTATACCTGGTGTGATACACCTGTAGGTAATGTTATCCATTTTAAGTACAAATAAATGTGGGTGTGTATTTACTTTTTCTCACAGGAAATTAGATTTTTTTTTTAATATTACATTCTACAAATAATAAAAAAAGCTTTCTTTGATTTTATTCGTTTAGTTAAGTTACTTGTATCTTCCAGTATTTTTAGAATGAAGATAAAATGCCCACATGTTTAACTACATACAGGTATATATAAATATTTATATAAAATATAAATTATTTCATAATATATAATAAAAAAGTGATGAATGCCATCCATTACAACAATTTTCCTCTTCCATTATTAAAAACACAAAAACACTTTATGCCCATCGAAATTCAATTCATCGGCATCCTCTACTCTCGTCATCCATACATATACTCGAGATCCATATATCTCCTCTTTTGCCTGCCTCTTGACCTTTTACCTGGCAGCTCCATCTCCAACATCCTTCTACGAATATAACCATCTCTCTCCTCATCCTTGTCCCCAACCTGAGCTGTCCCTCTGATGTGCTCATTCCTAATCCTGTCCATCCTCATCTCTGCTACCTCCATCTCTGCCTTTATGCCCAGTATGTCTTTTCCTCACTGCTACAGTCTCTAACCCATACAGCATAGCTGGTCTCACTACTGTCTTGTACACATTTCCTTTGATTCTTGCTGACATTCTTCTGTCACACAACACTCCTGACACTTTTCTCCATCTACTTAAATTTTTGCACCTTCTTGACTTCTGCCCCTGTAACCTCGCTGTTCTATTTCCCTCCCTCTCGTTCATACATGTGTATTCTCTGTTACCGACTTTCATTCCTCTTCTTTTCAAAGCAGACCTCCACCTTTCCAGGTGTTCCTCCACCTGCTATTCTCACTACAGGTCACAATGGCATCCGCAAACATCCTTGTCCACAGCGATTCCTGTCTGACTTCATCTGTCAATCTGTTCATCACCATAGAAAACAAGAAATGACTCAAAGCCGATCCTTGTGTAGCCCCACCTCCACCTTGAACTCCTCTGTCTGACCTACAGCACAGCTCACTGCTGTCATACTCCTCTCATACATAGCTTGAACTACCACTCCTGACATCCTCATACAGTACCACAGCTCCTCTCTCTTATCACCCGGTCATACGCTTTCTTAAAATCTACGAAGAAGCAGTGCAGCTCCTTCTGATCATCTCTGTACTTCTCCATTAACATTCTCTGAGCAAAAATTGCATTAGAAGTGCTCTTTCTGGGCATAATGCCATACTGCTGCTCACAAATATCCACTTCCTTTCTTAGCCTAGCTTCCACTGCTCTCTCATATACCTGCAATGTGTGGCTCATCAGCTTTATACCTCTGTAGTTGCTACAACTCTGCATATCACCCTTGTTCATAAAGATCTTCACTAGAACACTTCTCCTCCATTCATCAGGCATCTTCTCAGTCTAAAATCCTGTTGAACAATCTAGAAATCAACTCCACTGTCTTTTCTAGACACTTCCACAGGTATGCCATCTGGACCAACAGCCTTTCCACTCTTGATTCACCTCAGAGCTTTCCTCATATCATCCTTTCCAATCTTTGCTATTTCCTGCTCTGCAATATTTACCTCTTCCTCCCGTCTCTCCCTTTCATTTTCCTCTTTCATCAGCTCCTCAAAATACTCCCTTCCATCTCCTCTGCACACTCTCCTCACCTGTTAGCATCTTTCCAGCTCTATATTTAATCACCCCTATCTGTTGCACATCCTTCCCATCTCTCTGTCTCTCTGTACAAGTCTCTCACCTTGCCTCATTCTTTTAAATTGTTAAAATTGGTTATAGATTAGTATAACATGACGTTTGGTACCTTTTTGTACATCTCACTGCTGTGATACAATTTGCTGTGATATTTAAATGTCTTCTAGCTCTATTTTGCTATACAACATTAACAAATCTAACACTTTACAGAAGTCAGCAAAGAACAGCGCAAACATGTAGGTTTGCTCCTTCAGGGTTAGATAATTGCAAGTTATTATTTTTGAAAATCTTAGATTGTAGGAATGTTAGAAATTCAAGCAAAATATAGCATCCACTTATTGCACACCCTAACCATGACTGATTCTAGTCAGTGGATTCTGGGCTTGTTCTTTTCTTTAAGTTTTATAATTGTTTAAGGGCTTATAATGAAAAGGTATGAACTAAGTCAATTTCAATCTCATTAATCTGGATAATATACATCTGGCTAATCTATATCTCCCGGTGTTCACAAAAAAGTTCCAATTTGTAGCTTGGTCTTAGGGGGCTTTCACGCTAGCAGTTTTGAATGAAAAAGAGCACAGTTCGCTTGAAAAATTGGTAATGTGAAAGCTGTCATATGGACTACGAAGCAGACAATTGTACCTGATCCTAGGACTCTCTGTAGGTGGTGGATTTTAATTGTGACTGCAATGTGAATGCGACTTGTAGTTGGAAATGTTCTAGCTGATGATGAAACCATTAGTTTCCACAACACTAGTGTACTATGAGTGCCACTGAGCAAGGCCCTTAAACATTAATCGGTTAGTTAAAAGCAATTTGAGATAAAAATGTAAGTTGCTTTGGGTAAGGGTATGTATACATAGAGATTGTGTTGTACATGTGCGAGATGATGTAATATGAGTCTGAACGCAGACCATTTTTTCTGGGCTGTCGGGAAGAATCACACTTGACACACTCGGACCACAGCAAAATTGCCCAGGGCAAAAGCCACCAGAACCTTGTGTCTTTCCTTACTATAAATGTGTAAAAACCCCTTAAATCGTCTCACATCCCTGTTTAAAATTAACATCCTGTAGTGTAGAGGGAATGGTATAAATGTTAAAGCAGAGGCCACTGTCAAGATTTGGACCAGGCTCGCAAAATTTCAAAATCCCTGGAAGCCCTTTTGTACCCTGAAATGAATTTGAGTAGCCCATAATTCTCTCCACTGCACATGTAATCTCTATCACATGTTTACGCTTGCTGTGAAAGATTTCAATTATCATGTGAGGATAGTAATGGCTGACAGAACAATGTCGGAGGAAAAGTCTGTAATAGATCCAGGGCGTCAGGGACCAATATGATTAAAATCACTGGTGCTTCCTATAAACAGTTTGCACGATCGCTAATTCAAATTAAAAATCACATTCATACATCGTTGAAATCACACACAGGCTGAAAATCTCCCGTTGTAGACTATTTCTATCATTGACAGATTCATACCAGAAAGAGGACAAGCGGTCCCCTGCCAGTATCTCGTATATAATGTTGGCGGGTTACAAGAAGATCAGAGGTGCGTTACGTCTAGAACATCATCACAGGTAAACTCTCAATTTTAAAAGACTTGGTGCTGCACTTTGCGTATGTTGTGCAACCCCCTTCTCTCCTTTGCTGTAAATTACCCCAGAGTGTCACTGAGAACATGCAATCTTGGCGGGGATGATTTTTGATGTAGCGTATAGTCACGGCAAAATGGATGTAGCAAAAACCCTGTTCCAATGAGACAGACAGGAAGGGCGGAGATACATTTGGTTAGCACGGCTGAAAGACACAACATTTGTGAGCCCTGATCCTGCATATTTGTCTTCCAATGAAGCGAGAATGGGAGCAACATCAGAACTCAACAGCAGCAAGAGAAGCTGCACAGAAAAAAAAGTGTATGCATAACTAGGAGCCAGAGGGACGTATGAGATACTCAAGAAAATTATTACTTTTGCAGAATTCAGAAATAAATCTTCCCAAATTGCTTGCAGACAAGATAAAGTGCTTACTAATCGTAATGCACTGCATAAAATGCTTACATCCTCTTTGATATTTGCCCGACATTGGTGTAAGCAGAGAGACACGGCAACCACGGACTGGTGGAAAGTAGGTCAACTTGCACATCATTCTTTAATGACACTACTATTACTCAGACTCACACCAATCTAAACACAGGATTTAAACCTTATATACACAGTCTCATGCAGTTAATTCAAATATAAGACAATACATCATGTCTCAGGCCAGGACAGAAAAGCTATGAAGAGTTTAATGACAGGTTTGCGATTTGGTGGAAAAAAAGGCTATTTTTGGCAAACCAGACAGTGAATGGTGGGGAAAAGTAATAAGTGCCAAATACAGAACACTTTAGCATGACATCATTGCTAGAAAGACTGTCTGCAACATTTGGAAGGGGTTATAGTTATTAAATCTGGTCCTCTACAAGGAACAAAACCTGACCGTTTTCCATCCGCACCTCATTAAACTGATTAATATAGTTTATAGAATAGTTCAAAAAGAAACATCTTAATAATACTGCGATGTGTACAAGATGTCAATGCATAGCATGAGATGAGCAAGTCTGTCACAGATGCACATCTGTAAATGGTTCATAATGACACAGCTAACAGCCATTTATTATGCATATTTATTTAATGCAAGTAAAAATGTACAAAGTTCAAATTCAGGCTCATGTACATGTTTTGTAAGCTTGTATAATATATTAAACGGCTTTGCAAATGACTGTTGCTTTGTCGTCATACTTTGAGGAAAACTATTTTATGTTAATTTGTTAAAAAGTGCTGAAGGCCGAGTATGTAATAAATGAGACAACAGTACAATGTTTGTGATGACATCAGTGTCATGAGCATCTGATACTGCAGGAAAATTAATGCAATGTCTAAACACTTTTTTGTTTTGTTTAAATTACGTCTTTAAAATGCTTTCATTCCAAGATTCCAAGTGTTTCAGTGTCATTCTTCAGGTTGATGAAGGGAACTGAAACCATTACCTCAGGTTGTATTGCTTTGAATACAGGAGCATCCATCAAAGTGATCTGGCCCTTCCAAAAAAGAAACAAAAATAAAACATTTATAATGGATTTTTGGATTTATAATGGTTATATATATATATATATATATATATATATATATATATATATATATATATATATATATATATATATATATATATATATATATATATATATGATAGAAATGATAGAAATATATATATCATACACACACACACACACATACATAAATATATATATATATATATATGTGATTATATTTCATAATATTCTAGTGTGACATCAAAGGCTCTACTAAATTATCTCCTAGAAGGTAAAGGGCTCAATTCAAGAGTAGACACCATCATAAAGCAGATTATCAGAAGCCTGGACCTACAGTAGATTAAGACTACTAATGAGACAACTTTCCTAAAATGTGTGGTAGAAACTTTAAGAGGAACAAGTCTTTACATAGGAGTGCATCTTCTACTTTGTGACACCAAATAGTGAGATAATTATAATTATATTTCATTACAGTATAAAGATGAGGCATAATGATGGCAAACTACTAAATGATAATATAAAGTATATCAGTAAAAAGTATAAAGTAATCAGTATAAAGAATAAACTTATAACTTTATTAGAAACTACTCGTTCAAGTGGTTATTTAATCAGTTGTTTGGCAGCAGAGCAATGCATACAATCATGACAGTTTTGGTTTGTGGAAAAAGCTTTGTTGAGGTAGATCAGAGAAAATGGGAAAATTGGTTCCAGACAACAAGAAGAACTCAGCAATTCAAAAATTATCTTAGAACTTTAAAACCTTTAAACCTTGAGGTGTATGGCCACACTGGGTTAACTTCACTCCTGACTGCCAAGAACAAGAATATGAGTGTACATTATTTGTCTATGCCCATTATTGCTTCAGATTCCTATTCTTGTCTGACAGGAATGGAAGCCAAAGTTCCGTTGTTGACCATTTTGCTCAAGGTGTTTTGAGATGCTTTTCTGCTCATCACATATGTAAAGAATGGATTTGAGTTACTATTTCCTTCCTGTTGGCTTATCTGTCCATTTTAATCTGATCTCTATTTTCAACAGAACTGTCACTCATGTGATGGTTTTTGTTTTACATTCTGTATTAACTCTAGAGATTGTAATCTGTAAAAATGCCACCAGATCATCAGTTTCTGAAACACTCAAACCTGTCTGGGATCACAGACCTGTCACTGAGAACATCGTCTTTCCATAGTGATGTATGGTGTGAACATTAACTGAAGCTGTTAATCAGAATCTGCATGATTGTATGCATTCTGATAACTGCATAAATGTGTAGGTGTTCCAAATAAAGTGCTCAGGGAGTGTAACGGTATACTGTATTACAGGAATAGTTCTCAGAATGTAGAAATCGAATTAATCCAGGTAAGATTATCCAAATGTAATATATGGTTTATCAAAACTTGATATTTTTCTTCAAAGGGACCAATAGAAGGGTTTATGCTCGCGTTTACTGCTATATTTGTGTGTATTTGCATGCAGTAACTAACTTACAGCAAACTCCTCAGGCGTCACTTTCAGCACGTCAAACACCACCGCATCATAGCTTTTAGCAGAGTCCAAACTCTGCCAATCCAAAGACTCAGAACTACTGCTGTCCTGCAAGGAAATACCCATGTTTGGTTTATGTGAGTACAGTATGAAAGTATGAAGCATAATAAGAAGGCACACAGTTCATAATGTTCTTAATTAAATCTTAAATGACCTGGGTCTTCAGCAGTGCAAATTCAACTTTGTTAAAAAATAAGTAATTTGTTTTCTAAAGGTGAAACAGTCAATAAATGGTCACTTTTAAACCCCCTTCACAATGTTGATGCGTATAAAGTTTAGGACACATTATGTGTTCATTACAAATAATGTACATCCCTAATACATATCCATATACAGTAGATTTTTCAGTTTGTCTGTGTGTGTTAAATGGATGTGTTGCATGAGGATTCGATTATGAATAAATAATATAATAATTTGCAGTGCAATTAAGCTTGGTTAGCTTCCTATTCAAAACTGCTATGTTTCAAACATTTAAGCTATGAAATTCCACCAACAACAATTGTCCATACACAATATGAGACTTGTCAAAGAAAGTGTGTGTATATACCTGGGTAGCAGAGGTGATGCTGACACTGACAGGGAGTCCATTCTTCCTGTACATGCTCTCAGCCAGATGAGTAGAGTGAGCTCTCAGCAGACCTCAGCTGGTCACTGACACGCACGACCTCTCAGCCATCCCTGAAAACAGATTTTTTCAAAATAACATTACACTTAATCAGCATCAGATGAGAAGTTTAATGTATTTTAGCAGTATTCTGACTACACAGAGCTATGAAGAACAATGAAGGTATTTCACATCAGTTCAACAAACAAAACATTCTAACATTCTGTTTGTATTAATAATGTGTTGTTCACGAACAAGCCATATCATATAATGATCATATGTAAAATATAAATATAAAATATATATATAAAAAGATCATATAATGTTCGCAATCAAAATGCATTGTTTTATAATCATGATTCTAGGATTAGAGCTATTAAATTACATGGAGGCCAACTGTAATCAAATATAATCCAGTGAATCTCATCATCAGAGCTGTTTGGCAAAGCATAATGATTAAGAATCAGCTCAAGATAAAAAGTGTGTTTGGCTCATATTTTTGTTTGACTGAGGCAGTAGGATATGTATAGTCATGGGAAAAAGAAAAGTACACCCTCTTTCAATTCTACCTTTTTATTAAGCAGGGACAATTTGTGTGGTTGTCACCAAATACTATAAAACAAAGAAGTACCTTACAGTGACAACAAAATTTCAAGATTTCAATATCTGGCCTTTCCCCCCAACCAACAGTGCAGTAGCAATTTAGCTACTCAATGTGCTGCCTAATTTACTAACTATCTAGAATGACCTTTAGCACCAATAACTTGAAGTAAATTTCATTGGGGTGAGGTCTGGTTTTGACTTGCCCATTCGAACAGCTTCATTTTTTCCTTTTTTACCATTCAGATGTTGATCTGAAGGGATCATTGTCCTGCTGCCTGACTCAATTTTGGCCCAGGTTAAGCTGCTGGCTAATTTGAAATTTGTAATTTGAATTCACCATTGTCTAAATGACTGTACATTTCCTAGGTCCTGTTGCTTCAAAACAAGCCCAAATCACCACCCTACTTGACAGCTGGTATGACGTGTTTGGCCAAAATCAAACACAGTGTATCACCACAAACATGCTGTTGTGATGATCTCCAGCTCTGTTATACATCCAAATAATATTGTTCCAATACATTTGTGGTTTGTGACACCAAATAGTGCAAACCTGTCATGTGCTCCATATTCTTTTTGGAGAGAAAGTGCAATTTCCTAGCCAACCTTTCACAAAAGTTATACATCTTTAGTCTTCTTCTGATTTTCTTGTGAAATTGTAAACAAACAATTCATTACTTATGGAAGCCTGTAGGTTCAAAGAATTAAGAATTTCAAATTGTTTGCAGATGGCCTCATAACCCTTCCCAGACTGACAAGCAACAAGTGAAGTTCTGTCTGATGTTTTTTATTTGTGATATGATGTAGACATACACCAGAGGGCTCTAGAACACCAACCACCAAACTTTATTAACTAACCGTGTGCATTTCATCATTATATTTATATTTAAAGCATTTGGCAGACACAGTTATTCAAAGAAACGCATTTATCTAATTTTATACAACTAAGCAGTTTCTGTAGACAGTGAGATCTGGGATCTGAATTCATAATTGAGTAAATAACTGTTCCAACATTTCAAGCATGATGTACCACTGTCCTGGTAGCAACACCTGGTTGCTAATTACCTTGATCATTGATTAAAACTAGAAATGGTATACTTTCCTCCTATCTGGTTTCTAAATGTTTTGAGAAAAATGACTACATACTGAAATGTTTTTTGCCGTCTGTGGTTCTTGGTTATAATTTGGTGAGTTCAAAATAACAGTCATGTGGTCCATGATTAACAAAAACTATTTTTTTAGGTGGGTGTACTTTTCTACCCCATTACTGTACACAGTATAGTATAGACACAAGAAGTAAAGTAATCTAAAAGTAATAATATTGCAATGCTTGCTGTGTCTTTCTTTGACTTAATTATGCAGCTTTGAAAAATGCAATGAAAATATATAGACAATTTAATATCATATAAAGGAATTCACTGAACATCTGAAGCAATTGATGCAAACACCAAGAATTAAATACTAATGATTTTGTAGCATCATTTCCAGCTGATGAGATTTCTAAAACAAACATTTCTGAGACTGTCAAATGTGTTATGCTCACTATTTCCAGCAGATGGAGGGATTCTCCACAAATGTACAAACCTTGCTCTCTTCTCATGATTCCTACATTCCCACATAGATGGCCTACATTCAGCTATTTAGCTGTCAACTGCCCTGCCCAAGTTGTTTTCCTACACTAAGACTTTGATTCAGACCATCATGGGCTGCCTAATTAGCCATTTTAATTATGTTTACTGGGAACCTATATTATTTCATATTCCCATTAGGGCTTGGTGATATGGCTGAAAACTGTATCATGATTTCAGTGTTTCATATCGGTCGATATTGATAGTTATTGATATTTTTAAAATAAGGTCCAAGAGAAAAATATATTACATTTAAACCTTTTTATTTTAAACTTAACCTTCCTCTGATCATAATCCCCTCAGTTATTAAGACAGAAATGTCAACAACCAGGAAAATGCAAATAATTAATGTAAACATAAGTCTAAAGTCACAATGAACAATTAACAATTCTCTCTTAACATTTAAGGTGCAAAGTGAAAGAAAATGTAAGAAATGCTTAATAAAGTGTAATAAAATAGTGCAAAGTGTTAAATATAAACATAGAGAAACCTGAAAATATAGTGCTAGAAAGTTCACTAGCTGTTCACCTTCTGGTGAATAAAGTGTTTTAAAATATGTGCAGTGTTTTGTAAACATAAATGAAACTGAGGTAGACTGAGATTAGGGCTGTAGCTATCAAATATTTTAGTAATCGGGTATTCTACCGAAAATTTCACTGATTAATGGAGTAATCAGATAAAATGTATTTTTGCTTAATTAAAGAGCAATATTAAATACACAAGAGAAAATAAGATGGGTCTCTGAAAATGAACAACTAATTGGTTTCCTTTTTTAGACAAATAAACTTTTTTTTAAAATGCATAGTATGCAATGCATACAACAATATTTTCTATCACAAATAAAAACTTTAGATATTACACATTGTTTCTCTGTCTGTTCTTGTACTGTGAATAATGACAAAGTTGACTGAGAAGAATTAAGTACATTTAAGTGCCAAACAAACCAAACTTGCTTCACAACCTCTGTTTTCTTCCGACGAAGGATAAAAAATATCAAACATTTAATCGAGCACATTTTTTATCGCTATCGTTCACTTGTTTATCGCGATACATATCGTTATTGTTTTATCGCCCAGCCCTAATTCCCATTGTCCTTTACAAGTGCCATGTAAATATTCTCTACACTGACAGCAAAGAAAACAAGGACCAAACTTGTTTTCCAGACAGTATTTAAATCACATTACAAATCACTATGAACATATAGGTTGAACCAACAAACATTCTTAAATAAACAAAGAAATAAAAAATAATAAATAAGAAAATCCAAGGCACAAGAGGTTTTTTCGACTTTACCTTTGGAGGAGAGTTTAAAATATGACACCGTAAAATTAGCCATTCTCCATTCTCTCCTCATTCTGTGTATGAATTGGTTCCCGAAGCCTATGAAATTTACGGAGGATGCTCCTGATGTTGGTTATAAACCTTTCGTGATGAAGGGGTTAATTTCCTTATCTGACGATGCCAGTGATCAAAAAGAAAGAGATATTAAGAGATACCAGAGCAAATCAATCTTTTGTTTTAGCTGATGTTTTATCATTCACCCGACTCATATTGTGGCTCAAGTGTCTTTGTCCGGGGCATTGAGATGGGAGTGTTTAAAGTCTCCCTACATCGCATGTACTTAAAGTGTGCGCTTGTAACAGGTTACGTGAAGGTTGGTATATGCCCTTCACTTCCGGTAAAGGGGATAACTTTTATCTTGGGGAATGAAGTAGCTGGGGGGGTGAAGTCATGCCAAAAAAAAAAATTAGTCTAGCCTCTGATGATTTATCTAAAGCTTATCCAGATGTGTTTCCCACATGCATAGTCACACGTGCACAATCAATGATGTTGATTTGACTGGTGGTTGGTAAATGTGGTTGGTAAAGATATGACAAAGTCTAACTCAGAGTTGGTCCAGAAGCACGAGTCTAATTTAAAACACTCAGAAAAGGCGCTTGGAAGTAGTAACTTAAAGCTGCCCATAAGTCGGGAAAAGATTATTGCTGCACAAAAACAAGATCAAACCTTAAGCGAATACTTCTCTAATGTTGTTAGCCCTGATGCTGTTGAAAGGAGAAACATTGCTTATTTTTTAGAAGGTGGAATGTTGATGCGTAAGTGGAGTTCAGTGGTTGATGCAGACATAGACTGGAGTGCAGTCTATCAAATTGTTGTTCCTAGTGAGTATCGGCAAAATGTCCGATCTTTGGCACATGAACATTTATTGTCTTGTCAACTGGGAGTGACCAAGACCTATCAGCACATTCTCAGACATTGTTTTTTGGCCAGGGATAAAGAGAGATGCTGCTAAATTTTGTTGAACATGTCATGTGTGCCAGCTAATCAGAAAACCGAATCAGCTGATTCCGATCGCTCCTTTTTCACCTATCCCTGTAATGGGTGAGGTGTTTGAACAGGTGCTTGTCGACTGTGTTGGACCGTTACCTAAAACGATGTGTGGTAATCAATTCTTGTGCACTATTATGTGTAGAGTTACTAGATTTCCTGAGTCTGTGCCTTTGAGAAAATAACTGCTCCAGTGATCGTAAAAACATTGCTTAAAATCTTTTCCACCTTTGGTCTCTGAAAGTTATACAGGCTGACCAGGGAACAAATGTTCTATCACGACTTTTTGCACAAGTTTTAAAGTCACTATCTATAGAACACCGAATGTCCAGTGCTTTACCATCCTGAAAGCCAAGGAGCTATTGAAAGATTCATCAGACATTAAAATCTATGTTGAGAAAATATTGCCTGGAAACTGGAAATGATCGGGATGAGGGTGTTCCTCTAGTGTTATTCGCAATCCGAGAAACTGTGCAAGAATCCTTGGGATTCAGTCCAGCTCAGTTAGTGTTTGGACACATTGTGAGAGGACCATTAAAAGTTCTCAAAGAGAAATTGCTGGAAGTTAATTCGAATTCAGAGATGCATGTTCTGGATTATGTTAGTCGTTTTCTTGAACGATTGCATTTGCATGCAGTTTTGCACAGAAGTCGTTAGCCACTGCTCAGTCTAAAATGAAGAAACGCTATGATATTAAATCTGTGTATCGTTCTTTTCAACCTGGAGATGAAGTATTAGTGTTGCTGCCTATTCAGGGTTCTGCCTTATCAGCATGGTTCTTAGGACCATACGTTGTGTTGAGAAAAATCAGCAAGACTGATTATGTGATCCAAACTCCTGACAGAAAGCGCAAGTCGCACGTCTGTCATATCAATATGCTTAAGGCTTATCACACCAGAGAGAATTCACAGAACAGATCTACTAAGGTGACCATAGGGCCCATGGAATCTTCTGTGGCTTTGACTTGTGAAGCACAATCAAATCTGGAGGATGAGGTTAGTGCAGATGACATAATCCTACATAATACTTCTCAACAGTGTGCCTTTTTTTGACAATTCTGAGATTTTTTTCTGAAAAAGTTTGTCGACACATCTCTCTCACTTACCTGAAGATCAGAGACAAGACCCTGTTGGTGTTATTTCTGATTTTCCTTCTTTATTTGGAGATGTTCCATCGCAAACTACCGCGTTGCAACATGACATTAATGTTGATGGCGTATGCCCTATTAAGCAACATTCATATCGGGTTAACGCTGTTAAAAGATCTATTATGAAGCAAGAGACTGAATATTTTTTGCAGAATGGGTTAGCTAAACACAGTAGTAGCCCATGGAGTTCTCCTTGCCTTTTAGTGCACAGGCCAGATGTTTATTTTAGTTTCTGCACTGACTACCGTCGTGTAAATGCAGTTACAGTACCTGACTGCATTGATAAATTGGGCTCCGCCAAATTTGTCAGCAAGCTGGATTTATTGAAAGGGTATTGGCAGGTCCCGCTAACATCTCGCGCTTCTGACATCTCTGCTTTTGTAACGCCAGACTGCTTTATGCAATATCACGTCATGGCGTTCGGATTAGGAAATGCACCTGCCAGATTTCAAAGATTAATACAAACCGTGTTGGCTGGTGTTCCAAATTTTAATGCTTACTTAGATGACCTTGTCCTGTATTCAACTGAGTGGACAGAACATCTAAAACTCATTCGTACAGTGTTTGAACATTTGGAGAAAGCTTCATTAACTCTCAATCTGTCTAAATGTGTCTTTGGTAAGGCATGTGTAACTTACCTGGGAAAAGAAGTTGGAGTGCGCCAGGTAAAGCCTGTAGAGGCTAAAGTGACTGCTATTGCAGATTTTCCTGTGCCTACTTCTAGGCGTGAGTTGAGACGTTTTCTGGGTATGGCAGGCTACTACCGTAGTTTTTGTAAAAACTTTTCTACAGTAGTTGCCTCTTTGACCAGTTTGCTGAGCCCAGTAAATTTTTTTGTCTGGACTGAGGATTGCCAAAATGCATTTGAGGCAGTGAAAGCTATGCGCTCCAAGCTGCCCCAAATTTTGAACGGTCTTGGATGCAAGCGCTGTGGGAGCTGGGGCAGTGCTTCTGAAGGAAGATGATGAGGGAGTAGATCATCCAGTTTGTTACTTTTAAAAAAAGTTTAATAAACATCAACAAAATTATTCTGTCATTGAAAAGGAAACATTGGCGTTGTTTTTCGAAGTGTATCTGGGCTCTTCAAGTGCACCTATAGTCGTTTACACAGACCATACCCTTACAAGAATGTATAATCAGGATCAACGTCTTATGTGATGGTCATTGGTAGTTCAGGGATATAACCTTGACATTAAGCATAAAAAGGGTTCAGAGAACGTGCTAGCTGATGCTCTGTCCAGAGTGTAGCCTGATAAATCTGTTTGAAATAAACATTACATGTTTATTTTTATGGAGGGGAGTGTTACGTCCCATATTATTATTTGTTTCTGGGAATGGTAGTTTGTTTTTGTTTTCTTCCCTTTGCTCTTTCTGTGTCTTAACTTTTGTTTTAGCAGAGTGATGCGGGTACCTGCGTAGTCATTTTGTATCTGCCAATCACCGTGACGCGTGGGGACAATGCACGGATTCACCAATGAGGGCGCCCTACTGGTGATTAAAGGGCGCACCTGTGCAGGAGGCGGGATCTCTCTGGCACGCACGTTATTTTGTTGTTTGGTGGTTGACTCGCGTGTTTGTTTTGCCTTATACCATCCTTGGGTTAATTTTCGTTAAGTCTGTGTTGTCTGATGAATCATTGTTAATGGCCCAGTTGATCTTGTCTCTCTGGTGTTTCCTGCCGATTCTGTTATCTGGTTGATAAAATTACATTACTAAACGGGGAAAGCGATAAAGAACAGGTAAGATATCACAGCCATTAATTGTTGTATAGAACACTAGGTTAGTGACAAGTGCCACTCTGAATTTTTGGGTTTTAGTAAGTAGTAGTAGTAGTAGTGTATTTAGTATTTGTTTTATTTATGATTGGACGCCGAAGATATTTCTTTTGTTCAATGTTGGGTTTTCTTTGTGAATATTGATGTTGGAGTTAGATTAGAAGTTTTGTTTCTTGTTTAATAAGATTGGTTATGGTTTATTTCTTTCTTTGATTTGGCACGGTCTTGTTCTTTTTTCTTGACCCCGTTCTATTGTGAGTTATTTTTGGGTTGGTTAATGAATGTATATAACTTGTAAATTTATGTAAATAATTATATTTTTGGATTTGTTGGATATAGGTTCACTAAAATAAACAAAAACATTGTGGACTTAGTGGTTTCTAATTATTTTTCCAGTACACGTTCAGTGTTTTAATGTTGCACCCTTGTTTCCCGTAGACAATTAAAAAAGGGTTAGGGTTTGTAACAATAAAGTTATATTAAATGAGAATATAATGCAATGTAGAAGGGTTTTTGGCAAGTGCTTTTTAAAAGTCAGACTTTTGGACCCCACTGTATGTTCAATAATTGATGTCTTTGGAAACCAAACAATACAAAATTATTACATATTACAAAAAGAATACAATTATAAAGTATAGAGTAGAAAAGTATATATTATATTACATAATTCTATATCACTATGTTACATGGGTACATTTTAACAAGATGGCCCCAGTGAGGTCCGCTAACGTCACGACTGCTCTGATCAAACTTTGTTGGTATTTGTATATTTTCTGATTTTAGCTATCCCAGCCACTCTTATTTCTATTGGTGCACAGCAAACTCACCAACTGCTGTTTTTAACCCTGGACTCAAGCTAGCTGAGCGAGATCCTGAGGAACAATAAAAGATGCGATGTGATGCGACGACCACAAGGAAAACAAGCCGGCGTCAGAAACAAGCTGAGAGCATGAGCACCCTGCCTAGTATCCTGTTAGCCAATGTCCAGTCTATAGAAAACAAGCTTGACGACCTGCTACACAGCATACAAAGACAGTATGTATGTACACACGCACACTCGGCCACACGCACACTCGGCACACTCGACACACATGCTCTGCAAACACACTCACTCGCCCGCACACTCACACTCACACCCAGTTAACCAGAGTTAACCCCCACGACACAGGGACAACATCCATGCACACAGAGCAGAAGTGGGAATCCCCAATTTATGTTATAATAATTAAAATAAGTTGTACATTACTTACATATTAACTAAATGCAACTGTGAATTCTCCCAACCAATAGAAGAAGAGGAGTGCACAACATTTTTATCAAAACTTTCAGTGGTTAATATGCACTGGCAATCCCTCAAACATAAAATCAATCTGTGAACTTGAACAATTAACCTTCTACAGAAACTACCATGGACCAGCAAACAAAGGAAAAACAGATGAAACAAAGACATGAGGGCTCAGTGTGTCAATTTGAGCTTGTTCACAGAGGAGTACTAGGACACAGAGATCTTCTGGCCTCAATGCATGACAGCATCCTGGAACAAAGCCAATACTGTAATGAAACAGATGATAATAAAGAGATCTGAAGAGGCCCAGGCACCATGTACACACATCGTAGGGAAGGGGAACAAAGTGCTAGACAACCCTAGGCAAGGGCAGGAATGAGAAGGGAGCATTACCGTAATGGTCAAACTGAAGCTTTAATCACTTTAGTAACTATTGCCCTTTTTATTTAATTAGACCCAGATAAACCAAGCTAACATCTTACAGCATCAACATCATTAAACAATTTGCTGATTGTGTGTCTTAATCCCAGAATTCCAGCAGATTACACTGGAGAGCAAAAATCCAGATGTGTGATGGCTGGATAAAGAGCAGTATGTGATTTTTTTTGCATTATCCACTGGCGCCTCCCCCTGTTGTGGAGAGAAACTTGAAACTGCTGCAAAACCTTACAATTAAAGAACAAATCAAAATAATTCTGTGATGATAGAGTACTGGCTCAGCTTTCTATGCATTCTTTTGCAACTGTACAGAATACAATACATACGTTACTGTGATTGATGTTTGCTTAGATGAGAAAAAAATATTACAGGTAAATTTTAAGACATTAACCATGTTTTATTCTCTAACTCCCACCAGACCCTCCTGAATAATCCCACAGTTGTATCATTTCTGTTATCTAATGAATGCTATTGGAGATCACAAAATGTTAACCAGTTAGTCCATCTATTCAATTTCACTGACTTATCCTACATAGGTTCTCAGGGAACCTGGAGTCTATCTCTGCTCATTTGGGGCATGAGGTGGTGTGCCGTGCAATAGGTTGGAACCCTGTCCAATCACACACACACACAATTTAGAGATGCTAATCTGCCAGCAACATGTACAGATTGAGAAAGAATAACACATGGTGAACATTTCACAGGGTAAACTCTTCACACAGGTCGGAGGTGTTATTCAAACCTATAACCACAGAGATGTAACAAATGCTAAGTGTCCAGCAGCAGGATAAAGCAGTTACAGAAGATGAATAAATGATTGAAAGCGCTGTGCACTTTTTCCCATTGTTTTGTGATCTTTATTTATGACACATGATGCATTACAAGCAAAATAATTTGTTTTGGTTGTGGATTTTATTCTCTCTGTTGTTCCCTGTTCAGGGTTGCCACATTTGATTTGGCACAGGTTATTTACACCGGATGCCCTTCTTGACACAAACTTCCCATTTCCCCCGGCTTGGGACCAGCACAAAGAGATAATCACTTGGAGGCTAGGTTAGTTCCCTGCCTGAGAATAAAATTCAGACATTAAAAGAAATGTCACCAAAAAACTCCTGCTTGTTTAGTGTAGTTGTCTAATTGGTGGACATTTTACTGGTGTTACAAAAAATGTCATGCATATGGCACAATATTTTGTAACAGCATCCTCAAATTATAGCAGTAACGCATGAAATTTTAGCTTGACAATGAGATGGGTTAAGTTTAACCTGCTGAATATTGGTTTGTCGAGATTCATTTACATTTGCAGCATTTGGCAGATTCGTGGTGAGGAAGTCACTAATGTAGGCTACTGATTTATCAAAGGGAAAACAAAAATAAGTGGAGATACTAGCTCAGTAGATAACGAGGCAAACACAATACTTTTTTTGCTGCTATTATTTAAAACTGTCATATTCCTAGTGGAAAATTTAAAAAAAATGGAAAAAAAATCAGTCATTGGAATTATTCAATAGCCAATTATCAAAATCATGCAGAACAATTCTAAAAATAAGTGGTGTGAAAAAAATAAGTGGTGTGAAAAAGTGTTGGCCCGTTAGTAAAAGATAACACAATTAAACAAAACATACAGTTTTTAAATAAAGGTTTATCATTAATGGAAAACAAAATCCAAACCTACATGGCTGTGTGTGAAAGTGTTTGTCCCCTCAGCCTAATAACTGGTTGGGCCACCCTTAGCAGCAAGAACTGCAACCAAGATTTTGCGATTTTGGTCCACTAATCGTTGCAGAATTGTTGTAAATCAGCCACATTAAATGGTTTTCAAGCATGAACTACCTTTTTAAGGTCATGCCACAGCATCTCAGTAGGATCCAGGTCATGACATTGACTAGGCCAGTGGTCCCCAACCTTTTTTTTGCCGCGGTCAATGTTTGATAATTTTACCGTGGCCCGCTGGGGGGTGGGGGCTATACAATTAAATTAAAATTAATAATTTTAATTTCATTGTAATTAAAAATGTCTTTTTAACTCACTACAACGCTAAATCAATGAGAACCCTGAGCTTGTTTCTTTGCAACGAGACGGTTCCATCTGGGGTAATAGGAGACAATGACAGTGTGTTGCTTATGCCGTTTATTCTGTTGTTTTGGTTTGGTTGCTGTCACTGCAGAAAACCCCGCTTCACACAGATAGCATGTCGGAAATGGCAATAGGGATTTAAGTGCTGTGGTGGCAATCTCAGGGTATTCCACCATGAATTTAATCCAGAACACCGGCAGAGTTTCTAACTTTCTAACGACGTCTGTTTCGTACTCATTTTTGCTAAATTGTGGGTTAAATTTGAGCAAACACAATATACACGTACACCAAGCACTGTTAAACATGACAAAGTACCGGTGAACAGAGAGAAGAGCGATACACACCTTCTCTCCACCAAAGCTACAACGCCACTGCCGCTTGCAGCCGCTCAGCTCCACACGTCACCTAAACCTGGCCATGATATGATCATGATATTTTACGCATGCGCGGTATTGGTGCGGCTTTAGGTGACGTCTCTCAGCTCCCGGTTAACCTCTCGTCCATGGAAAGTCACACAAACCCGAGAGAAATACACCACAGTAAATAAAATGGAAATAATTTCATGTTCCTTGGGTGGCCCAGTACCATTTGGTCCACTCCAAAGTCTTCATTTAGTTTTTCTTCAGCCATTCAGAAGTGGACTTGATGGTGTGTTTTGGATCATTGTCCAGCTGCAGAACCCAAGTTCGCTTCAGCTTGAGGTCACGAACAGATGGCCGCACATTGTCTTTCAGGATTTTTTGGTAGACAGCAGAATTCATGTTTCCATTTATCACGGCAGGTATTCTAGGTCCTCAAGCAGGAAAACAGCCCCAGACCATCACACTACCACCACCATATTTTACTGTTGGTATGATGTTCTTTTTCTAAAATAAAGTGTTATTTTTATGCCAGATGTAAATGGGTTAAGAACCTTCCAAAAAGTTTAATTTTTGTCTCGTTATTCCACAGAGTATTTTCTCAAAGTCATTAAGATGTTTTCTGGCAAAACTGAGACAAGCCTTTATGTTCTTTATCCTCAGCAACGGTTTTCATCCCGGAACTCTTTATTTATTATTTTTGCCCAGTCTTTTTCTTATGGTGGATTCATGAACACTGTCCTTAACTGAGGCAAGTGAGGCCTGCAGTTCTTTGGATGTTGTTGTGGGGTCTTTTGTGAAATCTTGGATGAGTTTTCGCTGCGCATTTGGGGTAATTTTGATCGGCCCGCCACTTCTGGGAAGGTTAATCACTGTTCCATGTTTTCCCCATTTGTGGATAATGGCTCTCACTGTGGTTCGCTAGAGTCCTAAAGCTTTAGAAATGGCTTTATAACCTTTTCCAGACTGATAGATCTCAATTACTTTTTTTCCCTCACTTGTTCCTGAATTTCTTTGGATCTTGGCATGAAGTGTAGATTTTGAGGATCTTTTGGTCTACTTCACTTTGTCAGTCAGGTCTTATTTAAGTGATTTCTTGATTTGCGAACAGGTGAGGGAGTAATCAAGCCTGGGTGTGGCGAGAGAAATTTAACTCGGGTGTGATCAACCAGATTTATGTTATGTTTTAGAGGGGGGCAGCATGTGTGTTTGGATTTTGTGTTCCCTTAATAAAAACAACCTTCATTTAAGAACTGCATGTTTTGTTTACTCATGTTATCTTTGACTGATTTTTAAATTTGTTTGATGATCTGAAACATGAAAGTGTCACAAATGTGCAAAAAAATCAGGAAGGGGGCCAACACTTTTTCACACTACTGTGTAATATACAAGAGAGGGAGAGAGAGAGAAAATTAAAACAAAATAAATCTAACAAAAATAGAAATACCTTTTCTAAAACCTCCAAAGTGATATTTACCCTTCTGAACTCTGACCATTCTATAAATAACAGCTATGATGAGCTGTGTTTAGTTTCCCTTCAGATCTGTGTCCCTTTCTGCACACACAAGCTCCGCCTGGACACCAACCACTGAGAAACCCATGGTTTCTGTAGCAACGCATGTGCAACCCTATAGCAACGCTCTATGCATTCAGATACATTGTTTTCCACAACACAGGCAATGCTGTGTGGACCGACAAACAGCAACATTACCCTTATGCGTAACATGAATGCATGAGTACAGAACATGGAAAAGTACAGAGAACTCTACTTAAATATTCAGTTTTTAGATGGAACAATTTTACAGTTAAGTGTTACAAAATTGATAAAACAAAAACTAAAAGCAAAAGGTCCGAGTCTTATATTGCCACTTAAAATAGTGTACCCTCATGTTAATAAAATCAATAAAGCACATACAATTCTATATAATTTATTGTTAAATTTCAAGTGTTTTCAAAGTCTGAACTTGTATGGCACTTGAATGGAAAACAATACTGTCTTTACTACATGTCAAGTAACAGACAACAGACACTGAATTTCTTCTGAATAAACACTGAATTTCAACAGACACTGAATTTCTTCTGAATAAAATAAATAAAAAGTGCAAACACAGCTTTGAGTAGACTGAACTTAGGGCCTATATTTCAAGTAATGTAAAACATTCAGAATCTTTTGAATAAAAAAAAGTTCTTTTAATCTTTAAGAAAAAAAAATTAAACAAAAGACTTTTGAGATGCCCTTTTTTAAACATTAACTACATTAATAACACAGGAACCTTACGCAAAAGAACATTTCAAGTAAAATAGAACAGGGCAGAATTTACTGAATAAAAGAAAAGTGCAGAGCTTTGAGCAGCTCCCATTTTCTCTCTCCTTTCCACCTCTCCTTACTCCCGTTCCATCTTCCGTTCCTAGTGAGAGAAATGAGCATGTAACTGTCCTGCCAGCAGTTTGAATCTTAATTGTCCTGCTAGCGTAATTAGGTGCATTACTGCCACCTTCTGCTCTGGAGTATGAAACAGAAACAATCTGTTTTTGGCTTGGCTTTTGATGACGCTCCTGTCGTAATAACTAGATTAACTGTGCATGAACAAAAGATTTATCTTTTTATTAATATCAAAGAGCTTATATAATCTTATAATATTAGATTATAATAAGGAGATGCTTAATATGATAATATTAGAATTTTAACGGGTCAGGGCAGACCCGTCACTCGGTCCGGATCCGGACCGCGGTCTGCCATTTGGTGATGCCCGATCTAGATATATACATACTTAGAAAAATACAAAATAAATTAAAAAAATAATAATAATAATAATAATAATAATAATATCTATTATTATTATTATTATTATTATTATTAATTGGATTTTCTTATAATTGAACTTTTTTGGTCTCTCTACAATATCTCTTATAATTTCAGGCCAACTTGCCTTAATATTATGTTTTTCTTCAGCTGTTTGGTTTGCTTGTTTAACTTTTACTTTAGGATTGTAATTTTGTCACTATTTCGTCATGTTCTGTTACAGTGTATTTTCCAAGTCAAAATTCATTATGATCAAGAATTTCAAGAAAACAGTCAACTCCAAGTAAATCAAAACCCCAGACTCCAGAAAGATAAGGTAAGATGTTGCAGATGAAAAACGTTGTCAAAACAAGGACAATGATTGTTCTTAACCTTTGAAATATTAAAACAGCTCCAAATTTATGATAAAGCTGCATCACATCATGCAAGCACTAACAAAACCAGGTCTTTCTTCAAAATTCAGCTACACAGAGCCATAGTGAGGCCAACAGTCACTCTAAAGGAGTAACAGAGTACAGTGAGTGAAAGAGTGGCTGGAAATGGCACTCATTTCCAGCCACTCACAAAAGGTTATCAAATAACAATTTCAAGAGCTTTGAATTATTGAGAACTGTATGGGAGTGTGGCTAGAAAGAAAGCAAAATCCATATGAAAGTACAAGAGTGACCAACTGAAAACCAAGTTCAAGATATCTAGTTGTGCTCAAAAGTTTGCATACCCTGAAAGAAATAGTTAAATATTGCCATTTCATTTGGAAAATATGACTGATGCAAATAAATTTTTCATACTTAAGGATAGCGGTCATGGAAGTAATTAATTATTACAAAGTTGTTTGATTCTTTTTTAAACCTAATGAAAACTAAAATCACCTTAACAACCCTGATCTAAAGTTTACATATCCTTGAATGTTTGGCCACATTATAAGCACCTTGTTTGTTTATGTGTGGACACACACAGGATTAAATGGCCAATAAAGGGAAGTTTCCACACCTATGACTCATTGTAATTGTAATTAGTGTCTGTGCGGTGATGAACTGACTTGGCTGAATACTGCACCATGGGAAAGACAAAAGAACAGCCAATGGACCTGCGTAATTAGGTAGTTGCACTTCATAAAGCAGAAAAAGGATAATAAAAGAACTTTCAACACTTGAAAATTTCAGTCAGCATTATACAAACTATAAAGAGGTGGAAAATAAGAGGTTCTGTCGATACCAAGCCATGGTCAGGTAGATCAATATAGATTTCACCCAATGACAGAAGAATTGTTCAGGACACAAAGAAAACGCCCAAAACAACTTAGAGAGAAATACAGGCAGCTCTGGAAAAAGTGGTGGTGTTTCAAGGAGCAGAATAAGGAGGTTACGTAAAATTGATGACAAAATGAATGCAGCATGTTACCAGAAATACTGGCAGAGCATTCTACAGCACGAATGCTGCACATGGGAGGCTCTTAGATGTTTCAACATCCAAAGCACAAGGCAAGGTTGACCAATGATTAAAGCAAAAAAAGGTGAAGGTTCTAGAGTGGCCAACACAGTCTCCGGATCATTGGGGAGATCAACCAAAAAATGTACAGGAACTGGAGGCATTTTGCCAAGAACAATTGAGAGAATGAGAAGGCTCTCATGCACAATTATTACAAGAGACTTCATGCCATTGGGGGCACTACATGATAGTAAGAACTAAATGTATGCAAACTTTTGAACAGGGATTATTTCCTTATTTTCTTTTTTATGTTGTGTTTTATTTGATGACTGTGATGCAAATTCTCCCAAAGTGTGCAAACTTTTGAGCACAACTGTATATTCAAGACAATTTGAACAACTTAATTCCATATGGATATATTATAAGCCAGTAAATAGATTTATTGTAAAATATTTAGCAGTAATGACCATTAGGCAATGTCTTGTGGATAATTTGTGTTAGGTGCTGGACTTAATGTTGCTCCTCACATATCACACAAGAAAAATGGGCTTAAGTCCACATTCAGAGACACATCCAGTGTGCACAGTTACTCCATTCCATTTCAATACAATTTCTGAATATAGAGAAAATATGTGTAAAATTTGTAAAAATACAATTAAGCTCATATGAAGTGGCTCTAATGATGATGTATTACTTTTAGGCGAATTACACAAAACAATAAATACTAATGTGTAACAAATCTCAGTAAGTTTGTCATGGAGTAAGCAGAACACACTGATAAACATATGTTTTAGATACAGAAGATGTAAAAGATAGTCATATGGTTAAACCATGGATACTGCTCTACACTTCATTGATTATACAATATAGAATATGAGGACCCAAGAGAAAACACCTGTAATGTACCTGTTGTGTTATTCGTTGTACATGCTAAGATAACAGGAAATTGCTTAAGTTTCATTAATAAAAATCATTTTAATATTTAAATGTAAAAATAAGTCATAATCTTTTTTTATTAATAGTTTACCTACAACACAGGGAAAGGCTGCTCAAATCTATCTTCATAAAATGTAACTCTAATTTAACAGACCGGGTCCCAGTAAAGCACAGCTTCTAGAAAGAAAATTAACGTTATAACTAGGCACACACCTGTAGGTGTGAGTGTGTGCATGAATGTGTAAATTCTCTCGTTTAGTCGGATTGGATCACAATGCATATACACAGTGCATAGTGGAACGCTGCAGGTGTCTAGATACCTATGTGTCAGATATCTCTACCCCATCCATCATTGGAAATCAGCAAAGATTAAAATTATGTACGTTATTTAAGTACGTTAATAAATTATAGCCACAAACCATAAAACCAACAAGATTTAATTTTAATAATGTGTATTCTAAAAAAAATTGTTTTGTAAGTAAAAAAAATAAAATTATTTTTTAAAAGTATTTCTCTAAAGCTGTCCACTATAAAAGTTCTTTAGAAAGAAAACTGAACTGAAGCAAATTATATTGGACACTCTCCAGGATTCTGCAAAATCAAGCAGAGGAGCTTTCAATTTTCATTTGGGCCAAGACCTCATCACAGCAAACATTTCTAAAAAAGTAATTACATATGCATCTTCAATAGTAAAAGTTCAAAAGAAAAATCCTGGGCTTGCATCTTGCCAATTCAAGTTTTCAGTGCAAAAAAAAAAATAGTTGCATCATAAATTTTATTTAACAAAAGGTTGCAAAATAACCATATTTTGGTGACAACAATCACAAAAACCACATGAAATCCTGGAGTGATGAAATGTAAAAATCACCCACCATCCAAACACGAACAGGTCAGCCGCAATCTAATGCTGGTGGCTTTCCATTAATGGACAGTGTAGGCCCTACACTACACCCTACACTGTAGGGGGTGTCTGTGAAACAGATGGCATAGCAACAGATGGGCTACAAAATAAATCTAAATAGAAGCTTGTGTAAATGGTGAACATGTCTTTCACTAAGCACTAAAGAAATGTATAGAATATTTCTGAGGGTGGTACAAAAACCATCAATTTATATAATGATAGAAATAAGTTTTGCCATTTAAAATGATTGAAATCTAGGATTAGAATTAAATACTCCCTGATCAAATATATTGGGAAAGAAAAAAAAATTAACATGCACCTCAGAAAGAAGTTTGAAAGAGTGGAGCACTGGTTTTGGACAATGTTAGCTGAGGCAATTAGATTGTACACAGTTGGTTATTTTATCTAATACAAAAAGGTAAAATAAACATAAAGAAAGTATTATAAAAAGTGTGAATAGATTATTTATTAGGTACTGATGATCAGGAGCGGATCACTCATTCATGCTTAGAAGCAAATTTGGAGTTGCCCACTCTAACATGGAGAAAATGTGATACAGGTACATGAACCAGAGCTCAGGATTATTGTATGTATTCATTTATTTTTATTTTTTTTCTTTTATATATATTTTCCGTGAAAATATTCCTATGCATATCCCAGCTTGTTAGGAAGTTGAGATCAGAAAAAAAAAGTCTAAGCTATACCTTCCATTGTCACTTTGGTGACACCCTCCTGCTCTTCACACATACAGTGACAAATAGTGGCAAAGTGAAAGATTGGGGTCGGAGCACAGGGTCAACCATGATGCAGCACTACTGAAGCAGGGAGGGTTAAGGGCTTTGCTCAGGGCCCCAACAGTGGCAGCTAGGCAGTGCTGGGGCTTCAACGCCAACCTTCCGAACAACAACCCAAAGCCAGGAGACAAAAATCAATCAATAATCAGATAAACTCAGCTGTGAGTTACATTTACAGCATTTAAAAATACGGCAAATAAAAATGTGCTAATGGGAATTCTTAATTAACAAGTTAAAAAAGTAAAAACTTTTTTTTTTGTGAATTGATTTGAAAATCGGGTTTTACAAAATGTATTGATTTGGTGCAGATACATAAACACATTTAAAAGTTATGTTGCCATTTGTCTACTAAAATTATGGTTTGTTCTGGACTTCATGCCTCTTTCACCAAAAACATTAATTTATCTAAACTGATTCTGATACTCTTGCTTGACAGTAAGCCTTCCATGGATATAATATATGACGCTTTCTAGGTAACCGATACATTATTAAAGGTTCAAAATGGTGTTCCTCTGAGGCTACAAGCTACAAGAAACGATTTAGTGTTGATTGTTTATTTATGTAGTCACGGAGTGTCTCAGTGTGTCAGTGTGTTAATGTGAAAGTGGAAGCCACACGTAAAAGCAGGTACTTTCCTGTCTTTTAGCCGGCTTCATGTCATGGCGTTAGCAAAACAGGTTTAGAAAAGGAAATAGTTGCCTTTGTTTACAACACGAAACAAAAACAGTAAAACGACATATTCCTTCGTTTTCTTTATCCTAAACGTATTAAAGGAGCAATAAAACGCACTGCTGACAACATAAGACTTCTAAAAGCCTGTCTTCTGGTACAGTCACTAGCGTTAGAACTATCTAAACAAACCAGGTAGGCTACAAAACTAGCGTGAATAGACATCCATGTCGAGAATATCAAAACAAACCCAAATGACTTATCGATAATGACGCGTGTTGTTAGCTCTAAATACCAACCAGAGCAATGGCGCAGGCGCGATATTGACAAGCGTGCAAATGGCACCTTCTTCTTTTGGTCTCATTTGCGCAAGCCCGTGTGTTTTAATGTGTCAAATGTGCTTTGTTGATTTTGTGTTGTTTTTTTCTTCCAACTCACCCATTGAAGGTAACGTGTCTTTAGCCCAAATCCACAGATTCAGCAGGTTTCGTGGATGTATATAGAGATTTATCAGAGCACCGCGCCTGTTCAAATCCAGTGTCGATGTGGCTTCTAGAAGGAAATGGCACTGTTCTGAATGTATCTTTCAAATGCTGCTTTTCGGTAATTCTTCCTAAACAGCCTCGCACTGATACACGCTTTGGAGCGGTACGCGTGTAATTGTATCGTTTCTGGACACGTTACGACCAGATGGCGGATAATTTACCTACATGGCCATAGCACATCGGTTAGTGTCAGGTACGATAGTGGCAGGTTTGTGATGGAAAGCAATAGGGACGAATGATGTTTTAGTATTCAGCTTCATAGTCCTGCCCCGTGCAAAGCAACCAATCATGAATTAGGTCAACATGGTGTTGCGCAGGTGCGTCTGTATTTCGAGTTCATACGCGGCAGTAGATGACCGACCGGACTGTTGTCCAGTTTAGATGATCGGATGGGTATTAAAGAGAATCCAAAGTGATTTGTAATCGTTTTCTTGATGTTTTAATACGGATACGTTCAGCTAGATTTTTAACAGGGACCAAAAAGAAGGATCATATTTCTCATTACTACGATCTGTTCGGTGGCTTCCGTTTAAATCCAGAATTTTTGTAACACTTCTTTTATTTATATATATATATATATATATATATATATATATATATATATATATATATATATATATATATATATATTTCTTTTATTTATATATATTTAAGAGAAATATGATCTTTTTTTATGTTGTACATGTTCTCTCTCTCCCTCCCTCCATATATATATATATATATATATATATATATATATATATATATATATAAATTATACAAAATAATGACATGTTGAGATTTTAAGAATAAATATGAGTAGAATGCCAAGTCTCCTGCAAAGTTTCCTTAATACAACAAATATGAAGTGAAATGAAACTTTTTTTTATTTTTTTTTTTTTATTTAGTAAATTGTGAAGTCTCAAAGGCATTTTTGATGATGTTTAGTACCCTTGGGGGTACTAAATGGGGGGTTGGTCCTAAACTCTGGAACATACTGCAGTGGCTGCATTAGGCTTGACATCAATGTTTAAATACACATAAAGTATGTAAAAACAGGCACAATGGCTGGCCTTTTTCTATAAAGTGTAAACAGCGCCATCGGGTGGGGGAGTGCAGGCAGTTCTGCACACAAAACTGATACCAGCATTAAACAGATTTCTACTTAACCTATCTACTCATATATCACGTCTCAAGCCAGGCATTTTACACACGTGGACAAAATTGTTGGTACCCTTCGGTCAATGAAAGAAAAACTCACACTGGTCACAGAAAAAACTTTAATCTGACTAAACTAATAATAAATAAAAATTCTATGAATGTTAACTTTTAAATAAAAGTCAGACATTGCTTTTCAACCATGCTTCAACAGAATTATTTAAAAAAATAAACTCATGGAACACGCCTAGACAAAAATGATGGTACCCTTAGAAAAGACTGAAAATAATGTGACCAAAGGGACATGTTAATTCAAGATGTGTCCACTAATTAGCATCACAGGTGTCTACAATCTTGTAATCAGCCAGTGGGCCTATACTGTATATAGGACTCCAGGTAGTCACTGTGTTGTCTGGTGACACGGTGTGTACCACACTCAACATGGACCAGAGAAAGCAAAGCAAAGCAAAGCAAAGGAAAGAGTTATCTCAGGAGATTAGAAAGAAAATTATAGACGTGCATGATAAAGGTAAAGGCTATAAGACCATCTCCAAGCAGCTAGATGTTCCTGTGACTACAGTTGCACATATTATTCAGAAATTTAAGATCTATGGGACTGTAGCCAACCTCCCTGGACGTGGCTGCAGGAGGAAAATTGATGCCAAATCAAAGAGACGGATAATCCGAATGGTAACAAAAGAGCCCAGAAAGACTTCTAAAGAGATCCAAGGTGGACTTCATGCTCAAGGAACATCAGTGTCAGATTGCACCATCCGTCGTTGTTTGAGCCAAAGTGGACTACGTGGGAGACGACCAAGGAAGACACCATTGTTGAAAAGAAATCATAAAAAAAGCTAGACTGGGAATATGCCAAACTACATGTTGACAAGCCACAAAGCTTCTGGGAGAATGTCCTATGGACAGATGAGACAAAAATGGAACTTTTTGCCAGCTCTATGTACAGATGGAAAAATTAAGCATATCAAGAAAAGAACACTGTCCCTACTGTGAAACATGGAGGAGGCTTTATGTTCTGAGGCTGTTTTCCTGCATCTGGCACAGGGTGTCTTGAATCTGTGCAGGGTACAATGAAATCTGAAGACTATCAAGGGATTCTAGAGAGAAATGTGCCGGCCAGTGTCAGAAATCTTGGTCTCAGTCGCAGGTCATGGGTCTTGCAACAGGACAATGACCCAAAACACACAGCTAAAAAGACCCAAGAATGGCTAAGAGGAAAACATTGGACTATTCTAAAGTGGCCTTCTATGAGCCCTGACCTCAGTCTCATTGAGTTACAGGAATCGTCTGATTGCAGTGATTGCCTCAAAAGGTTGTGCAACAAAATATTAAGTTAGGGGTACCATCATTTTTGTCTAGGCCTGTTCCATGAGTTTATTATTTTTTTTTAATAATTCAGTTGAAGTATGGTTGAAAAGCAATGGCTGACTTTCATTGGTTAACGTTCATAGAATTTTTATTTTAGTTTTGTCAGATTAAAGTTTTTTTTTCTGTGACCAGTGTGAGGTTTTTCTTTAATTGACCGAAGGGTACCAACAATTTTGTCCATGTGTGTGCTTTGCTTTATCCAACACGTGCGCGCCCACACACACACACACACACACACAACACGTTTGCTAAATCAGCATTTTTATTTTACGAATAAATGCAGTTTGCATTTTGTGCATCTATTGTCATTTATAGATCATAAAAAAGCAATTTACAAGCTCTGTAAAACAAAACAAAAAAGCAGCACAGAATGATTATGAGCAAAATGTCATTTGAATAAATATTATTTCATGCTATGAACAAAATTAAAAAATGGCGAGTTAATGTTTACAGCGTTGGCACCAGCTAGCTTTAATGTACTTCATAAGTGTATAAAACAGTAGAATTTCTGAGGTTCACAGTAGGGGTTGTGAGGTTGTTAATATAGTGGATGACAGAGATATTTCCATGGAAAATGCTTAAGAGATCCCCAGCGTTTCCTCTATGCTAAAGCCCTGTGCTCAGCCCATGGATACAGAAAGTAAAAACGGAAAAAGAGGTTGGGTGTTTTAGACACCCATGAGGCAGACTGATTTTTTTGGGAACCACTGACTGAGGACTTGCTTCCCCAACCTGAAGTAAAAGTGCATGATTAATTTGAACATACAAAATGCACTGCATGTCCAAAGTGGCCATAGCTGAATACTAGTAAACCCTGAGTTGTACATTTTTGCCACATCACAGAATACATGAGAACTAGAAGCAAACAGAATTCCAGGGACTGTTCGATAGCAGAAATCCACCGAGAAGACATACTTATTACTTTCAGTGCAGTGTACACAAGTGCTGACAGTCTTCATTTGATCTGTAGTCCCAGTACATGAGGATGTAGAAGAGATCTTCTGGTTCTCAGGGAAGCAGCACATCCCAACCAGGCTGCTTTTCCACATCTGATACAGATACAGCATTGAAATGACTGTAGTGACATGGCAGATGGATAGTCAAGGTTGACAAACGCACAAACAAATCATCTGTGAGGCTCAGAAACTCATAGCTTTCAGCTGATACATGGCCTATGAAGTGTAGTAAATCAAGAAGCCAAACTTTGAATCATTTTCACACAACGTATCCAAGTTTTCACAAACTCTAAGTTATAATCATATAACCATCATCTCCATGGCTCCCTGATATCACTGATAGCACTCACATTGAGTCTTGATTCTTCTGTAATGTGCAACAGACTGCAGTGTCAAACTGGTTTAAAAAAGGATATTGCTTTTGCATCACACAGTGGGGACATGTTGGAAGCAGAAAAGCAATGGAAGACTTGTAACTAATATCAGTGTTCATAAACTACCTGAAGCAAGTCAGCTTTAATACAAGGACAAGCTGAAAATTCTTAAAGTAGTCCTAGATCTATTCCTGTGAACCCTTCATTCTAATTCATGCTCACAGCTCACAGTAACTGCCTGGCCATTCTGTTATTTGAACACAAACAGTGAACAACAGATATCTTGTCAAAATGTGTTGATTGACACTAATCTCGTTATACTCGAACATATTTAAAATCACCACTATGCCCCTTATGTACATATGTATTAGTAGAGGAAATCAAATAAACCTGACCAGTCTAAAAGCACCATTAAAACTCCCTAGACGTGAAATATTTGAGGCCTTATATTTGCGTCCCATTTAAGAGGAGAAAGATATTGTAAGCTAGTCCCCTCTATCTAGAATATCTTTTGATTACAATAAAAAAGGAAAGCTCATCGTAAGTGCATGCCAGACAATTACATTTAAAATGAAAATAAAATTTATAAACAGAAATACAGATCTCCATCTCTGCGTTTGTTATAAATGTGGTAACCACCATGCAGTACATTTCTACATCTACAAGTGGTCTAGCATGCACTTCAATATTAAACTGCAGAGTGGCTGGCATAATAAAAGGATTCATTCATGCCAAAAAACTAATTAAAAGTTAAATTCAATAGTCAAAGGTATAATATCACTTATTTCAAGAGGTAGCTTCGCGTGTATGAAGCTGTCTGATTGTCCCTTTATGACCTGCTACAATCTCTTCCGGTCAAAACTGCATATTACATTTATTAATGCAACAACTCTGCTACTGCATTTAACTTCTTAACTCTGTAAAACTTTAACACATAGTATAACACACAAAAGCAACAGGTACAAGATTATATGCATTTATAAAGCGAGAACCCTGACAAGTGGTGTTAATAAGCATAAATGTCAATTGCTTAATAGATACACATGGACCAAAATGAACTGATTTATGCACAAACTTTTCTTTTTCCCGTAACTGAAAAAGAAAAAAGGTATAACAGGTAAATGAGCATTTCTTGTGGGGCAAGGCACAGATTCAATCCTAATACAGATTATTTAATAAGAACTGATGTTTCGAACTCATTTGTTCTTTAAAGAAATAAACACATCCAGTCATCCGACCACTGCTATTACGTGTTTATGGCTTAAGTCACATTTATCTTAACTGCACTTAAGCAGATTTTGTCCTTTGTTCAGACACAGTTAAAACAAAAACAAAACAAAACAAAAATGAAAAAGCAAGAACTCAAACACCAGTACCCAGTGGATGTTGGGCTAGAAAATAACTTCATGATTTCTCGATGGTTGTGGGATTTGGGTTTGATCCCAACACTCAACTGTGCAGCATATTTAACTATCACTATTTTTTTTTTTGGCTTGATCTTTGGTTAGTGGCCAAGATTGCATCGACTATTAGGCAGACATTAATCTCTTTACTATATATAATCAAAAACATGTCATTTTCATCAGAACAATGGCTGTGTGCACTAGGATGTTTACATACAACATATGGTAGGTAAATAATAAACTGGAGTCTATCTGTTGTTGAGGAGAAGGTCAGCTACTCTTCATTCCCAAAATAGAGAACGACCACCAGAAAATCACTGCTGACTGATACAGCCATCATCAGCACACATATCAAACTAGAAACCATCAGTTTATGCCTGCTTACAAACCTAGGCTTTGAAACCTTTTGACTGATTTTTCACAATAAAAAGACAAAAAAAAAAAAAAAAAAAGGATGAAAGAAAAAGGATAAAAAAAAATCTAAATAAAACATGTAAGGAAACCTCCACAAGGAAAGAAAGCAGAACCTCCACAGGATTCTCTGAAGCACTGCTACTTTTCTCAGTGCGGAATCACACATTACATAACAAGCCTTTTTAAGACCAAGGGTTTGACAGTTTCCTTGAAAGTACTCACAATATAAAACATACAAATACAAAGACAAACTGATTTAAATAAACTGTGTCTATAAAATAATGAAAAACAAACAAAAAAAAAGAAGCACCATTTGTATGTTAACCATAAAACCACCTGCTTTGGTCTAAGGAAGATGATGTTGTGTGTTAACTGTTAAATGAGGAAAAACATAATACAGCCGACACAGGCTAACAACAAATTATTTCAGATTAAGTGCTATATATTCAATAGCAAATAAGAAATGCCTAGCATAAGTGGTATGTGTTAAGGAAGCCATGCAAGCCCTGGAGCAATCTGCACGAGAGTCTCGCAGGGCAAAGAGCACTCGATGTTTACAGTGACTGAATTACTAACACAAATTTTGAAGAGTACAAATAGAGCATTGTGAGTCAGTGTTTTTTTGTTTTGTTTTTTTTCCCCCCAAAACACTTGGGAAAAAATATCCAGAGATTGTCACAGGTAAACCTTTTCACCTGACTTATCTAATGTTGGTCAGTGAAGAATGAAAATCTTAGTCATGCAGATTACATAATATTTGCTCTACATAAAGTTTCGTTATTAGGGACAAAACCTGTGTGCTTTCAAAGCCAACTGTTCATACTGCTTTTAGCCTGAAGGCTTAAGATTAATATAGATTTCCCAACAGTACTATTTAGAGAAAATTTCCAGAGTCTAATATATGACTAATGGTGCAGCAGTGTTCCTCTCAGTGTTAGCCAAACACACTAATAGAATCAATTCCAGATCTACAAGCTCAAACCATACTTTTAGGTCTAAAAATTGCAATCATAAATATGTAAATGATTGATTGAAAATAGAGGTATCATTAATGTTTTCTTGCAGACAGTTGATGTATCTAGAAAACAGGATATATTCTGATTAGTACTTTGTCAAATGGGAAAGAAATTTGAGTGTTAACTCTGGAAAAGGAGCTTAGAAATTCTAAATTCTAAAAATGATGTGAAGTTCTTCTAAAAGATAGTATTTAAGATCATACCAAGAGAACTGAAATTGACAGAAAAAACTGAAAAGTTCTTTAAAGGCAACAAAAGACATTCATCCCCAAGCTGGCTGATGTGGCTCATCAAAACCATGTAAAGCGACACTCATCTTACACTATTTTAAGAATGCATTTAATGGTTGTTTAGTGTTGAGGAGTTTTGGCATGATTTTCAGTACTGAGAATATAATTGTGCTGCTCAGAGAGAATTTTGAGCATTAGGATTTTTAGAGTGGGAACTATGGCCCAGCAAAACTAGCAAATATGCACTGCAACAGTAAAACTCAAATCAACATTAGCTCTTCTGATTTTATCTTTTTTGATTAGACTGTCTTTCTTGTAGTAAAATCTAAAAATATGTTTTCTTGTATTATAATCAATTGGTTTGGTTTGATATTTATTTTCTGTTGTTGTAAATTATAAAAACTATACAACTCACAATATTGGTTTGTTTAACTCCCCATCCATAATTCTGCATAGAGCATGTAGACTATAACCCATAACTCTAACCACCCAAAAAGCACCTCTCAAAAACATATAGCATTTTTAACAAATCTACTGAAAGCAGTTTGGATTTTAATACAGGCTCAAAGAAAGTTCACTGTAGTACCAAGGCTGTGTGTAGTGGAAATGTGTTGTGCCAATATTACTAGGTAAAAGCAACTGAAACCTTTAAAACAAGATGCTTATTGACTTCCTTTCAGGTTCTGGACTGAGAAAGAACCCAGTTGGAGTTAAATAAACTGACAAATACTGTCTTACTGTGAATATGTTACATTGTATGATGAGGTATTGAACAGATGTGTCACAGAGCTTTTGCACTGGTAGGTAAAACCAATCCTTTTGAGTTATTAGCCTACTTAAGGCCAAATGTGCAAAAACAGGTCAGGTAAAAGCATGATATGACAAGCATCTTATCTGAGCTTTCACATTATTCATTATTGCAACATGCCTATATTACTCTATGCTTAAAAACATGGAAATATTTATCTATATAAAATATAAAAAAAACTCTTTAAAGGCCTTAATTATTGAGATGTCCCACTCAATCCTTCTCCTTGCCAGCAATTCCCCTCACCTTTGAAAAACTTGCTTATTAAGAATGCAGTATCTCTTCTTAAACCAGATCACAAAAATGCACAAGTAGAAAATGTGCAAGGCAGGTTCAACATCTACTTTAAAGGCTGCGCATTGCAGAATGAAACTCACTATTATCTTGATTACTTAAAAATCACATCTGGACCCAGGTGGTTCTTCAGCACTGCCTTTTACATTCTCCTCGCTTGTGATTTTTGTAGACTCATCATTGTTATATGCATCACTGTAGACGTTCTCTGAGACCTCCACTGGTGCCCCTTTCTGGCCATCTGCTGCTTCACCTTGTGGGCCTGTGTGGTTGTTCATCTCAACACCAGAACCCATGTGCTTCTTACGCAAGTGCTGATTGAGGGTGCCTTGAAAAGGGAAGCACTTGCCACAGATTTGGCAGTGGAAGGGTTTATTGTCTGTGTGACCACGGATGTGATACTCTAGTTGGTCTTTGCGAGTGTACTTCTTGCCACAGTACTTGCACACGAATGGAGTAATGCCCATGTGCAAACGCATGTGGCGGTCCAGGCTGCCTTTCTGGTTGAAGGACTTGCCGCAATAGACACACACAAGACGCTCATTAAAAGGATACCAATGGCCACGGAGACCTCGTTCCCTCACATCATTCTCAAAAACAACTCCTGATGCTATTCCATCTCCATCCTCTGTGCCTGGTTTAAGCTGAGAAATTACATCAGCTGGGACTGGCGTACAGCGCTTCGGTCTGGTGCGGCCACCTCGAAATCCGCTGAGAATTGACTGAGAGGGACTGGATGGACTGATACCAACAAAGCTGGATGAAGAGAGTGCCGAATAGGTGCACTGAGCAGAGGATGGCACTGGCCCATAAGGTCCTACAGTCACAGCTAGAACTTGCTCACCATCCACTAGTTCTGTGTGGTAGCTATCATCACCCGCTGACGAGCTGTCTGAGTAGGTGGGCCGCTCCGTTTTTTCCATCTTGATTTGTATGTCGGTGACTTGCCCATTCTTCTCAATTATGTCCACTTGATCCGGCTCTACTTCCATAGATGCCTCCTGCTCTGAAGTGCAATCACTCCCTCGATCCGACTGCCCTTCCTCTGTTAAGTGTGCAAGCCCTTTTCCACCTCCACTTGCCTCTACTCGATAGCTTTTCCTAGGGTAGTAAGGTGGGGAAATCTGGGTCGGATTCAAAAAAATGCCCACATCTTTTGCACCATTGAGTCTAGCTCTAGAATCGAGGTCTTCTTCAGCTTCTGCTCGGCCAGAAACCACAGGCAGACTAATCTTTGAGTGGAGGCCCTCCAGGATTTGTGTACACTTGTCAATGACAGCCTGCATTTGCAGGAAGCTGGCAGCCGTAAGGAAGCTTACAACATCACGTAGACATAGTTCCATGTGTCCCGTATAGCAAAAGGTTAATAGCTGCTCAAACACTGCAGGGTTCTTGATCACCGAGATGGAGAGTCCACTCATGGTGCCTAGAGACGAGTGGTCACGGAAGTACGGTGAACTGGCAGCCAGCACAGCTTTGTGAGCCTGGAATGGTCGGCCTTGGATGTGCACAATAATATCACAGAGCTTACCCTGGAGCCGCAGTTCATTGAGCTGCTTAAGTACAGTGTTGCTGAACTCTGGCACATCAAACTCTATGAATCTGCCGTCGTCCTCCATGACTCAACTGACGTCTCACCTGGTTGGCAGAAAACCTACAAGGAGATCAATAAATACATTTAATTACATTTTTAAATAAATTTTAATTATGCAACCAAGAAAGCAAACAACGTGGGAAATGTGGCCAAACTATACAGACACTTAAAAATAAAAGATCACTATGACAAAAATATTTTTTTCCTGTTTCTGGGCATTACGTATTAATCCCTATTTTTTTTTAGATGTTAATGACAATCTTTCTGATATAAAAGGTCCTTTTGCCAAGGTTATTCAGAGTATAATGAATTTAATGAATATAATAAAGAACATTGAAGGGACTGCATTATGATGTCTCATAAGACTGTTAGACAGTAAGATATAGGCTATAACTTTTATATATATATATATATATATATATATATATATATATATATATATATATATATATATATATATATATATATATATATATATATATATAACATTGTGGCAAAAATACAAAAGAGTGTGCAATGTATTATTATGATTTAAGGGGCTGGAGTCATGCACTGGCTGTCATTCAATATTTTAAAAAACATAGTCATTCAACATTTTTCAAATGTAATCATTTAGTTTTCCATTTAAAATTATACTACCTATTTATTTACTAAACAGTAGAGTAAATGGTGCATAGTGTAAGTGCATAGATGGCTGGTGGAGTTAGTATGGGATAGGACCTCTGGAATTTCATCAGAGTTCTTTGGTCATCTTCCTGTGTATAATGTTTTGTTCATTTTGGCTGGGAGATTAGCTCTAAAGTGTGGTTAGGAAGTCTGTGAAAAATTCCTTTAACACTTTAGGACATTTATGTCCATTAGGGAGCATAGTTTCCCTATTTTTAGCCATATCTTTCTCTGCGTTTCAGCTACAGGAATGACTTTTTGGGACAAACCTTTATATAAGGTGTACTTTGGAAAGAGAATTTAGAATTTTTGGCCAGGCCAAAATCTGTAATTTTTTTATTTTTGCTAATTTATTTTATTTGTAAAATTACCCAATTTCACAGGCCTGTGCTTTTTACATTGGGGTCTATGGAGGAAATCAGTATACTATAGTGTGCGTGTGTTGCGTGTGTGTTGCTGTAAAGCCTACACAAACACATGCACACACACACACACACACACACACACACACACACACACACACACACACACACACACACACACACACACACACACTGAAAGCCTGACAAAACAAAACCATACACGCACAAACACACCTCTGATTACTCAATAGAACTCCATGTAAAGAAGCCTGAACATAAGCTTTCAGGCGTGTGTAATTGGTCAATGGCATTTTTTGGTCAACAGTAAATATTGCACATTTTAACTCTTCCAAGCAGAGGGAACCATAATCAAGCAAGAATGGTTGATGACATTCATTGGGGTGGGGGGGCATGCTGATATGTAAATGAGAGGGAAATATTTCAAATCTAATGCTGCACAAAAACTAACAATGCATAAAATCCAATGTTATTAGTCATATTTGATATACCCAAGACTGTAACAAAAGGGAAAAAGAAAAAAATCCATTTAGATTTTTTTATATTAAAAATAAGTCATTTTGTGTGCATTTTTATGCAAATTTGTGACATCACTAACTAGTAAATAAAAAGTAATTTTTATTTAGCAGTTTTGACTAGAACTTAGTTTGCTTAACAGATTTATGCAAAAAAAAATATTAATCTGATATTTTTATACAAGTTTAATTAGTGGACGTTTTTGTTCACAAACATCACAAAAAAGGGAAGTGTCCACAAGGGTTAACTTTGGCTTGTTTTTGATGATATGATCACAATGACAGAGGTGTACCTTTCCAAACCATGTTCAATCAACTGAATTTACCACAGATTATCTGTATAAAGTAGGAACATCTCAACTTGAACAGAATGCATCTAAACTCAATTTCATGTCTAGCATAAGTTATAAATATTTGTCTAAGTGTTTTTGTTTGTGTTAAAACAAAAAAAAACGCCTTTTGTAGATTTTAGTGACTTTTTTGTGACTTTTTAGACTTTTTTTAGTACAAGTTTGTACTGTACAAAATGAGGACAGATATTTTGCATATACAGCAAGTTACATGAACTGTTGTGTACTATTAATATGTCTGCTCAATTATGTGTTTCTACACTGGCATATCAGAAATGGTCATGTTGTAGCACAACTCCACGTGCAAGGAATCTATTCTACAGAGTATAATCCATAGACTACAATGCAATTTATTTCTGTATTATAACACAACTACCTTAGCAAAACATTAAGAGGTATGTAAAATTTTTACAGTTTCAAATTTGGAACCAACTTAGGATCCGTATAAATATAGCGTTCAGCGTCAGTTCAGGCAGGCCGCATAGTCAAGCTCGGCTATCCGCTGATTGTCAAAAAATTTCTAACCCAGCCCCATCAGCTGATCTAATTCCTAAGCGCTCAATTGGTCCCTTTCAAACAGGGTATTTAAATGCATTTTAAGTCTGTCTGCTTGGCTGTTTCCTCTGCATTGCTGCAACCCACCTCCTCCCCTAGCTCCTCCTTGAAACTTTTTGTTTAACTTAATCGGTGTCATTCTGTTGTCACTGATGCATGCTCTGTTCTAAATGTGGGATTTATTATTTTTTTTGCTGCTTTCCCAGTTTTAAATGGGAGATTGTCCCCAGAAGCTGCTGCTGTTCCGTGAATAGCCTTCATGGAGCTCATGAAAAGGATGGGGAACTCAGAACAGATACCATACCGCCATATGTAATTTTAACAATCTTGCAAATAAAAATTAAATATATGTCAAAGAATTGTCTTTATTTTGACTGAAGTGGTCCTGACTGAACTCTTTTCACCAAAGGAAGCATTAACATTGATTGCCTTGAGTAAAAAGTCAACCTTCAAACCTGATGGAATTTGAAGCAAACATAAGACACACCAGAAAGCAAGTAAACAGCTAAACTTTTTCTATGTTTAGACACAATATGTTTTAAGAAACACTGGCTAAAATGTATTCACAGAAGTAGCAATAGGGACCAATCAGGGTATGTCTTATCTCCAGACACGTTTGCATTAACATTAGCAAACACTTTCTTAGTTACTTAAACAACCAATAACAACTTCCACTCATTAGCAGTCATGGGTACTGTAATCATTAAAATGTTAAAACTGGAAGAAGCTATGACTGTGAAAGTGTAACAAAAATAGGCTAGAGTTGAAAATAGATGCCCTCTAGTGGCAGTATCCAATTGAACCATACCCAAAATGCACTGGGTAAACCATTCATTCGTTCATTCATTCATTCATTCATTCATTTATTCATTTTCTACCTCTTATCCGAACTTCTCAGGTCACGGGGAGCCTGTCGTCTCAGGCGTCATTGGGCATCAAGGATACACCCTGGACGGAGTGCGAATCCATCGCAGGGCACACACACACTCATTCACTCACACACTACTGCAATTTTCCCGAGATGCCTATCAACCTACCATGCATGTCTTTGGACCGGGGAGGAAACAGGAGTACCTGGAAGAAACCCAGAGGGACGGGGAGAACATGCAAACTACACATACACAAGGCGGAGGCAGGAATCGAACCCCCAACCCTGGAGGTGTGAGGCGAACGTGCTAACCACTAAGCCACCATGCCCCCCACTGGGTAAACCATGATTTGCCTAATCGGTGAATGTGTCAGGGTATTAGGGATGGGGATTTGGACCAAAGTTGCTATAGACAATTTAAACAGCTATTAACCGTCTAAAGGAAGTGACTTCTTTGTTCCTTGAGCATTTCTAGAAAATTGTGGAACAAATTTTGAAACAACAGCAGGAGGTATGTTAGGCAGTGAGTGTTCAATAGCTATATAATAGTGTGATTACATATGTCAACCATAATGTTCAGTGCTTGGATGCTTCCTCAGGCCAGGAACTAACCTATTTTTAGAAGTTAAAGTGTTTAGATTTCTGAAAAACAAAACACAATATGACAGCTGGAGTGCAGCAGTGAAACAAGTAGGATGACAAGCAATTCTAAGATATGTTGCACACATTTTATATCTGATAAGTAAACAACATTATTAAAAGTCATATTTTTAAAAGCTTCTACAGGTATTTAATTAATGTTTTTACAATTTTACCGATGAAATTAATGGTAAAACCGCAAACAAAACACTGTGCTTTATGAAGCAGTGAACAATTGAGAAATTATAGCTTTACATGGGCTTTCATCCTTAACATTAAAAAAATGTATATACATACATATAGCGATAAAACGATAATGATATGTATCGCGATAGACACGTGATCGATAGCGATATAAAATGTGCTCGATAAGACGTTTGATATATTTTACTCTTTGTCGGAAGAAAACAGAAGGGCTTTAACAAAGGCGCTCACTCTCTGGTAACCTAGCAACTTGAGGAGTGACACTCTAACAGCCAATCATGTAACAGTATCAGTTTGGTTGCCATATCGTTGTCTCGTGCTGGTGCTGGATTCCTCTTCAGTAACCAGAGACTGATAAGCAGAAAATGAGGGCTGAAACGATTCCTTGAGTAACCCGATTACAAAAATTGTTTGAGGCAAACAAAGCCTCGAAGCCTCTTTTATTTAATTTTAAAGCTCACATCACGTTATTGTGCAAATATTTTGTGTGTGCGCGCGTGCGCACACGCGTGTGTGTGTGTGTGACAACGCGCTTACATGTATGTAAAAGCAAAAAAAGACGCGTGGAGTTAGCGGTCTTTTGATTTGAGGGCGTGTGCGGGCTGCAAAATGGAAGGGCGCGATAATGTCAATGAGCAAAGAGAAGAAACAAACAGGAGAAAAGGACAGAAAATGTCCAAGTTTTGGGACAGCGTCTGTTTTCATCGGCAGGAAACATTTCTTCAAAGCGTAGGGCAAGCCTCAATTCTGAGCATGTTGATACCTTTTTTAGTTGCAATCACATGTTCCTTTAAAGACTTTTAAAGTGCACACATGAGAGAGAGAGAGAGAGAGAGAGAGAGAGAGAGAGAGAGAGAGAGAGAGAGAGAGAGAGAGAGAGAGAGAGAGAGAGACTTTTATATTCTGATTAATATATATGTATTTGCTTAAAGCACTCCATGTGAAACCATGCATGGCCTCTAGGTCCAAGTCCCTGTCCATGTTTTTTGCCTTTTAAATACCACAAAGCATTCCAAATTAGACAGTAAAGGTTTGTTATGGCTGAGCTGTAGATTTTGAATCTTTTAGTTCTGAAAGTTACATTGCATGACTTAAAGGCAATATTTTTGTAGTATTATTATTACTATTATTTTAATGTATGCCTTAGGTTTGATACTTTAAAAAAGTAATTTGAAAATAATTTATTTTTCTGTTTTGCATCTCAGAAAATGGTTCATTTAAAACCCAGAATGTATGACACTTAACTGTACTTAATTCTTCTCAGTCAACTTTGTCATTGTTCATAGTACAGGTACAGACAGAGAAACAATGGGTATCTAAATGTTTATTTTTGATAGAAAATATTGTTGCATGCATTTCATACTATGCATTTAAAAATAAAAGTTCATTTTTCTTAAAAAAAAAAAAAAAAGGAAACCAATTAGTTATTCATTTTAAGAGACCCATTTTCTCTTGTATGTTTAATATTGTTCTTTAATTAAGCAAAAATACATTTTATCCGATTACTTGATTAATCGATGCAATTTTATTAAATCAATGATGTTTTTGGTAGAATACGCGATTACTAAAATATTCGATAGCTACAGCCCTAATTATAATTCTACAAAAATATACTTGAATAGTTCAACTTCAAGTATGATTAGAGTAAGAATAAATTGAGTTACTTTTTCATATTTCTCAGGTTTTATATTTCAAACAATGTTACTGTACTGTATCAGGTTTGTTTTTCATATTACAGATGTATCTCAGTCTACCTCAGTTTTATTTATGTTTACAAAACACTGCACATATTTTAAAACACTTTATTCACCAGAAGGTGAACAGCTAGTGAACTTCCTAGCACTAAACTTGCACTAAATTCTCAGGTTTCTCTATGTTTATATTTAACACTTTGCACTATTTTATTACACTTTGTTAAGCATTTCTTACATTTTATTTCATTTTGCACCTTAAATGTTAAGAGGTAATTGTTGTGTTCATTGTGATTTTAGACTTATGTTTACATTTTATTTATTTGAGTTTTCCTGGTTGCTGACATTTCTGTCTTATCCCTCTGAGGTCTAATGGTATTTTTGGGCCTGGAGAAGTTGTGTCATACCCTGACATTTGTGCTTTTTTCAGTTGCTTATGAAGATATAAATGGCTAAAGTCTAATATCACTGTAATCAGCACAAACTGGACTACAATAATATGTGAGCAGCATGTATGTACATGATTATGTTTTTGAGAAAACAATGTTTATGCAAGGTTAGTGAAAAATGAAACATTATAAATCACTTGAATAAGGCCATAAAACATATACAGAACATTGTAGCGTTAGAGTTTTTACTCACGTCTAGAGTTTTTACTTCAAAATTATGTAAAAATCATCTTGTTTACTCGCTCACAGAAAACAATATATTGATTTAAATTTTCTAAGACATACTGATTTAGATTTTCTAAAAAAAAATCCTAAAATCCACATAAAGTGCATGTGTGCAACCTAGTGCAAACAGTGCCAGACAAGAGACCGAGCAAACAGACACTATACTACAAGACAGATGCTTAAAATAAATAATAAAGTAACAATATGTATACAAGTAACAATATTGTATATTACCAATAAAATATGGCTCTGTTAAAATCTTTAATGGAATCTTTTTTAATCTTTAATGGAATCTGTTAAAACTTGGTGCTTCTTATAGCATTGTTTGGGGGCGTTGATCTTGTTTGCATAGCCCGTGTCAGGTAATTTCCATATGAATGGTGCGCACGCGGTAGGTGGGATCACATTAATGAGGTCGAGCCAAAAAACTGTACCTCTCTTTACGTCTCATACAGATTACACAAAAAGACAATATTTGCTTTCGGTTGTAATTGCCTCATTTAAAAGTAGACATTTCAGGCTTTCATTAGACATATGTATCATGTTCGTGTGATAAGTATTGGCGAAGTTATTAGTTCATGTTTGTAACGTGTTTCAGGAAGATGGTCAAGGAGACAGATGTCTGAATGCACACCCTGCTTATTTTCTTTATTTGCCAAAAGCACAGCGTTTTGTTATTATGAAGGCACTCAAATAAAAGTAGACACTTCACACAATTGGTTTGGTGAGCTCTTTAAGCCTTGAACTTCATAGACAGGTGCATCCAATTATGAGAAAAGGTATTTAATGTGCCAGTTGCAAGTTCTCTTTGACTCTCCTCTGAAGAGTGGCAAAATGGAGGCCTCAAAACAACTCTCAAATGACCTGAAAACAAAGATTGTTCAACATTATGGTTTAGGGAAGGCTACAAAAAGTTATCACAGAGATATAAGCTGTCAATGTCCACTGTGAGGAACATAGTGAAGAAATGAAAGACAACAGGCACAGTTCTTGTTAAGGCCAGAAGTGGCAGGCCACGTAAAATATTGGAGAGGCAAAGGCGAAGGATGGTGAGAACGTTCAAATATAACCCACAGACCACCTCCCACTGTCACTGTTCATCGTTCTATGGGAGAGTGATGCGAAAGAAGCCTTTTCTGCATACACGCCACAAACGGAGTCGCTTGAGGTATGCAAACGCACATTTGGACAAGCCAGCTTAATTTAGGAATAAGGTGCTGTGGAGTGATGAAACAAAGATTGAGTTATTTGGTCATAACAAAGGGAGTTATGCATGGCGGCAAAAGAACACAGCATTCCAAGAAAAAACACTTGCTACCCACAGTAAAATTTGGTAGAGGTTCCATCATGCTGTGTGGCCAGTGCCAGTACTGGGAATCTGGTTAAAGTTAAGGTTCGCATGTATTCCACTCAATATCAGCTTGTGCTGCACGATTAACCATATCGCAATCGCGATATCAAGCCTGTGCGATTATATGACGGAAATGCTGCGATTTTTTGAAATAAATAAACGCATGTGTGGACATGACAACCCATTCTCTCTGAAAGCTGTTTGCCTATTTCATACACTACACCGCTATCCGTTAATAAAAAAAAAAGACCAGTGAGTTTCCGTTTAGGCAGTGGCACGTGTGGCGTGTATGGTCATGTGACTTTTTCCGGTGTGCAGCTCTGAACGGGTGAAGATGGATGCCGAGCAGACGGACACTGAACTGGTGGCCAGAAAAATGCTACCTCTGTTATATGTAGTGTTAATTTCGTCAGACGAGACGAGACAAAATATGTTCGTCGACAACCTTTTTTTCCATGACAAAATCCCTATTCGGACGGGATTAGTTTTACGTGGGGACGTGCAGTAATGCAATTTTACCTCAGGACATCTGTAATATTAATTGGCCAATTCACACGGGACAAGACATCTCAGTAAAACTAGCAGAAGTGGGAGGGGTAACTCGCTTTACACACCACAGTAACCTCCTTGTTGTCAAGTGTGTATGACGTTGCTTCCTGTTATCACGTGCGCAAACAGACAAAATGGTGCCTCCATGCTTGCAAAACGCGCCAAAAACTTTTAAACAGGAAATGACGGAATTTTACTGTACATATTTACAGCGGGTCTTTTCGGATGGGATTAGTATTACTTGAAGTAATTTTTCCGGACTTTTTTTACAGAAGGTAAAAGTTGCCGTAATCTTTACTGACATTGTCCGTAATGATTACCGAGATGGCACTTTGTGATGGCAGTTCCCAAGGTCCCGAGATGACTAAAATCACAGAGAAGCTCTGGTAATAATTACTTTACCCCCATGTCCCCACGAAGAACTAATCCCGTCCGAATAGTGCTTAAGATGAGACGATGGAAAGACTGCACCACTGTCCAAAAACGCTGACTAAGACAAAATTAACATGCATTATTGTTGACGAAAAAAGACGAGACGAAAATGTTTTGTATAAAATACAAAGTTGTAAAAAATGTAGTTGCGTCTGCAATTGTCTTTGCTTTTTCATCAGCTGTTACGCCTTTAAAATATTTCGGAACGAGTTTGCGGCTTCACGCTGTTGCTCAAGTTACAGGTCTCATACGCCTGTGGCTGCAACACGAAACTGCTGAACAATTGTATTGCTTCCGCTAAAGAAAATAGTGCGCTCCGTCTCTACGGTTAGAATCCTGTGTGTCCATGGCAATGCTCTGTTTTTCATGGCAACGGTGTGTTATAGTTAGCAGCGGTCTGTTATCAAGCAATAAAATAGTGTGTGTGCCGCTCAAATTATATATATTAAATATAATATTTCTGAAATGCAGTGTTTATTTTTATGAGATGTACAGTATTTTCCGCACTATAAGGCGCACCTAAAAGCCTTAAATTTTCTTAAAAATCGGCCGTGCGCCTTATAATCCGGTGCGCCTTGTGTGCGCACTGAGTTCCAAAAATTTGTAAAAATGTTGTGACTTTGGTAAGCGCTCCGCTTGGTTGACTATCGGACCATTTCCCGCTGACACAGGGACGTAATACATACACTATGTACGCTGGCAGCGATAAACCAATCAGAGAACGTACGCTTACCTCCGCCACGCCTCCGGTAGGTATACTACCGGTATGTTGCAAAACAACATTTGTTTCTTCCCAACCATTTTGTGCTCCACACTTCAGTCCAGTAGGTGGCTGTAAATGCAGCTTAAGTTGGTTTGCCATCCACCAATAAAAATCAGATGCTTACGAGGCACAATTCAAAATACAGACTATCAGTTACACGGTTGTAAATGGGAATAGAGCTGCGAAAGAATTCAACATCAATGACTCTATGGTTCGGAAGTGGAGGAAGCAAGAAAATGTACTGCTCCAAGTTAAGAAGACACAGTAGATGAGGACTTTGATGGATTTGTGGGAGAAGATTGCCTAAAAAATAAATGTGTGTGTATTGTTAAACAGTAGAATAAAGTTCAACTAAACTCACTGTTTTACTTCTGTTACCTTTTTTGTAGACCGTACGTTTTAGCATGCGCCTTATAATACGGTGCGCCTTATAATACGGTGCACCTTATGTATGGGTTAAGTACAGAAATAGACCCGTAATTGAGACTGCGCCTTATAATCCGGTGTGCCTTATAGTGCGGAAAATACTGTAATTGGACACACACCTTCCAAAAAGTTACATTTTTGTGTTGTCAGTCCACAGAGTACTTTCCCAAAAGTGTTGGGGATCATCAAGATGTTTCCTGGCAAATCTGAGATGATCCTTTATGTTCTTTTTGCTCAGCAGCGGTTTTCACCTTGTCACTCTGCCACGTCAGGCCATTTTTGACCAGTCTTTTATGGTGGAGTCTAGCCTGTTACAGGTCGCCGTCGCGAGAACGATCCACCACTGCTAGGAGGCGAGACTGCATCAACTTCATTGTAACTTCATTGTAACTTTTAAGCATTAAATCCTCTAAATACACGGTTAAATTATATACTGTTTGAAAGCTTAGACTCTCAGGATTTTATTAAGCACACACACAAAGCATAATAAGATTTATAGTAATTTAACCATTTGATAGAAACTTGAACTAGGTAGCGCTAGTTTGTTTTGCTTACTCACCTTTAACGCTGGTCTTTAAATTTCCCTTTCTTCACATTGTCACTAATGTTAATGTATTTTCCAAAACAAATGCTTGTAAAAATCCCCAAGAGTCCAAGGAACTGGAATATGTAATCCTTTTAATCCAAAACGCTTTGCTCGCCTCTCAAGAATTATGTCTGACCGGAAACTGAATACACCGCTTCACTTCCGCCGTTTGTTGGACTCCTACTTCTCATTGGACGCATACCAAACTTTCAAAATGCATCAGATTTGTAGTCGAGGATCTGACGAATCAAACAAGCCCTCTCATGAGCCAACCAGTGCCTGTGCTGCTGAGATAGGCAGCTAAGAAGCCAATGAGGTCTCTCCATGCTATGTGGTTGACCCTCCCTTTGACTGACAATTGCTCCCTCCAGTAGCGATTTGATGTTTCGTGAGCATCATAGCTCTTTAGCCAATAAGGAGACGATTCCAACGAGATGCAACATGATACATCTGGTGAGTTCGGGCTGTGCAATGAGAATGCGCATATTAATTTTTTTCAACTTTATTGCGCAATTCTCGAACTTTTCACACTCTCACGCCTCAGGGTGTCAGTTTACAGGCATATTTTCAAAACAGAATTCTAGGCAGAGGGGTTCTCTTTGTTATAGGACTTTTGAACTAAGCATGCAGTCCTTTTATACAAAGTTATACAGTAAAAAAAATAAACAAGAAAAACCTGAACGGACGGACATGTCCGTAGAAAAATATTCATATAAAATCCATTTTTGAGTCCTTTGACTTCATTTTTTTTTTTTGGTGAAAGCCAAGACATGTGGCTATGACCCTCAGTTGTTGTTTACCAACCATCACTAAATACAGCAATGTATGTAATCAGTTTATCAGGTAAACAACTCAGACAGAAATAAAAATCCTCCATTCTAGCCTCTGTAACTCTGTGTCAGTAAGGCTTAAAATCACGCCGATACTTGTGTCAGAAACTAGAGACTCTCTTCTTCCCAATGAGACCAAGCTCACCTCTGTGTGTCAAAGTATATGGGAGCTGTACCACTTTTTAGGTGGGTATGTCATCTAGGCGAAAATCATGAAAATGGGGGGGCGACAGGTAAGAGGCTAGAACACTGTCCTTAAATGAGGCAAGTGAGGCCTGCAGATCTTTGGATGTTGTTTTGGGGTCTTTTGTGACATCTTGGACAGCCGGCCACTCCTGGGAAGGTTCACCACTGTTCCATGTTTTTGCCAATTTGTGGATAATGGTGCTCACTGTGGTTCACTGGAGACCCAAAGCAATGGCTTTTAGTGATGGCTTTTTAACCATTTCCATACTGATAGATCTCAATTACTTTCTCTCATATTTGTTCCTGAGTTTCCTTGGATCTCGGGCAAACACATTTTCACACAGGGTCATGTGGGTTTGGATTTTGTTTTCCCTTAATAAAAATCGCATGTTGTGTTCACTTGTGTTATCTTTGTCTAATATTTAAATGTGTTTGATGATCTGAAACATTAGTGTGACTGGTGCAAAACCCAAAGAATGGGTTTAAAAAAAATTCCACGGAAAGTGCTTTAGATTACACTTCTGTGAAATGGTTCATTGAACACAAACAATGACATATAGCAAAGGGACTACACATTGCATCATTAATTTTTACTAGTCAATTTCAAAATATGTAGCAGACAACAACATAACTAGTTCTGCATGAGAAAACACCACTGTCATTTTGATAATTAAACTCAATACCTGGTAAAAAGGCAACAAATTACATTTTAACTTGGTGGCAAATGCTGCGTGTCTGGCCTACCTTGAACTGAGGAAGCTATGGCTTCAAAAAGACTCACCCAAAAATCAAATAATTGAAAATATCAATAAACAGAATTAAAAAATTGTATCGTGTGAATATCTGTGGTATAAGAGCAATTAATGTATTGGGCCTCATCACACAACCAGTGTTAATCAAATGATTACAGAACATAAGGTGATGGATATGTCACTTTGTGCAAGTAAGTTTGTGAGATTTGGTTCTTGCCTATTTAGGATGATAATCCAATCTTATTTCTTGTTTTCCCTTAACATTCAGGTTAATCTGAACATTTACAGCATTTGGCAGATGCCCTTGTCCAGAGCTACGTATACAAGTGATTTTTTGTGAACGTTGTTGTATTTTTTCCCCTGAATAATAATTCTTGGCTTCCAATAAACTGTAAGAAGATATACTGCATTTGGAAATTTCATAAATGATTTGGAAAAGAATGGTGGGGGTTTGGATACAGAACAGGATTTGCACTTCTTTCCAAGTTTCAGAATGAATGTGTACGTTTTAGTCCAAATCATCTCTGATATCATTTGTTTGTGAAAGATCCTCAGGGCATGAGGATGTACATGCCAATGCAAGCCAAAACCTAATCAAATGCAGCCATTAAACATTACATGTTACTCTATGGACAGTGGAATATGTAACTTATTAAAACCTGGGTCAAGCAGTTAACAAGTAGAATCTTGCTTAGATATTAAAATGCTCTCAACTCTCTCCTGGGCCTGCTTTGTAGTTCCCTAGACATCATATGCACTAAAAGACAATGTGGGAACCTGCCAACTTGTGGTTTCACCAGCAGCTGGCTTGTAAAGTACCACTGCCTACATATTTACATCTTGGCACATTCGAAAGCAGCAGTTCCCAAGGTCCCGTTTGTGGACAGCTAGGATAATTGCTACTTTATTTAAAATAAAGTAAAAAAAAGACAAAAACAAGAAAGTAGCATTCATTTTCCACATACACCTTTACACTGTCCTAATTTTATGTAAGAAGGATATTACAGTGTGATGCAAAATGTAGACTGCCGCCTACACAATGTGTACTGACTTGACAAGTTGCCAGAGAATGTACGTCAAAGTGGTTTGGTGGATTCAAGGGGCAAATTTCCTTGGCCGAGTGCCAGAAAGGTGTACTCGCAGGGATAAAGCCCTGCATTTTGTCACTTATCAATTGTTAAGCAAACTATGCAAAATATATTTAATCTTAAATTTTAATCTTAATTATAAAATAATTAAAGAATATACATTATATAAAATATACTTAATCTTATATTTAATTTAATCATATAAATCATCTCAATAACTAAGCTGTATGTACACTTCATTGTTCTAGCTTGAACACTTGCTTGAGTCAACATTAACCCAGTTTCCAATGTGGGATTAATAATAGTGTTTGAATTTGATCCCAAGTTTCCTGTACTTTTGGGTTTGAACAAAGTTTAACCAGGAACTCAATCCCCAGGACGAGCTCTTACCAGGCTTACATCCAAACCATTGTGCTTATAGATCAGGAGAGGCTACAGCAGTTACATAATGATAATTTGGTTTATTCTTTCTAATTTAGATGATAAACTTTACCTTGATATCGTACAATGTATTAATATCAAGTGTGCATGTGGGATGTTTTTGCAAACAAATAAGCAATAGTTTACCAAATGAAATCCATTCATTTTTACTTTCACAGTTTAGGAGTAAGAAAAACATCAATGGTGACATGATGCAAATATCCAAAGTGGAAAAACCTGAAGTACAGTAACAGCAAGGACTGACAGAGCACTGGCAAAGAACATAAAATGGGAAAGCAAAGGCTGTTACAGATGTGATTAAAGCACTTGGATCTACGCACCCTAAACTGAACAGATTCACAGAATGATAAGACTAAGCTCAGTACAAAAGAGGGCAATTCACCACTACACTGTAGAACTTCATGGTCTCTGGTACATGGGAAGTGTGTGGGAAGATATCACTCATCTGATACCAATCACAGCTACAGAAGTATCAGAGTAGTCTTCTCTTCATTGTACTGTCATCATTTCTCTAATGCAGAATTATGCTCATTAACTAATGCGTTCAATCACTTATATTGAACCTTGGAAACATAGCATAGTCTGGCATGGCCTGTAATTCAGTTACGAGGCTATATAATTTTTAGTAAGCCAGCTTTACATGTGCGTTGGGGTTTCTGCACTTGTGACTCACTCTCTGCTGTAAGGAATGAACTTCATGCTTAAGTCTCATAATTTCTTCAGTAATTTACCTTGGATACTGTAGACTTGAAACTAAAAACTTCTACTGCAATTATAAACCTCCAATGCTTGCAACAAACATGAATTCAGCTCCCAAACAAAAGGTACCTATTTTGGTATGTGGTTATTCTAGTTTATATTCTAGTTTTAAAAATGCTTGTACCCATGCTTCATGAGCTACTAAGAGATGAATATCCACTCCTGTACTAGGCATGTTTTTTTAAAGATCAATTATCAAATGTCACAGTTATTAACTGTACTCCCCGCAGAATATTTATAAATCCATTGCTTGAGACCTGACTGCCAGCTGGTGGGTCACTGACCTACTGTATAACTGCCCACTGGTTAAAATACCTGAATGACAATCATCTGGTGTCTGCTTCCATCAAATACACTTCCATCACTTTACATATGCTATGACTATCTCCTTCTGGACAACACTTGGGGTGGTTTTGCTCTAGGTCCAAATACCATAGTTTGCCCTAAGTACCAGGTCTGGAATCGCATGGAGTGGGGATAAAAAAATCGGAGGTTTGTATTTATATAGAAGAACTATGGCTCGCACTCGACAAAGTCATATGTAAAATGAAAACTTTTTGAGTTCCAGTTCACACCACTCTAGTGATCATGCACTCCTTACATTTGTAAATGGTTACATATTCCATTTTGTCCTGAGATGTCCAATGTTACAAATTTGCTAACTTTTTAACACATTTATTCTTTATGCATGTAATATTGAGATTTATCATTTGTGTGTGGAAATGTGAGAATAACTGAGTGAGAGACATCAGTGGTTGAACCATGCTTATTACCCATCATGTATTGAGATACCTGCCTTATCTGTAAACATTATCTCTTTCTATTTTGGCAAAAATGCCTGTAATCTATAAATCACATGACACATCATAAATCATGTGCAGTGATGTAAACTAGGGAGCTTATAAATTGCTAAACCTTTTGTATGACCTGTTATCAAGTCACCCTCCAGCTTTTGGTTTAAGATGAAGTCAAAGTGTTCAAAACTAAGAGCTTTGAAATCAGCTGAATCAAATCATTCACCAAGTGCACCCAAGCAATATTAATTTATCATCAGAGTTTTTCAGTCAGCAAGACAGCCAGTGGAAATGTATTGTGTCTTTCTGTCAGTTTGTAATTGAACAAATTGTGTGTGAGTGTGTGTGTAAGCTACCAGAGTATGTGGAAGAGGACATGTGTGTGTTCCTTCCACATACACATAGGAAGTACACATTAGCCTAGGCCCTCCACATTTAGTCATATGATAGGGGAGAGCTGGCTGATAAGTGGTGCCCAAAATAAGAAAAATCAGGGAAAAGATCTACTTAATATCAGTAATTACTTAATTATGATTACTAGCCAATTACTTCATTAAGCCTAATTGAAGAATTCTGTGGTATTGTACATAAATGAAGCAAATAGATATTATTGCATTATTTATTATATCAAATAGTAATAGTAAGAATGAGCAGTAATCGATTCAAAATGAATACGAATAAATTAGAGACTTAATTGTTAATAATATATAGATTAATTAATTATCAATTGTTAGTTGTTAGCTAGCTCTAATTTAAATGACAGTCATAAAAAATAGCTGGTTACTTGCCAGTGAAATAATGCTGATTCCACCACCCTGGAGATGGTAGTTTCATACCAACATCACACTCATGCCATAACCAACACAGGCCCATTATTAGTGTGGCTAACAATGTCAAGACACACACACACAACACCTTTGCTCACAAAATCCTCCAGGACAGGTCAAACTTCCAGCAACACAAATGTATTGTATTTCTACTCACTGCTGATATCACCTGTTTGATGGTTGCTTTTACAGATCAGCAGATAGCAAGTCTGTCGACCAAAAACAGCTTGAACGGCTCATTGTAAAGAGAATACACAGCCATAAAAACTCAGCGCTTACCAGATGCACAGCAATGAGGCCTACTCAGGCACATGGCTTAATTGGCTTGGCTCCATCTGTTCTAACAAGCCCTGCAGGGGAAAATGCTTATATACCGGGAATGCCATAATGCTCATACCTATAGAATCTGTACAGAAAGAGTAGCAGTCAGAGACAAACCATGAAAGAAAATTTTAAATCATAAAGATTTTAAAACTATATAGGTAAAAACCATTCCATAGAGATGAATTCATTCTTGTCTATAGGTTGTTTGTTCCAACTAATGGTGTATACATACACACACATTAGATATACACACACACCAAGAGATTTGTGTTATAAAATACGCAAAACCTGGTACGGACAGTCAACCTGCATGAACCCTGAGACTTCAGGAGCACTGCATGACCTAGTATTGCCCAATAGCATGTGTTCTTTGCCCAGCACTTTCTGTTGGTGCACAGCAGCAAATGCTCTACACTTACTATCAAGCAACTCGTTTCCACAGTACTCATAACACTAGATGATACTTTTAGACTGAATTCACCAGATAAAAAAAAATCTAATGACAACAAATACATTAAATGGGTGTTTTCCGGACATTCCACAGACAGTTGTGTAAAACATTCACAACCAGAACTGACAAAAAATAGAGCCAAATCATCTGGGGGCATGATAATATGTGGCAGATGGTAACTTGGCTTAAGGTTTGAATAATATTAAAAGTGATTATTTAGTTTATGTAGAATATAGCTTAAATGAATCATGACCAGAATGTACACTGGGTTCAGCACTAAATAAAGTACACTATTTTAACTAAGTTTAATTAATAAATAAATATTTATTCCAGTAAGATCTGGAAGGCAGCTATGCAAGCCAGTAAGATCTGGATCAGGAAATAAGGAAGTTGTGTAGAAGTTCACCTGTGTGCAGGCTTCAACTAGCAATAGCATACGTCTCAATAACTGCGGTCATGTAGCAGTTATCGAAATGATATCTAGTAATTTTCCCATGAACCACGCAGCAGAGCAACTAAACTATTAACTAAACTGGCCATATTATTGTTTTTCTAACTACTCAATGCAACAACATGCAGAATGAATAAAAAAAAACTCATCATGCCGACATTTATTTCAAGCAAACCTCAGACGTCAAGTTAACTAGCTAATTTAGCTAGCTAGCCTGGTTAGAGACATATGCTTGATTTCTTAAGTTTGTTTTGTTTTTGGAAGGTGTCAATTTTGACAGCCTGTGCTAGGGTGTTATTATACGCCGAACCAGCTACAACTCGACCAGTTAGTCAGGGCTACTGGCTAGCATTCAAACAGCAAGCATTTAAAAAAAATTACTTCCAGAAAAACTTAGCTAGTTGCAGCGATAGCTAAACGGCTATGGAATGCTAGCACGAAAGATAGAACGCTAATAGATAACCATTTGTAACTAGACGCAAACCAAATCATACGCATCAAACAATTAATTGCTCATACTAAAAATATACCCTGGAAAACATTGTTTTCATTACCGCTGTGGCTTAAATGCTGTCCATTACTTCGGAGCGCCACTCTTGAGCTCCAGTCTAGCTTCTTCCTCCTCCTCCTCCTCCACCACCGCCGCCGTCACCAGCTGCTGCTGTTGTCACTACCCAATCCCCGTCTCCTGCTCGATTGTCAATGCGCATGCGCCAAACTTTCACGCACGCCCACTACAAATAAATTTCGTTCGGTTAAGACGCAAGAGGTAGGCGTGACTAGTAGGCGTAGACCTTGTCATTGAATGGGCAACGTAAAAAAAGTCCTAATCAGTGTTTATAGTTTGAAGCAAAAAATGACAAGCTCCCAAACTGTTTTAGTGTTTGCTCATTAGTCTAGAATCTAAAGCATTAACCTTTTTCTACAATTCACTGCCGTGAGATTTGTCAACAGTAGTTCTATAGGTATGGAATTGAGCTAATATCTGAGCTTACATCTATAACATTTACATTTACAGCATAAGTGCTTAAATCACTAGCATTGAATACATTAATGCTGGCTCACTAGGTTACATACTTAAGATACCATGAGTTTAAAACATTTGTTCAAAGTTATGCAGGGGTGCAGTGCGAGGAGCGATGAGGGCTTTTATGTAAGAGGGAGCTGGTCCATTTTTGGTTTTGTAGGCCAGCATCAGTGTTTTGAATCTGGAAGAATCTTTTGAAGTGGAGGGATCGCAGCAGCGGGGTGGTATGCGAGAACTTTGGCAGGTTGAAAACGAGCCGGGCAGCTGCATTTTGGATCATTTGCAGAGCACGGATTGCATTCATAGGTAGACCTGCCAGCAGTGCATTGCAGTAATCCAGTCTAGAAATGACAAGAGACTGAACAAGTAATTGAGCAGCCTGTGTGGACAAAAATGGCCGAAAACCTCTCATGTTGTAGAGAAGAAACCAACATGAGCGAGTTACATTAGCAACATGAGAGGAAAAGGACAGTTGATTGTCCATGGTTACCCCAAGGTTACGAGCTGTGGCTGTGGAGATCAGATCGTTGTGCAAGAATATAGCAGATCATGACCTGGGGATGAATCACCTAGGATGAACAGCAGTTCAGTTTTGCTAGTATTGAGCTTTAACTGATGAGCAGTCATCCATGATGAAATTTCTGCTAGACATGCTGAGATCCGATCAGACGCTGTGGTATCTGAGTGTGGGAAAGAGAAGATAAGTTGTGTATCATCAGCAGTGGTAAGAGAACCCATGTGAGGAAATAACTTCACCAAGAGAGTGAGTATACAGGGAGAAAAGAAGAGGACCAAATACTGAGCCATGTGGGACGCCAGTGGAGAGTCTGCGTGGAGCTGATAACAGGTTCGTAGCCAGCCTATTGTAAAGGGGGGTTCTTCTTTTCAAAAAGTGGACCTTTTTGCAGTTTTTCTCCTCCTTTTGTATTTAATTATGAGGTTCAAATATTTAATTTCGGTGACCTTTTATGCACTAATTTGTGCTGGATTGGCTTGTCTGCTGGTATCTTAATGAGCACGCTTTTTGATGCACCTAAATAATTTACTGCATTGTTGTCAATTTGCTTCCTCATGTATCACCTTTGTTAGTCCATACACAGTTCATATGTTTAAAGACCACACTAACAACAGGATAGATTTAATGAACTTTACTGAAATATTAATAATAATTATTTTAATCATCATTTCTTGACTCTCTGTCAATGCCTCTTTGCTTGTTGCTGTATTTGTCTTGACACTTATGGATTTAACTTCTTGGGTGCAATTTGGAGAATATGTTACATGTTTCCCATGTAAAGAGCTACTCGCATGGTGTATTTAATCTATTTTGACTTATTTAAGGGAAACTTTGAGACTGAAAAGTTTTAACAAGCTAACCTAAATAGAAAAGGAAATGAATGTTTCTGTAATTGTAATAGTAATGAAATTACCTCCTTGGGACTTCCCAGCTGGTAAGTCATGAAATTACCCAAAATTACCAATAAATTATGTAACTAGTACTGTACGTCGTGTGTTAGCTGGGTAGGCATCGTAAATCAGTTAATATAATAATCATTACAGATAATTTAACTCAATAGAATTCCCTTTAATTAAAAAAAACTATATATATATACCACCACCCGAACCCCCCTGCCTACGGGCTTGCATAACTACAGCAACTCACGATTCTGTATTACTAAAATGCACAGATCGTTAGTGCATCAATTATTTAGATATTAATGATTATCACTATGTGTAAATATGATTTTCAATTTATAGAAATGTAGTATAATTATTACAAAGCATTTAATACAGATCAGGGATCATGAGTTGCACTGCCTTTTGCAATCAAAAGATGGCGCTCTCTGCCTCTTTTGGTGGGCTTCTTTCTGTGCGAGATGTCTCGTTGCAATATCTATATATATCTATATCTTTAACTCATGAAAATGTGTTTCTGTCTATGTTTTTAATTATTAGTTAATATCCGTTCTAAGCTGTTGTCTTAAACGTTAATGAAATTGATGCTGAGATATAATTATTAATTTAAATTATTTTTTAGCACACTTGTGATAATTAATTGTCATAATTAATTAATCCTTTCAAGCATTTAGTATTATTGGTATGTAATTTACTGATTATTATGATTTGCAAGAAATAGGACTTTCTATGGCTAAAATATTCTATTAATATTTTATGAGATCAATACAGTTATGAGTATCAATAACCATGGTCTAAAAGACAGTTTAAACAGACAGACAGACAGACAGACAGACAGACAGACACACACACACACACACACACACACACACACACACACACACACACACACACACACACACACACACACACACACACACATATGTATATGCTTGCAAGTTTACAGATGCTCCAGATTAGATTATGCAATTATGCAATTTATTTATATACAATACTTATAATTTAAATATAATTCTTGTATATATGTCTTTGTTTTAAAATAATCATTTAATGAATCACATTTTTTGACCCACACTGAAAAATGTAGACCATAGTCACACTTTTCATTATGGCCTGAGATCAAAACAGTTTTATGGCACACAAAGCAGTAGAGGGCATTGTAAACTCAATTATTCCTACAAGTCAGCAAGTCTACTCTGAATTCTGAGAATAATTGGGGTTTCATTTTATAATCACATTTGTATGAAATACTAAATATTAGCTTTCTTTTCTGACAGATTTTTTTAAAAACACAAATCAGTATCTTATAAGTCATTTCAGCAAAATGTTTGAATTTCTGAAACAATGTGAGGTATAAAATGGCTTTTAGAACTGAAAATAGATTTCCTATGATAATGTTTTCCTAAAGTTTTATAGTTTTTGTGCAGTTATAAACTGACATATATTATATTATATTATATTATAATTTTCAGCATTTTGAACTGCATGTAAAATATCATGTATTTTTCCTTCAATCTTGTGAGTTTGAACATTTAACATAGACATTGTAGATATGATATAATGCAAGTAAGTAGCAGGTTACAGGGATAATGATATATACAGTAAGACACTTGATAGCTACTGCATAGTATTATACTGTATTAAAGAGACTATATATTTGAAAATGAATATATAATTTATTTTTAGTATTAAATAAAGTGGTGGAAACTTTAAGATATGAGAAATTAAAATTTTCACAACCCTCATGAGAAAGAGAATATTATCCACACAGGATATTGCACCATATTGTATAATGTAATTATGTACAATAAACATAAATTAAAACATTTCTTTAGACTATACATCAAAATATTTTTTGTACTGTAAGAATAAACTTGTAAGAATGCAATAAAATCTGTACTTCCATGAATTTACGTGGATGTATAGTTACTTAGAATGGTTAAATAAATAAATAAATAAATAAATAAATAAATAAATAAATAAATAAATAAGAAGATAAGATAAGATAAGACCAGATTTAATAGTTAAGCAAGTTGTTGTTTAATGAAAATAAATAAATATGTTATATACACTAAGTATACATACACACACAGATATACAGACAGTTGAAAAAAAAATGCACTTAAAATGACAGAGAAAAGACTGTTTGGAATTTGCAACTTATTATGACAGAGGAAAGACTGTTTGGAATAACACTCATAAATTGGAGTCCTCTCTATGCTGCTGAGAATGGTTGCACATGGGCAGCCTAAAGATACATGGAATTGCTGTCCAATTAACCACCACTTCAAGATTTAGTTATATTTTTTTTAATTGCAGAAATGAATGCAAAATCAAGGAAACCCAGATATTTGGAAGAGCTTGCAGATTTTAAAATGACTGCAGATTTGGTCCAAGATGCATTGTGTGACATCACATGAGTACAGCTTTCATAGAAAGAAGTTACATATGTGTGCTTAGTGGATGCAGATTTAAAGAAGAATCCTGTACTTTCAGACCGCTTCTTCTTGAGCTACTCCTTTGTTGCCTTGGCTGTGTATTTTGCGTCATTGTCATGCTGGAATATCCATCCACAACAAATTTTCAATGCCCTGGCTGAGGGAAGGAGGTTCTCACCCAAGATTTGACAGTACATGACCCCGTCTACCATTCCTTTGATGCGGTGAAGTTGTTCTGTCTCCTTAGCAGAAAAACACCCCAAAGCATAATGTGTCCACTTCCAGGTTTAATGGTGGGGATGTTGTTCTTAGGGTTATAGGCAGCATTCCTCCTACTCTAAACATGGCGAGTTGAGTTGATGCCATAGAGCTCGATTTTGGTCTCATCTGACCACGACACTATCACCTAGTTTTCATCTGAATCATTCAGATGTTCGTTGGCAAACTTCAGACAGGCCCGTACATGTGATTTCTTGAGCAGGGGACCTTGTGGGCTCTGCAGGTTTTCAGTCCTTCATGGCATAGTGTGTTACAAATTGTTTTCTTGTTGACTATGGTCCCAGCTGCCTTGAAATCATTGACAAGATCTTCCTGTGTAGTTCTGGGTTGATTCCTTACCATTCTCATTATCATTGAAACTCCACGAGGTGAGATCTTACATGGAGCCCCAGACCAAGGGAGATTGACAGTTATTTTTTGTTTCTTCCATTTGCAATTAATCGCACCAACTGTAGTCACCTTCTCACCTAGCTGATTGATTGATTGATTGATTGATTGCTTCTGTGAACAGGGGTCTTTCATACAGGTAACAAGCTGAGATCAGGTGCACTCCCTTTAAGAGTGTGCTCCTGATCTCAGCTCATTACCTGTATAAAACACACCTGGGAGCCAGAAATATTTATAGGAGATCAAATACGTATTTCACTCATTATAATGCAAATAAATTTATCACTTTTTATATATGCGTGTTTCTGGATTTCTTGTTGTTATTCTGACTCTCACTGTTAAAAAAACCTACCAATTTAAATTCTAGACCGGGCATCACCAAATGGCGGACAGCGGTCCGGACGGACGGGTGACGGGTCTGCCCGGACCCGTTAAAATTCTAATATTATCAAATTAAGCATCTCCTTATTATAATCTAATATTATAAGATTATATAAGCTCTTTGATATTAATAAAAAAATAAATCTTTTGTTCATGCACAGTTAATCTATTTATTATGACAGGTGCGTCATCAAAAGCCAAGCCAAAAACAGATTGTTTCTGTTCCATACTCCAGAGCAGAAGGTGGCAGTAATGCACCTAATTACTCTGGCAGGACAATTAAGATTCAAACTGCTGGCAGGACAGTCACATGCCCATTTCTCTCACTAGCAATGGAAGATGGAAAGGGAGTAAGGAGAGGTGGAAAGGAGAGAGTAAAAAGGGAGCTGCTCAAAGCTCTGCACTTTTCTTTTATTCAGTAAATTCTGCCCTGTTCTATTTTACTTGAAATGTTCTTTTGCCTAAGGTTCCTGTTTTATTAATGTAGTTAATGTTTAAAAAAGTGGCAGCTTATTTTATTCAAAAGATTCTGAATGTTTTACATTACTTGAAATATAGGCCCTAAGTTCAGGCTGCTCAAAGCTGTGTTTGCACTTTTTATTTATTTTATTCAGAAGAAATTCAGTGTCTGTTGTCTGTTACTTGACATGTAGTAAAGACAACTACAGTATTGTTTTCCATTGAAGTGTCATACAAGTTCAGAATTTGAAAACACTTGAAATTTAACAATAAATTATATAGAAATGTATGTGCGTTATTGATTTTATTAACATGAGGGTACAATATTTTAAGTGGCAATATAAGATTCGGACCTTTGCTGGGAGGAAATTTTAGCAACTGGAGCTCTTTGAATTCCCCTGTTCTAGACTGATCATTTCTTTGTCAGTGGGCAAACATACAAATTCAGCAGAGGATCAAATATTTTTTTCCTTACTGTAATAATAAGCAAATACTTTCCCCCACTCTGATTCAGTACATTGCTTTAATTTTCTATTTATATATTCATTCTATATGAAAGAAAGACACACCCACAGTAAAACAAATAAGTAGCCAAAGGCATGGGTGATTAGAAATGGTTTATTGACCACTAGGACTGATGGTGGTATTGATAACATTTTTAAACAGGCTCACTCATCAAAAGCTTTCTTGTTGAAGCAGTAATCTTGCTTGAAGTGGGGCTTTGTATACTTGACCAAGATTTCTTCTGCAGTAAACTAATGGGGCCGGTCAGGAGTAAGGGATCAGAGTCAAGGGACCCATGGGCTGGCCTAGGTCTCCAAGGTGTCTCCTGCCCAGATGAATTAGCAAATGTCCCTCTCCCAATGAGCTTAACACAGTATACAGTGAGAAGTAGCTTGTAGTATCCATAAAGATGTCAGACAAATCAGGGAGCATTAAAATTCAGTATAATTTAGTTCATAAAAATGACCATGATGGTGAGGCCATTGTAATTTGGAGATAGGAGAAATGCAAAAAATATGCATATTTCAGACAAATAAATAGCATTTTATGATCTTTGGGTTACTGATGAGTATACAAAAATGCTAGCAATGTTTGCTTTTGAAAGCTGATTGCAGGCTGGAAAGGATTTCAGGCACACAGGTGTGCTGCATTCTTGGTTTGGCAAGGCCTTATTACAGGGATCTATCAGTGCATGGTGTTAAGTGATCGTTAAATTTGATGCCAAAAGAAAGGACTAATGAAATTGTTGACATGACAAAATCATTTAAACATACTCTATAAACAAACTCTGCATTTGTCTCAGTTTAACGTCCAAACATGTCTGCATTTATTGTTTTTTGTTTTGTTTTGTTTTTTCAAATTATCGATTATTCGATTATCAAAAAGATCTAGCAATTATGTGAGAATGAATTTACGTTGTTGTGGCCCTTAGTGTTTTTGATAACTCTAATTGTACACATTTTTTCAGTTAAGCAATACAATTTTCCTAGTGCAACACCTATGAATTGACCATTGTGCTTGTATGAGCTTGAGGAGTCCAGAAATACCTTGGCTTTCGGCACAGGTGGAGAACAATAGAGGCCCAGTCCTATAAGGACCAGGCTCAGTGATGGAGAACATACTTTACGATAGCAGGTGTTTGAGTCTGTCTGTACCTGCTCCTCACCATGGCAATGAAAGACTCAGATTGTCCAGGTGTATATGGCTGTGTGTGTGTGTGTGTGTGTGTGTGTGTGTGTGTGTGTGTGTGTGTGTGTGTGTGTGTGTGTGTGTGTGTGTGTGTGTGTGTGTGTGTGTGTGTGTGTGTGTGTGTGTGTGTGTGTGTGTGTGTGTGTGCGTATGTGTGTGTGTTGTGGATTTGGAGGCTGCTTGTTGGCATAAGCTTCTAGGGTTACTATTTGGAGGAATTCAGGGTTGAAACATACCATAAAGGACTCAGATTATAAATATAGAGAAATACATTCTGTTCAGACATTCAATTCATTTTGAGATGAATTTGATTTTTGCATAGACTGAAATCAGAATGATTACATTTTCAGATCTTTCGTGATATTACAGGTTTTTTTTATTTAGCAAGAAGACAATAGACTGTGATTATATATCATTATATTTTTAATAACAATAAATGCTTTAAATGATTCCAGTAATATGCAATTGTGTACATATATACTGTAATTATTATATTTAAAATATAATCCACAATAGTATATTTATTATAATACATAAAAATGGATTTTCAGTGATATATTGAGATACCCCACATGTTTCAGTTGTGAATAAAATATATAAATAAACTAATTTCTGGTGTTGATACAGCTAATATTGTCTAAAAATGTAAATGCAAAAATCTTATTGTTTCTGCAACAAAGCAAAACCAAGTTTAGTTCATCATCTTAGTGGTGCAGATTGTTGTTTTTAAAGGGTTAGCAATCTTAGTACTCTAAACCTTCATCACAGTGATGTATCATTATATCTCAGTTCCTTAAGAAATTAAACCAATTTTTTCAATAATGACTGGAACTGCAGTGAACACAACGTTGTGAAGACAGCACAATGAACGTTTGGAGATAGAGAGAGAATGAGTGGTCCTTGGCATGCTGCAGGAGGAGAGAAAGAGAGAGAAAGAAAGGGAGAGAGAGAGAGAGGTATGCTGCCTGGTGCTTAGCTTGAATGAATGGTCCAGCTTAGCGGACCAGAGATCAAAAATGAGAGGACCAGGCCAGGCTTCACGTGGGCCTTTTGTCACTGATAAGTCTGTCATCCTCATTGATATTGGAGCAGTAATGGCAACTGATGATAAGCCCACTCCTGTGCTATTAAGCACATTTCTTATCCCTTGGCCTGCTCTCTGTGAAGGAAAAGAAGCACAAAGGGATCCTTTATGACCCCTCAAACCTTAAACTTGCAAGCTGCATCCACCTGACCTGAAAGGCACAACTATTACGTCCTTTCCACAGACTGGAGAAGGAGTCCAAAGATGAGATCCATGTCAAAGGTCGAGTCTTGGTGCTTCTTAAAATGAAAGGGTTCTGAGTGACTGATGTGCTGAAAGATGGTTATGGCAAAAATTACAGAAAATTGCCTGTTTTGTCAACATTTAATGAGCAGATATGCAGAAAAATGACCCTCAACCATTCGTGTCTCTCTTACCTGTTTCAGCAGACAGCTAAAGAGATTAAGGCAGTCAGAATTTGACTGACAAACAAATCTCCTCTGTATTTCTCTTGCCATCCCTCTCTCAGTATGCCTCTCAAGCAGCGATATTTAATATGATCTCTTTTTAATGATCCTTAAGTGGCTGAAATTACATCTCTACAAAACATGGTTTTGTTGGAGGCAGCAGAATAATGGTGGCCCAACTTTTGCTTTTCACCTTTCTCCTTTTTTCATTAAAAATGTCTGTTATGAAGGCGACACTCCACTTAGAAATACACAGTAATTGGATTGTGTAATATTAAACAGTGAAAACAGGAAACATAACAAAAGCTTCACAACAAGCACTTCTCAACTTTTCAAGCTTGGCCACAATGGGGGACAATTTATTTAAAACAACATTCTATTAAGTAAGTCACCCTGGTGGACTTCCCTGTCTCTGTTTCCCTGAACTCTTAACCCGTCGTTGAGAATAGTCCACCATGGCCAGGGTTAATCCTGTGAAAATATTTCTCCATGCACTAAGTTCCACAGTATGAGGCCCAGACAGTGTCTGCTCCTACGACTGAGATGTCCCATTTGTGCTAGAGTAGCACGAAATTAACCTTCTAACACACCTCTCTGGAGTGATAAATCTGTGTTCAAATGTTATTTTTATATGAAAGGTCACAATCTGAGCAATAAAAAGGGAGTTTGTGCACATATATATTGTCCTTCTTTTTAATCAGGTAGAAGGACAAGGGATGGACAGATCACCATCTTTAAACACGCAAAGGTTTAGGGATCTAGATATCTGTGCCGGTATCAGGCGTCTATAGGAATAAAACACTGTAGACATTGTATCTCTCATTTGTAGAACTGTGATATGAATTTCCTCTGAGATATGGTTTGTAGATTTTTTTGTAGGATGAAAGCATTTACTGGACTTTCAGAGTTCTGTGTTGCAAGCCTGCTCTGGGTGACTGCCTTCCCTATGACCTCTTTGTGCTTCCTAGTCAAAGACATGCCACAATCCTGAGATTGTTGTTATAGCCCCTGTGGCTCAAGTGTGTTTGTGTGTCTGTGTGTTCATGTGGAAGAATAGAGCAAAGCATCTTTCATTAGGTTATAAAACCACAGAAATAAGATACTGAATCCTGCAATAAGATCTAGTAATGGTCACATGGAATTATGGAAATGGAAAATTGTCATTTTGTAAATAAGCACCTGTGATCTTTCATGAAAACCCCTAGATTATAGGTTCAGCTTGAAGAGAGTTGGAGGGGATATAAGAGAGAGAGAGAGAAAGAGAGAGAGAGAGAGAGAGAGAGAGAGAGAGAGAGAGAGAGAGAGAGAGAGAGAGAGGGAGATTGTATACTGCAACAGCCTGGGGCAGTAGTAATATCTCAGCCATGTGGGGTCAGCACAAGGGGAGCAGATAATGAACTCAGGTGCTTGCCTAAGAGAATCAAAGCTCGTCTGCACTGTCTGTCTCAAAACCCATGCCAGGCTTTCTTTAACCAGGCATGACCCCAAGCTGAGATATGGTTAGATTTTTCCTTAACCCCATCTCGATGAACTTGCTAAGAGCAGTCTGGCGATAGACTGAGCAGGTTAACCTTTGCACCTGCCAAAGATGGCCCGTGACCTTATGGTAGTTCAATAGCACTTTTAAAAAAAAGCTTTGAAACTTTTTATAAGCTTTGATTTATTTTTTGGTGGTATGAATTTTCAAACTGTTGCAATGATCTTGGGAATGAGGCAAATCACATTAGCATGAAATCTTTATTTACTACTATAAGGACTACTCACTCACTCACTCACTCACTCACTCACTCATTTTCTACCGCTTTATCCGAACTATAAGGACTATTTTTATTTTATTTTCCCTTACAAGGCATAAGTAAAAGGTTAGACATTCTCTGTGCTCTCTTTATAATGTAGTACGAGAACATCTGTACCATTAGGAGTAGAGTATCTGCAACACAGCACTGGTCTGTTTCCTGTCTGAAAGCATATGGCGAGGCCAAAGAGGGAACATTTGTGTAGGCTCCAGTAATTTTTCTAAATATGTATACAAAAAAAAATGAGTTTGCTAGAACAGATTAAGAATTAAAATGTATGCCAAGTAAAGAAAACTAGTTGATGGCACCTCATAGAGCAAGCAGGAGAAAGTGTGGGGCTCCAGGCCAAGCGCAGTGCTTCACTTAATTATCTTCAGGTTACCTCAACAAATTCTTGATTTCCGCTTCTAAATGGGGATCCTGGCACTTCGCTGGCTATTCCAGTGGCGGTTAATTTTCCCAAAATGCCCTTACCTCTAATTTTTCATCTCCTTAAACATAATCCTCATTGCTGGTGAACTGGCCTAGAGAGTAACAAGTTGATACTACCACCTCGGCAATGATCCAAATGTAGACCAGCCAAAAGAAGCAAGGTCAGCTGCTGAAAACATGTGTATGGGTAAAAAGTGGTACTTGAGTTTATATAAATTTGTTTCTTGTCTCTTCTCTGGATACTTTCTTACTCACCTATTTAAATGTTAGGGTGTTTGGCATGAAGCCCTAGGCAGCTCCTTTGGAGGGTCTTTGCTGTTAGCGCTGCGGGACAATGTCAACAATAAATCTTTGCTCTTTGACCCATGGAGCTTTCCACAGTTTCAAGGAATTTATTCACATTTCCTTCTTTATTTCATTGCTTCCTTCTTGTGAGACATCATTGAATTAAGTTTGTTAATCAAGAAAAAGCTTAATGGTTAGGGTCTTACAAATGCTATAAAGCTGTGGCCCTTGAGACACAGAAAATGTCAATTTTCCAAAAACTGTGATGTTTTAAGCGTTTAATAAATAGTAAAGCACAATGGGTGCAAAACTACAGTATAGCACTATTTAATATACTCCCCGAAGATGTTTCTAAAAGTTGGAAGTGACTTAAAAGATTGGGAACTGAATTCATTCACTTGGCAGTTGAATAATATGAATAAAAGAAAACATAATAATGGTAGAAAAGCAATTATAAAGAAATAGAGGAACAGAACGCTATTGCAAGTTTCACAAAAATGACCTATTATGATGGAAACTCTACATCTGCTATCTTAAATGAAAATATCTTCAAAATGGATTGTAACCTGCTGAAGATTCCAAAAATGCTAGATGAACCCCAGCCATTCATTTAAAGTGTAATAAAGATTTCTGGAAAACTGCACAGTCTTATCCTATAATTTGATTGTGGTCTGAACTAAGGCTTCATCTTTAAATACTGTTTCTGATGGAAGATCCTGGGCTCAAGTTCCTAATAGAAAAGTATTTCTGTCATCCCACAAATACAAGCTGTAAATTCATCGGCTTGTAGACAATGGAATGCTAGACGTAGGCCCCATGAAGCTTCAGATTAAGCAGGTGAGTGGAGGCTCTATCAAAATGTACCATGTGTGTTTCCTATTGATTTGCATAAATGGAGGCTTATCATTGTGTTACTATGTTATTTTAATAATGCTTAAATTGAAACCAGAACATTGCACATTTATGTTACTGTCAACATTGCATCTCCAAAAAAATATAATAATAAAAATAAAAATAAAAATAATAGTCGAAAGTATGTAAAAGAAAAAGAGTATGAAAAAGAAAACAAAATGTAAGTTCACTTGTGCAGGCCATGAGACTGTGTAGCTGAGCTCCTGACTGTAGAGCAGCTGTTCCAGCTTGTGTTTTACAAGTCACAAAATGTGCTATTCACAAAAAATAAAGTTCAGCAACAGCCTTGTAAAAGATATGCATAATATTAAAGTAATTGTATTTTTGTAACAACACATGGAGGTACATAAGATCTTTTGAAATATATTATGTTATTATGAGTATTATGAGTGTTGTGCTGATAACACTGCAGTATATAGAAAGCTAAAGGGCTTTTCACACTTATGATAGTTAACCCTGGGTCATTCTAAATCTCGGGTAAACAGAGCTTGTTTCACATTTCACACTGCTAATATTTTACTCGGGGTTAACAATTAATCTTGGGTATTCATAATCCCACTCTCCTTTCCATTACACATTCATAACATTTTATGCATATATTTTTTAATCAACACTAATAGCCTTGAGAGACTTGTGTTTACGGATCAGTCCTCATCTCTGGTGTCAGGGTTTCTGTGACTGTACAAAAACTTGAAACTGTAATTTCCAAGATGAATTAATTTTATATTGGCCACAAAAGGAGGACCTACACCATAATAAAATTGATGGTCTTAAACCAGGCGTCTATATATATATATATATATATATATATAGACGCCTGATACCGGCACAGATATCTAGATCCCTAAACCTTTGCGTGTTTAAAGATGGTGATCTGTCCATCCCTTGTCCTGCTGTTCCAATTCCCAACAGAATAACTTCCCCAAACAGACAAAAAATTCCAATGAAAATATGTTTCTAATGCTTTAATAAAAGATGGGTTTGATTTGATGCACATTCTCGATGGCCCATTTAAATCTGTTGTTCTATGCCTTTTCCCAGATCATCTGTGGTTCACTCTCCAAGAAGGGCTGGGAGAAGGCATGGAAGGATTTAGAGAGATGCAAACCACATGCAGATGGGAATCGCTTAAACGTCCTGTCTCTGCTGTTTGTTTTCTTAAACTTTTCGCTGACAGTGGTGGGCCTACTCAGTGTGTTTTATGTCAGGCTGCATGCAGTGGCCCTGTGATGAAGGCTGTGGGCATGACTATGCTGAAGCAATAAAACAATAATAATACCCAAATCTGTGTACCCAAATAACTTTTACATCCAAGACCTATATGATAATAAACCTGTAGACAAACTGGTCCAAATACAAGGGTATTTTCAACAGATTGCTCTAAATATCATGAGCTACTGCATGAGGGCTACAATCATCAGAGCTGAGGATGTCTTGTTTGACCGAAGGAACCCAAGGGCTTCAGTAGTACTTCCTCATAAATTATTTAAAATGACTCGAAAGGGAATGTGATAACAAACAGAAATCAATACTGGGAAATTGTAGACAAGTCAATGGAGACAATAGCCTCAGGCCAATCCCTTCGCTGATGAAAAAGACAATTATTGGCACCTGACAGCACTTTATTATTAAGTATTATATTATTAACAGTATTTTCTTTGTCTTATAATGATCTATCTTGTGACTCTGAAAATCTGCCAGAGCTATACTTATACAAACTTTTATTAATGAGTGTAATATGCTTCATTTAATTGTTATCTAAAGCTACTATCCAAGTATTTAGTTTGTAATGATATTTGATCTGCAAAATAAAGAGACATCTTGACATATGTCTGGCTGTCAGCAGTCAGTGCTGATGGGTATCCAGATTCTGGTTAGGCTGTTAACAAAGTTAGAATTCTTGTACACAATAACATAAATAGACAAATACTCTTTTCCAAATATTAATAGAATAATATTAACTTTATAAGGGTTATAATTGTGATCATAATACTACATATAAGTCTATAAACTACTTATAAAACGGCTTCTGGCAGAAAGGTGTGTTTTTTTCATTTCTTCCCATTCCTTTGCCATATTCTTTTAGCTAATAAATCCAGTCAACTAAATCAACTAGGACCACAATTAGCTGACCCTGACTCACACCCCTGTGTTTAATTTATCCTATCATGATATCAGGCTCAATATAAATGTAATCAATAAAAATTTCAAAATTGATGCTTTAATATCTTTTCGACCTCAGATGTGGCCTAGTCTGTATAGACAAACTAAAAAATCTGAAAAATTATTTAGAATTTTATACCTTAAAGACTGGCCTCCGAAATTAGAGGTCAGTACAGTGAAATGATCACCTCTTAGATGATGTGGTGTGTAATATGCTACTGCCACACTTCTTCTTCGATGCTTTCAGTTGCAGTTTATGTGTGTGATTGCATGTGTGACACAGAGAGAGAGATTTAAATTATGCATTTTTTTTTGATTTTCAAACTTTTACACAAAAAAGTAAAAAAAAATATGTGAATAAAGTAAGAAACAACAACTAAGCAGCACATTTCCCTATAAAATTGCATAAAACATAAAACAAACAAACAAACAAACAGACAACCACCGATGCATTTCTAAAAACAAATAGATTCAATGCCATGGGGGTCTCGGGGCACAACCCAGTAAGACAACCCATTAAAGGGCACAATAACACATCCACATATTATGGACAACTAAGAGGTGCCAAGCAGTCTATAAGGCATGTCATTTGACTGATCAAATCCCTGACCCAAGGGTTAAAAGTTGAACATGATAACCACTAAGCCAAATATTGATTTTGTTTAGTTTATTGCTGTTCATGTAGAAACATTTCATTAGATTATTTTTTAAGGCATCTTTACTTTACAGAATTTATGCCCCCAAGACATTTGCACAGTACTGTTTAGTATATGTGTGTATATATGAAATCCAGCATGTAGTTTCCTCCCTATAAGACCTTGTCCTCTAAGACAGGTCCTCAGTGCTGCTCTTGTCTCAGGTGTCCCTGTTAACCGCCACCATTATCCTCCTCCAGAATGAACTCTTTTGTCTGGCCTTTTCTGCAGGTCATTGTGAGAAGCACCTCTTAGTGTCTGCCATAATTCAGCAAGTAACTCAATCTGGGATGATTCCTTTTGTCTCCATTCATCACATCATGGGACGGTGAACACACAGTATCAGTACTCTCAAAAGGCCCCTTGAGAGATCTTGTAAAACTTTGTTGCTTAAGTATTCAAAAGCCTGTTAATAGGCATCTATGGGACTGCATCAAGGTTCTAGCACAGGATCCACAGTGCAACTGACAGGACAGGAGCTAATCTATGCTGGAAAAGAATTATAAAAAAATAATTTATGATAAGGGTATGGTGGCTTAGTTGTTAGCATGTTCGCCTCACACCTCCAGGGTTGGAGGTTCGATTCCCGCCTCCGCCTTGTGTGTGCGGAGTTTGCATGTTCTCCCCGTGCCTCGGGGATTTCCTCCGGGTACTCCTGTTTCCTCCCCCGGTCCAAAGACATGCATGGTAGGTTGATTGGCATCTCTGGAAAATTAGGAGATAGGCACAGGCTCTTATGCAGTGAATGAGTAATTTATGATAATTGAAATGAATCATAGTTCCCACTTGCGGGAAAAAAACTTTGAACTAAAGTGTTAAATTAAATTCTTTAGAAATGAACCTGTTTGAGGAGTGTGGGATCGAATTTGCTCTCACATTGCCATTTTTCCCTGGAAACACACACACACACACATCCACACACACACACACATACTGTACACACACACACACACACACACACACACACACACACACACAAAAGCTTCTTGTGGACGATAAGCCTCAAACACGAATGAGCGTGTCTCATGTCTCAGTGTCATCGTAGTTCACTGAACACTTTAATGTCGATGCCCATACAACAAAGCATACTCACACACACACACACACACACACACACACACACACACACACACACACACACACACACACACACACAAACACACACACAAATACATTCATGCCATTTGATCTTCAACTAAACAACAGCAGCTGTAAACATATTAGGTGGTGATACATTGCCCACTTATAAAAACACACACATGTGCTATGACTGCTCTACTTTTTCCAATAACAAACACACAGACCCAGAACACATATGGGACCTTTATTTTTTAATTAAGGATTAAAGCAGTGAAAATACGAAACAAGGAAAAAAAGGGTATTTATTTCTTCTCTTTCTCTTGGTACTGTAGCATGACCCTTAAAGCAAAGTACTGTACACAGAAGCACTTAAAGGCAAAACATTAATAATTTGAAGATTTTTTGGAAACTCTCTCTCCCTTCCTTCTCTTGCTGCCTTTCTCACTTTAGTTTTGACTGCAGCAACATACTAAGACAGAAATATCAGAAGATCTTACTGACATGGCACAGCCCAGTGAGCATATGGACTGGAGACTCGTCCACCAGCCCCCATGCCTACCGCAGTGTGTCTCCAACATGGCCACACAAAGGGCACCCATTGTGTGGGCAGTACCACTTAGAGCTAATGGACAGTGACCAGAGATGCCCCTTCAGGTTAGACCAGGGGAAAATGCATTCCTCCTCTTCAGAAGTCTGTGTCATCTTAATTACTGGCTTTATCGTCTACACTGCCATCACAAGAAAAAAGTGTTCATGAGGAAGGCACGAATCTGCATATAGGAACTAGTCTCCTTTACAGTATGTAGTGTTACAAATGCTGTACTATTGACTGTACAAAACATTGGATAATAATCTTTAATAGATATTCTAGCCATAAATGAAAAGAATTTAAAATTTAAAAGACTAGAAAGTCTTTCTCTCATTCTTTCTCTCGTCATTTGGTATTCTGCTGAAGCAGCAATGCACAGTATTTTGTTTGCATCAAACCAGAGCGCCACTTTTCTCTCTCCATCCAGAGAAGCCACATCCGCTCTTGCACTCTGTTTTAGAATGCAGTTCGCTGCTTCAGAGCATTTTAAACAAATTCAACTTTGCATACTTTGGTGAGAGGGCAATTCTTCTCTCAAATCAATTCCCCGTGGCTCCCATTCGACACTTATTTAGTATATGAGGGGAATCACAGAACCTTAAAAACTTCTTTGAAACCCTGTGTTTGTGTGTGTGTGTATGTTTGTGTGCATATGTATGTTTGTGTGTGTATGTATGTGTGTGTGTGTGTGTGTGTGTGTGTGTGTGAGATATGCACTGTACCTCACTCTGCGAGTGAGAGGCTCACAATGGCCCACATTATTACTATCACCCCTGTATGCCACAGCCTGCAGCCCATCCATGGAGACTCTGGGAATCAAACATAGCATGATGCAAGCAGAGACGGAGATGAGTCTAGACAGGGAGACTCATCATGTTTTACTAAAACACACACACACACACGCACACGCACACAGAGTGAGACACAAACACAAGGGTGTCAAGAAGGCACAGTGCATCAAACTCCAGCCTCTGCACTTCCCCATCCCTGCACACTGTCAGCCTCAGGGCTCATACACATCCGTGCTCTGGAATTCAGCATGTTGATCAGGCCCGGGCTGCAGCTGGGATGGGAATTTCTACTCTTGGCCCACTCTCGTCTTCATTGTCTCAGCCTGTGGAGTTTCAGTCTGTTTTTATGATCCTCTAAATCAAACACTCTATTTCTGTTTGTTTCTGTATGGGTCAGCACCTAATTTGTTAGGCAAAAGGTAACAGTCCACTAAGCACTGGGAATTATTGCTCTTTTGCAAGTCATTACTAGGCAAAAAGCTCTTGACATACATGGAAATTTAAAAGTCAAAGAAGAAGAGGAACATGAGGTGACACAAACAAATGTGAACCCATCCTAATTTTCAGTAGTATGACAAAAGTAGTAGTGTTATTTTAAGCTGTCTTTGTGTTTTAAAATTCAAGCTCACCACTTTGTCTAGCACCATTACCATGTAGACAATGTAAACAAGTAATTTAATTTACAGACAGTAGGTGAAAGGTGATTTTACTGTTGTGCTTAACATTGGTTATTTAATTCATTAATTCATTTAGTTCATTCACAACCCATGTATTTTTTTTCCAGGTCTGAAGAATGCTTTTATAATTTATCTTGGGCAAGAATAAAAGGAATAGAGAACAGCAGCAAACACCATAAACAAATCATGCAAAGACTTATCTTGGAACATGAAGGTTGAGTGAGTGAGTGTGAGAGTGAGTGTGAGAGTGAGAGTGAGAATGAGAGTGAGAGAGAGAGAGAGAGAGAGAGAGAGAGAGAGAGAGAGAGAGAGAGTTAAATATAGATTTCATTTTAGCTTTCAAGGAGGATGAGGCATAAACCATACTTTCACCATTAAACATATATCCCTTGCATCCAGTGTCTACTGAAGACATGCTGTTCCATAGTAAATACAACAGTTTAGAAACAATAATGTTCTCATTAAAAATGTTCTTACAGTTTTTTATTAATTAAATTAAATGACCATTGCTTGCAATAGCATATAAATCAAATGCTTTCAAATGCACCAGATATTTGTAATATTAACAGTTTCTATAAGGTCTTTTTTTTAAAGCAAATCATTCTATTCTCAGTTCTTTGGTATGCAGGTGTCGTTAACTAATACATTCATCAGTACAATTAAGTATTATGAAGCAATTAAAAAAAAGCATTATAACAAACCAAATTATTTCAGACTTCTGCATCATCTGTGTCATGCTAGATGTGTCCAGTAATAAACAGACATTTTTTATAATATACTTTCTGTAGTTTATAATCGACTTTCTGTAAAATATAATTGTGACCCAATAACAGTCATTTAAATAAAATAAAAGTGATTTATGTCTGTAATTTAAGTAAATTATTTTAAAGGGTTTAAAGAAAGTAGCATATGCAAGTAGCATATGCATTATATATATATATATATATATATATATATATATATATATAAAATTATATATTAAAATATATTGCACCTTCTGTACAATCATGCAACATACGTTTATAAATTGTGAATTAAAAATTTTACATTGTAAATCTATATTATGAAAGGCTATACATAGTCTGATGTGTAGAGGGCAGTATTGAGCTGAGAGATTGTTCTGAGAGTCATAATCTAATAAACTGTAAGTGAAGTTTACCTTCTACCATAAGCTTCAGTACGACTGATCTATCCTAACATGCCTTTTACACATCATTTTAAACCTGCTACTAATATTTACAATGCATTGCAAATGATCATACCATCATTACTAAAATATGTTAGGACATGAAAGTTAAAATAGGAGGTTAAAACAACCAATTTTACAATACCCTTAATCCTCAAACACTCACCTATAACTTAAAATGATAGACAGTCAAAGTGGTTTTGCATTAATTAAGCTGAAGCTACTGTCAATCAAAAAAGCACTTAAAGGCAAAATACAGAAGCTCACTTTAGTGCAATTATGCAGTAGCAGCAGTAGCTTTGGGTAAAGCGTTTTAAATGACGATAGATAGATACGTAGATATATAAAGAGACAGTGAGAGAGAGAGAGAGAGAGAGAGAGAGAGAGAGAGAGAGAGAGAGAGAGAGAGAGAGAGAGAGAGAGAGAGAGAGGCAGCAATAGTGAAGATCCAAGACAATGGCGGCAATGTTGACTTGATTGGACACGTCATTCTCCCCATCACTGAGTCTCTCTCAGTGCTCATGTACTCATGCTGACTAAGGTACATTTTAATCATATCTGGATCAATTAAAGTCCATAGCAGTGGAAAGCATCCCACTCTTGGCTCTCACCACTTCCTCTAACACCATTTCAGGTATAGGTTTAAAATCAAAACATGAAATTAAATATAGCCGCTTCTTCAGGAAAAAAAGAAGAATTTACAGACATATAAATGAAAGGTGATTTTACTGCTATGGTTGACACCGGTTTATTCAATTCAGTATGTGACAATGAATGTATTACTTCCAGATCTGAATAATTCACAATTATCTTGGAGATAACTAAAGAAATAGAGAAGCAAAACCTTTTAAGGTTGACCTAAAGCAAATACTGGTGTAAACACACATCTATCTGTCTGTCTGTCTGTCTGCTTTAGATGCAGTTTACAGGACATTTGTCACAAATGTAATTTTTACCACATCACTTCTATGTACTTCTATCACATCTAACAATGTAAATAGCAGCTGCTTTTAAATATAAATTTGACTTCATTTCTAAAGAGATGTTGAAACTGCTAGTTATTGATAGATAGATAGATAGATAGATAGATAGATAGATAGATAGATAGATAGATAGATATTTGTTCACAGCTATATATAGTTATACATCTGTGTCTAGTGTGTGTGTGTGTGTGTTTGCTGGAATCAAGATGGCAAATGACCATATCCTTTTTGGTAAAATTGATGGATGATGAACAATAACTGTGTGCGTTTGTGCATGTGTGTGCTTGTGTGTCTGACAGCTCCATTGGGAGTCAGAGATGCAGGTGGTAGCTGCCTGGTGTCCTTTAGTTAGAATGCCCTGACAGCCAAGCCTAAGGCTATGCTCGGCGCAATAGTTATTGTGTCTCTGTGAGGCTGCTTGACAAATGCAGGCCATGGCACTCATCGAATTCAAGCCCTGCTGCAAATGGTTGCTCCTGATTCAATGCCCACCACCATATGAGGCAATTTGTAATGGGCAATGACTTTAAATGGTGCCGGGAGTCGATGTTGTGACAGCACACACCCACAGACAAAGACACCATAGCACTCACAGAGGAAGATTTCTCTAAAATAATCTTCATAAATAAACCTTGAATCAAGTATGACAGGAATTTTTCAAATTATTGTTTGTCAAATATACAGTACGTGACTAGAAGAACTGTATGGCCTCACTCATATCAACAGGATGCCCAATGAACATTGAAAACCACGTTACTCTGTACCCTACAACAATGCTCCATTTATGTATTTGATTTATTTATTTATCAGCATTATCATCATGGTGAGTAGAAGGTTTTTGAGCATGAGACTTTTGATTTTAAAATGGTACCATCCACTTTGATGTGGTTCTGAGGTAAAGCCCATCTTGAATATAAATTAAAACACGCTTGTAATACTCCCTACCAGTGATTTAGGTTTAATTAGACAACAAAGACTTTATTGTTTAATATATGGATTTTGATTATATTGTTACTTTCACCTTTAGAATAATGGCCATTGAGTAGTGTGTGTGCATGTGTGGGTTAGTCAGCTGCCTGGACGGGCTCTAATAAGAAGCAGGGAAGCGGTGGTGTGGGAGTCAGTATGGTGTGAGGTCAGGGCAGGTTAACAATCAAAGATGAGTGCAAACCTATCCCTGTGGAACAGAGCGCTGGAAAAACATTAGCTTCTGCCACAGCTTACCTCCTAAAAAGTGGGAGTTTTCTCGTGTTAATTAATCCAAGACTCTCAGACCTGTTTTTTTTCTTCTTCTTTTTTCTGTTTTATTATCCCAAAGAGTTCAAGCCAGAGACCCAGCACTATTGACACAGTCAAGTCAAATCAGTACCCAGCATAACCTGCAGCTATTTTTCAGACATGTAAAAGAATTTTTTTTTTTTTTAAATCAGTACTATCTAATTGATATAAATATGAAATGGTATGATAAATGAACTCCAATGCAAAATATCTGAAGCAGTTTAATTTTCCAGAATAATATTTAACTTGATTTTGGTGCAATCCTACTTCACTCATTAATTTTGATTTTTTTTGCTCAAAATCTCCAAGATGGCTTGATTTTATGATGAAAAAAAAATTGCTTTGTGATAGCAAAGTCAGAATATGCTTTTTGGTAAACATAGGAAAAAAACTATTTAATTTAAATATTAATATAAAATATTTTCTGCATTTTTATTTCCATAGATTTAACAGTATTGTCATAGCCTTGTGCTGCTAATTACATTTCCTCTGGTAAAAATTTCTTATTTAAAAAAATGCAGAAAATATATACATGGATAACCATTAATAAAATCTGATAATGAATTTCAGTCAGGACCACTTCATAAATGAAAGTTAGCGAGCATACAGTTAGTGTTGGCAGGATGGTTCTGTTCTGGGAGAAATTTTCCCACGTGCCTGTCCGTGTGCATGCCTGGACGGGGCGGGGAGGCAGCGCTGGGGAATGAATAGACCCCCCATTACAGCTCAGAATCAGAACCGAAATTGCACGAGGTGCGAATTTTTAACGAATAATTTAAAATCGCCGCTGGCGACAGGTTCTGGCTGGAGGAGTCAGGGACAGAGGAGGGTGTTGGATCGCAGCAGCGATGCGTAGGTGCACTCGAAGGCAAGGATTTAAAGGAGGGAAATTATGGAAGTCATGCTGGATTGGTGTGCCTTGTGGACAGCTGATTAGCAGCTGATGCAGCTTACTGTGTGGCCTGCCTGAACTAACGCGATGCCTGATTTCAGTCAGGACCACTTCGTAAATGAAGGTTAGCGAGCATACAGTTAGTGTTGGTGGGATGGATCTGTTCTGGGAGAAATTGTCCCACGCACCTGTCCGTGCGCATGCATGGACGGGGCGGGGAGGCAGCGCTGGGGAATGAATAGACCCCCAAAACAAAACCATATGCCAGAGGGGACCTCGCAACATAACTGATGCGTGGCGCCGTAGGCTGCAAAACACGATCAGGGCCTATTGGCCGAGCGAGTGCATGCAATGTGCGAGGCTGGATCGGAGCTAGGCGTGGGTCGTGGGTAGAGGGAGGACTAGGTGTCCCGCCGCTTGATAGACTACAGGAGTTGGGGTCCACTAGCTCGTGGAGACGTGGATGATGCGTCGCCCTGGGCTGGCTTTGCAGCGTAATCGCGACAAGCTTCTTGCTAAAACACATACGCCCCTAACGGAAGCGTCACCCAGGGCAAGCACGACACGCAGCACAAGCTTTGGCCGAGAATTTTATTTATTTATTGTAATGCCACGAATGGCAGCGTCGCACCAGCGGCTCCCCAACCAAGCACACGCATCAAAACAGCTTTTTTTTTTTTTAATTATTATTCACCGCCACTACGGCGGGGAAGATGGGGACGGCACACCCTGGAGAACTCAGGGCTGGGAGCTGGTAAGCGTGGCAGGGGCATGAATGAGAGCATAGGCAAGCAGGAGAGGAGAGAGAAGGAAGGGAACATGCATAGAGCTCCGGTGAGAGGCCGCAGGATTGGCTGGCCATACGTAGATGTCCGGCGAACCAGGATCTCGACGTGGCTTTGCTCTCCTCAGTTAAGAACAGCAGTTCGTCGGGGCATGCGTGAGGGCGAAGGCCCAGATACCAGGACATGGAAAAGAAAGGGCAGAAATCGGTATTCGTGAAAGCGATTGTGACGAGAATACCTTTAGAATCTTTGCTGGACTTTGAGTGCTTTAGAAAAATGGAAAAATAATGTTCATCAAGGGTGATATCAGATACCGGGAGGTCATGGGCGGCATTGAATGTATTGTTGCGTGTCGTGACTTACCCGCCTAAGGAAAACGTAAAAGCACACAGAAACACTGCTTCCGGGAGAAGATCCTGATAAAGGCTAAAGCACCCATGTCTTGGTTCAGTACTGTAACCAGTTTTTTTGATGAGGAGGGTTAGAGGAAGTCGCTTGTCTGTGCCTTTTGGTGTGCCTTTCCTGATGCCAGCAAGGAGCAGGTGGATAGATGGATGCCCCAGCAGACTGCAGACAGGCGGGTCCAAGCATCTTAGGTGGAATTTGATGCCTGCGAGTTGGCTTTTAATGGAGGAGAGTTTCATTTTTTGAGCTTGGAGACTATGTATGATATAGCGCTCGTGAAAGTGATGTAAATGGCAAAATGGGGGCTGAAAAGATAGCGCTAAGCTGGCAAAGTGAACCGTGCGGAATCGTAGGCCTTTTAAAATCAATTTGGCTATACTTGATCTCACATACTGCGAAGCTGCAGAAAGGTAGGATTGCAGAGTGGAGCTTGGTCAAGGATGGTTGGGGCAAATGCTGGGCAAGGATGGCTTGAGGAGAGGCATCTGGGCTTTTTAAAAAAAAAATAAATATATAGTGCAGCAGGGGATGCTTCGCCCTGAGCTGAGCGGATGGCGGCATATTTGCAACAAGCATGTTGTACGTCCACTCGGATATAGAGCAGCAGGGGAAGCATCACCCTGAGCTGAGCGGATGGCGGCATATATCCGACACGTGTTGCTGTAGTAAGTTGAGAAGCTATCCCTCATTCGGCTAGTTCGGGATTGGATGCTGCGGAGACGTCTTCCTGAGGGAGCAGAGAGAGCAGTCTGTGGGACAGGTGGGTGGAGTCATTGATAATCCTCCGGCTTTGCTTATACATTGCCTGATGCAGATGTCCTGGAGGGAGGGAAGCTCACCTCCGACGATGAGGCCGGTGGTTCACGCAACCCTTCCAGAGCTTTATGGTTGCCAGCGTGCTGTTTCCGGACCGGGATGTGGTGCAGCCCCTCAGGATGCGCTTTATAGTGCAGGTGTAGAATGTTCTGGGGATGCGAGGGCTCATTCCTATCTTCCTCGCCGTCTTGGGAAGAAGAAGCGTTGATGTGCCTTCTTCGGCGCTGCATCAGTGTGTAGGTCAAGGTGAGATCCAAGCTGATGTAGACACAGGGAACTTAAAAGCTGCTCCTCGCTCCGCAGGTGTCTTGTCGATGGTGGTGAGTTTGTGACATGACATACGGCTAAGTATGGGGCCCATACTCAGAATTAGTTCTTTGCATTTAACCCGTCCAAAGTGCACACAGCCTTGCAGGGCATGGAATAACATAACATAACATAGCACCTAGCGAGGCATGGCGTAACAATGTAACAGCCTAGCGAGGCATAGCATAACATGGCCTAGCAGGCATAGAATACTGTAGCATAATATGCCTAACATGACGTGGCGTAACATGGCCTAGCGAGACATAACCTAGCGTGACATGACCTAGCAAGGCATAGCATAACCTGCCGTAGCAAGGAACAGCGAGGCATAGCATTACCTAGCATAACGTGACATAGTAAGGCAAGCATTGTATGGCATAACCCATCATGACATGTATGGCAAAACGTAGCATGACGTGGCTTGACATCACGAGGCATACCATAGCCTAGCATGACGTAGAATGCCTAGCATAAAATTGCGTAGCCTATCATGACATAGCGTGGCATAACAGCGTAACATAAAGTGACGTAACCTAGCATGCACGATAGCATAGCATAGCATAGCGAAGCGTAGCATAACGTGGCGTGGCATTAACGGATTGTACAACACGCCAGCCCTAAGGTCGCTTCCGGTTCAAAAACGCGCCATGAAAACACGAACAAGTGCGCCGTATCGATTAACTGTAAGATTAAAGCATATTCAAACTTTCCTTTCGGCTCGGGTATCCGGTGGTAATCATGACCGCTTATAGTTCCATATCGCGAACAAGAAGGGAGACGGCTTGCGGTTTAGACTCTGAAGGGCCGCCGAGTTTAATTCGCGGCAGCAGCGAAGCGCCGTTCAAATCGCCACGGCAGCGAAGCGCCTTTTAGATCGCGGCAACAGTAAAGCCGGTTGGATCGCAGCAGCAGTGATGTGTAGGTGCGCTCGACGGCAAGGATTTAAAGGAGGGAAATTACGGAAGTCATGCTGGATTGGTGTGCCTTGTGGACAGCTGATTAGCAGCTGATGCAGCTTACTGCGTGGCCTGACTGAACTAACGCGATGCTTGATATATTATAGGTTTCGTAGAAATCCTCTTTTGGAGACTCATATGACACTGAATGAAATAGATAAGCTGCATTGCAATAGACAGAAAAGGCATATAAAATAAAGACAGATGTAAAAGTTCAGCATTTCACTTGACTAAAATTGCTGCAGCAACAATGTTGTCTAAACTGCATATTTTATTAAATACTGGCACTGTCAAGATATCATATTAGAAGTGTTTTCAAATATTATGGACTGCATGTGTAATGCACAATTTCACAGTTTCTTCCTAATACACATTCCTGTGAAGCTGCTTTTTGACAATGTCCATTGTTCAAAGTAATTTACATATATAATTAATTTGAGACTAAATTAATTCACAGTATTCTCATACTGAACATAATTTCAAAACCTTGAGTACCATTTTCTTTTATAGTATACAAATACCCAGATCACAATTACGTTTGGGCCACATGTGGGTATTATCTGGCACATATGGCCTAGATGTGACGTGGCTATACAGATATGGGCCAAATTGTGGCCATATTTGTTTTGCCATAACTTTAAAATCGGCGGGAAATGCTCTCTTGGTTCACAACTCATTTTGAGGTATATGGCCCAGATAACAATGAACACATGAGAACCATATGTGGTTGAGCTATGGCACACAGTGAGAAACACGGACTTGTGGTAAACCTTTGGCTTATACGTGGAAAAACACAGGAATCCTGAAATCAAGTGCGGCAGACATCCTTCGTCCCACACCTCAGGTTGCTATGCATCTTCCCTGCTATTGGTGGAGTGAGACTACGGCGCGAATGTGACTGAGACTCGGGCAGTGGGCGGCATTTCTGCTTTCCTCACGACTGTGTAAGCTACGTTCAGGTAAGTGATTGGCACTTTACAGTCATATAATTGAAATATGCAGCATTATGTGTCAATATTGCATGTTATTAGTCGTTTAGTTATTAGTTTAATTGAGGAAGGGGTCAAATTAGCTAATATTTTCCTCAGTTTAACAATACAGTTTAATGTAAACTAGGGCTTCGCTGGTTTGGCGTTTTAAATTCCGATGTTTTTGGCTATAAATCAACAGTACTTAAGTAAAGTTGGCCGCATATTCACAGGTTCCCGAGTCAATAACTCCTAAGCTAAACGCTGTTACTACACAAATAACACCTCTTTTCTATCGTAGTAATGTCGAGAGGCCGCTACAACCCAATTTTCCTCAAAATCAGCTTTCCTCCGCGGTGGACAAAATACATGTCTCTATGTGCAAACCAAGGGACCGTCAGCAAAGTGCAAAACCCGAAAAGCGAATACTAAAAACAGTCAACTTGGGAGGAATGTCTTTTTGTACAATTTTTATGTTTTTTTTTATATGAAAATATTTCCCCCAAGTAAGTGTTGTAGTATAACTGTCAGGACATCAGTGATGTGTGAGCTGAATTTGGTGACAGTACAGTATTCGCTTTTCGGGATTTGCACTTTGTAGACGGTCCCTTGGAATCTCTCTTATGCACTGAAAGTCAGGCATGTCTTTTTTAAAGCAGAATACATCCAGTGTAAATTTTAACCAGTTGGTGAAAAAGTATTCTAAAAATATATTATAAAACAAAATCTAAATAATTTGTCATAAGAAATTATGGTATTATTATGGCCAACATATTGAAAAATACAATTTGCAATTCCTTTAGAAAATTTTTTTGGTCAATCAGAGGTGGGTAATTATTGCAATTAAAATATTAAAGGAGGAAATTAATGTTAAATTATTTTCCCCCCCATTATCCTCCAGCTCTAACTTCCATATTGTATTGCTGCTAGCATTATTTAAATTCATCTTTATTGCAGAGAGGGGGGGGGGGGGGTAGGAGGGAGCGAATGAAGAAACACGAGGCCCAACAAAACACTGCCGACCCTCATTAGGCACATCAAAACTCAATTTCTCAATTTAAGTTCTCTGTACAAGTTAATCTGATTTTTTTTGTATTTTTTTTTCTGTGATTTTTATTACTCTGATTTGAATACATTTCTTAAATGTATTCTTATGTTTACTCTTAAAGCTGTAATTATTTAAACACTTGTTTTGAAGTAAATTGTTTTGAGTACATTTGTTGTTGAGTGTTTGATTTACCTTTAAGTTAATAAGACTTTTACATACTGTCAGCTGCATGTGTGGCACATATGGGCCAATAGATTTAAACAGAACTCAACCATACTAAAATTGCATATAAGGCTCATATTTGGGCCACATTAAATTGTATTATTTGTCTCATGTTTGGTGGAGTTATGGCACTCCTTTGGTTCAGTTCTTTCAAAGAAGAGGTGTGCCATATTTGGGCCACATAAAATTACTTTTGGCTCATGCTTGGTAAACTTATGGCACTGCTTTGGTTCAGTTTTGACAAAAAAGAGGTGTGCCATATTTGGGCCACATAAATTACATTTGGCTCATGCTTGGTAAACTTATGGCTCTGCTTTGGTTCAGTTTTGGCAAAGGAGATGTGGGCCATATCTGGGCCGACAAACACAAACTAATCTGGGCCACAGCTCAGCTGTTTATCTGGCCCAAATCTGGGCCAAAGGAAATTTGCTGACTGGGTATACTGTACTAGTCATGATGAGTAATGATCACACTAGCCAATGTAACCAAGAAAGTTTTGGAACTCTTTTGATTCTCAGTAGTTTTTCCTAAGGAGTTTTTTCCTTACCAATTTACCACTGACTTGCTCACTGGGAAGCTAATTCTACCTCTGGATTTCTTTAAAGCTGCGCTGTGACTATATTCACTTCAAAAGTGCAATAAATGCAAATATAAACCCATTCATAAAGAATAGAAATAGATGACATTCTGGATTGTTATCATTCATACTTACAGTATATACATGCATTAGTCCTGGACTAATTCATTAGTAGTGTAATAAAGTAGTGTACTTTATTAATCCCAATGGGAGATTTGTCATAAGAGCTACAACATTATAGTAACAGGCAACAGGCTTTAACAGGCAACTAAGACTTAACAATTCACAAGATTTTAAAATGCACAATGAACTCACAATGTACAGTAAGAGGAAAAATTATTTGATCCCTTGCTGATTTTGCACATTTGTCCACTGACAAAGAAATGATCTGTGTATAATTTTAATAATAGGTTTATTTTAACAGTGAGAAACAAAATAACAACAAAAAAATCCAGAAAAACACATTTCAAAAAAGTTATAAATTGATTTGCATCCACTTTCAATCTGCAAGATTTCTGGCTCCCGGGTGTCTTTAATACTTTAGGAGCACTCTCTTAACTCACCTGTCCACAGAAGCAATCAATCAATTAGATTCCAAGCTGTTTAGAGAAGGAAGAATGCTGCCTATGACTCCAAGAACACTATCCCCACCGTCAAACATGGAGAGAGACACATTGTGCTTAGGGGTGTTTTTCTACTAAGGGGACAGGACAACTTCACCGCATCAAAGGGACAATGGACGGTGCCATCTACCGTCAACTCTTCGGAGAAATGCCTCCTTCCCTCAGCCAGGGCATTGAAAATGTGTTGTGGATGGGTATTCCAGGATGACCATGACCCAAAACACACAGCCAAGGCAACAAAGGACTGCTCAAGAAGAACTTAATCCCATAGAAACTCTATAGCGAACTGAAGGTTCAAGTCGCCCAACGTCAGCCCCAAAACCTTATTACTTGGAGAGGATCTGCAAAGTGAAGTGGGACAAAATCTCTCCTGAGATCTGTGCAAAACTGTTGGCCAACTAAGAGAAACGTCTGACCTTTGTGAATGCCATGGGAAAGGTTTTTGCCACCAAGTACTAAGTCATGATTTGCGAAGAGGTCAAATACTTATTTTACTCATTAAAATGTAAATCAATTTATAACTTTTTTAAATGCATTTTTCTGGATGTTTTTGTTGTTATTCTGTCTCTCACTATTAAAATAAACCTACCATTAAAATTATAGACTGATCATTTCTTTGTCAGTAGGCAAACTTACAAAATCATCAGGGGATCAAATCATTTTTTCCCTCACTGTATAACAAATAATGCAAAATCAGTCCATTGTCTTCATCAACCGCATAGTTTCCCAAACATTTCGTTCATTCATTTTAGAGTTGGCAAGAATGATTTCTTGTGCCTTTCTTGAAGTTTGTCTCTGATCCTCTTACATTTTGCTACACCAAAATACCACCAAAATAAAGTGTCCAGTTTTCAGAATAGAAGCTGTATTTAGCAGGTCATAACAAATTTACATTTGGTTTGTCATATGAAAACCCAAGATGTGAATCTAGTTAAAACATTGGTTAACCACAGGTTTAACATATGTTGCTTGCTTTTGTGTTTGAAAAGCAAAAATCTGCCAAAGTTACAAGCAGGCACCAGAATACACACAATAGAGTATAAAGGCTTTTAATTGAACTAAAACCAATACAGCTATTGACACACAGGTAGCAAAACATGAACACATATGCAGCAGCCTCAACCTGTGTAGTGCCATTTACAGAAGAATAATACTCTGCGTAAAATAAAATGATGTGACACAATGGTACAGCAGGTAGCAATGTTGGTCACACATCCAGGGGCTGCAGATTGATCCTAAGCTTGGATTTCTGCCTGAGTGAATTTTTGCATGTTCCCCCTGTGTACAAGTGGGTTTACTCTGGGCTTTCTGGTTTCTTCCTACTTCCCAAAAACACACAAATAGGAACATTTGAAGAGGTTTCTGGATGTGTGTGCATGGTCTGTTGCAGTGAATGCTGACCAGAATGGTTCTTTTACTGGAGATGAATGAATAAAATAAATAAAATAATAAGATATTAAAATAGCATTATGCAAGAAATAAAACAAAGCTCATTATAAAGCTTTACTATATAAAATGGCAAAATATATTCTGTAAAATGTAGGAGAGTTACTCCCTACCAGCTATTAGCAATTAAATAAAATTATCCAGTGCTTAGCAAAAACATTTTATAGAACTGGTTGCCATATTTGAAAGGGGGATCTTCGGTTTTATTTCAACCTATCAGCAGTTGAGCAACAGGAATAGAGGGCATTGTCCCCCTTGACCAATCCCCATTAAAGAATCCTTCATCGCTTCAATCCCATTGAGTATTTCTTTTCTAGTAATATGAGTGGCTAGTGAATTTTCAAGCCTGATTAGTTTATTGTTTCAGAGAACAGCTCCTTCTGCTGAAATGATTAACCATGTGAGTTCAATGTTAAGCACAAATCATGCTGAAACATACTCACCCCCTCCCCATCACTCATTAACTCAATTAGGCGACCACGACATCACCCACATAGGTAAGTGGGGACATAAACACTAAAGACTGGTGACACCTGTCTGAAGTCCTGTGCTAGAGCCACTTGATTCCACAGCAACATTATCTGCAATTTCACTGTGATCATATTAAAACTAACACTTTCTTTTAATGTGTCTCCATTCAAATAGCTAGTGTGCTGCAATTATGCCATGTTTAGGGCCTCGCCTTCTTTGAGGAATCCTGCTGGCAAAACAAAAATATTGACAAAATACATAATGAAAGATATACACCATCTTTAATCTTCACTCCAATTAGTGAGTTAGCTAGGTCAATAATGATTTGATGGAACAAAATAATATTACACACATACACAAATACATACACAAACAAAAACACGATACCTTGACTGTCCTGGGTGTATTACAGGGTGTTGTAGAGGCAGATAAAAGCTAAAAGATAAATACTATTTCAAGACAAATGCTATGCAATTCCAAATAGGACTTGACAATCATAATATAATGATAATATGCAATGCAAAAGGATTCTTTCTTTATATGGAGACTGAAGTGTTGTAAGTGTGCAATATGTAATGTAGTTTTAGAAAGTGCATCTAATGTCAATATTTGCCAAGCACTGCTATTGATGTCAGTATTTATCTATCTATCTATCTATCTATCTATCTATCTATCTATCTATCTATCTATCTATCTATCTATCTATCTATCTATCTATCTATCTATCTATCTATCTATTTATTTATTTATTTATTTAGATTACATTAGATTACATTAGATTAAATTAGCTTAGATTCAACTTTATTGTCATTACACATGTACAACTACAAGGCAACAAACTGCAGTTGCCTTATTTTTTTAAGCTATAAACAAGTTATAAACAAGGCAGATTATGTCTTGTGTTTATTTATTTGTTTGTTTGTTTGTTTGTTTATGTAGTTAGTTAGTTAGTTAGTTAGTTAGTTAGTTAGTTAGTTAGTTAGATTTACTAAATATACAGGATTAAAACCACTTGCTTGCTGGATCCTTTCCAATTCACCTCTGCTCCTTAATCACAGATTATAAAAAACTCCATAGCAATAGAATAGACTCAGCAGTACCCTTTGTTCTTATCAAGAACCAGCTCCAATATCCCAACCACTAATACATCTGTTGTTAACTCTTACAGTGATGGCACAGCAATGAGGTATTTCAGTTTGGACAATGAGAAAATGGGCCAAAGCATTGCAAAGTTGGTTCCTGTCAAGAAGCTCTCATGATTGATCAACTAGGTATATAAAACACAATAGGACATTTAGAATAAAAAAATCAACAGTGGTAAGGTTGCATTTCCACACTGAAATCCCATCATTTGCATATATTTTATAAAAAATGTATTATATTACTTATTCTAGAATAGAATAATCTTACTCTATAGTGAGCTTTTTTCTAAATAAAAATGACATCATAAATTCTATCTGTAGTTAGATATACAATTCAATATGACAAAAAGAATTAACATGCATACCTCTGTCCTGTAAAACCTTTTTGCATTGGAAAACATAAAGGCAGAGACTTGACCCTTGACAAAGTAATTAACATAGTTTTTAAAATGGAGACTTCTTACAAAAATGCTAAAGGAACATGTCCTCTGAGAAAGCTTCAGCATATCAACAATTACACACAGCAGATTGTTAAAAGTCTATTTATTGTGATATACCTTATGTACAGTACATTGTTGCTAAAAAGAAACTAAATGATATATATATATATATATATATATATATATATATATATATATATATATATATATATATATATATATATATATACACTGCTGAAATCAAATACACACTTTCTTCCCACAGAATGTTTCACTTCAGAAAACTGCTAGTTGCTCCATCCACTGATAAAGGTTATTTCTATGGCAACTAGTAATAGGAACACCTACTGGCCACTTTATAGTACATTGACTACTGACTTGCAGCAATAAAATTACTTTATGTGTGAGCGTAGCTTTGAACTGCCATATACGTGTGTGTGTGTGTGTGTGTGTGTGTGTGTGTGTGTGTGTGTGTGTGTGTGTGTGTGTGCGTGTGTGCGTGTGTGCATCATATCATTCGAGATGAAGAGGAAGCAGTGTTTGCTCTGCAGTCTGTCTTCACTCCCACTGGTAGTTGCTGCTGCATCAAGTCACTCAATATTTGCATTAAGATTCGTTTTTCTCAGCTTTGCTGGACATGCAAACTTCTAGTTCTAATCTAGTCTCTAATCTTTGGTTGCATTGTCACTGCGAGTAGCTGTATATGTAAAGGTAGCATAATGTAGCAACCTTGTAGTTAAATTCACATTTTTATAAACATACAGAAGTGTATAATCACTGGCTACAACCCATCTGTTGTCAGTAGAAATGGACCAGCATAGGCTTGCTGCTTCCAAGCTTTGTGGGTGGTGGATCATGCACTGCACTAACACTGGCCCGGTATTGGCATAGAGTGTGTTTGGCACTGATATGTGTTTATCAGTCATAGCAGCCATGCCAATGTATTAATACACTCTATAGACTAACTGACCACTCTATTTTGTTGGTGTACCATGTCTATAAACAATCAGACAATCAGACAATCAGGGGGATATGGTAGACTAGTGGTTAAGGTGTTGGACTACTGATCAGAAGGTCATGAGTTCGAATTCCAGGTCCACCAAGCTGCCTCTGCTGGGCCCTTGAGCAAGGCCCTTAACCCTCAATTGCTCAGTTGTATAAATTGAAATAAAATGTAAGTCACTCTGGATAAGGGTGTCTGCTAAATACCAGAAATGTAAATGTAAATCAGACCAAAGTTCATATGTTTCATGCATAATATGGGTCAGACCTACGGTCCTTCATCAGTGACATTTTTCACAGGTATGTTCAATTCACTTCAATTCAATTCAAGTTTATTTGTATAGCGCTTTTAACAATAGACATTGTCTCAAAGCAGCTTTACAGAACATAAACACAGAGCAGAAGGTAAACATAATTAATAATAAAGGAATTAACGAATAATAAAAGAAATAAGAATTAACAGAATAAAAATTCTAGATTATTATTAGATGTATATAGTTCACAGTGTGTATGTATTTATTCCCCTATGAGCAAGTCTGAGATGACTCAGGCAGCAGTGGCAAGGAAAAACTCCCTTAAATTGGTAAAGGAAGAAACCTTGAGAGGAACCGGACTCAAGGGGGAACCCATACTCATATGGGTGACACTGGGGGTGTGATTGTAATATACAGTCATTTAAATGTTGTATTGGTGTAAGGATGATGGACTTCGGATCTCCTTAGTATCACAAGTATCACTTAGGTATGTAGTTGGCTGGAACGATTTGGTTTGTGAACTGTTCTTAACTCAACAGAGATTTTTAAAATCTACATCAATGCTGCTATGTCTTAAACCAGCATCACACACAATACCATGTCAGTGTCACTGCTAAGCCCATAGTGTTCAAAGAATATCTTTGGTGGTTTGTTTCTATTGATGGAGAAGAAATAAAAGCTGGATCTAGACATCTGGTTATGCTACTGTCAAGGTTATGCAAAATTGTCACAGGATTATGGCTCCCATCAGCCACTGCACACTGCATGTTAACGACACTCACAAATCATGACAACTTTGCACCTTATTCATGATTCGTCTTAATTAGCACTAGTATTCAAGTCAATTCTTGTACAGAACTGGGTGTCTAAATTTTGTCTTTGTTTTTTGGTGGTCAGACTCATAGCACCCGATTTATGTAAAATCAGCAATGAGCAAATATGGGTAGTCTTTGCTACTGGGCTGCATGGTTACAGATTTACTCTATATAGGCTCATGTAAACTTAAATATCTATTTTGTAATAATATTTGTGGAATAATGTGTATTTTGTGGAATTACACAGTATTCATAATAGTAACCCAATTTTTCCTTACATCTTGTCATCCATTAAGTGAATGAATGTGACAGAGAAAAAAGAGAAAGAGACAAAGACAGAGAACTGAATGTTCCCAGGGATGTCAAGAGGCAAGAAATGACATGCAGTGCCTTCAAAGCACACAACCACTGGCGAAAAGAAGTTTGTGGGCAGCTGGATACGGCTCCAGGCAATCAGGAACTGATTCCAACAAGGCTCACAACTTCAGTTTCTGTCAGGGCTTGCTGTCTTTGTCTAGTTTCCACTCCTTCCTTCTTAAAAGACCTTGTAAGAATATTATTTTTCAGGTGTGAGAAATGTATCTTGCATGCAATTTAATGCTAATGACTGGCGCTACAGTCAGCAAAATTAGGATTTAGGTTGGATTGGTGTCACATTTTAACACAGGCTTTTATAATTTGTATAGTACATTATTTTAAGAATTTAAGAATATAGTACTTTAAGAATGACTGTGGAGTATGTTAAGGATGATAAAAAAGAATTATAAATTATGATCATATGTTACTTACTTATACTCCAAAATGACACTGCCTATTTGTTTTGATGAAGACTTTTTCCTGACTCCATGACATTAAAAACCGCACAATCTACATAATTTGTAAATGAGTCTATACATTCATAAATTCTGCTAAGGAAACCTCATCAAAACAACAGCAGTTTAACTCAAAACACAGGTGTAACATAAGTTCCTTTCATTTGCTGCACTACTGAACTGGGTGGTTAGCGATGATTTCAGCAGAGGAAGTGAGCCGTGGTGTTCAGCAAGAGGGCTGGAGACCCTATTTGATGAAAAGCTATGGGTAAAGAAAGACAAAAAGAGGACAAACTCATGCTCTCAGTGTGTTATGGAGGCCACACACAGTCCTGCATGTGCAGTAGTTGCTTTCCCTCATTTTTGTGAAGTGCTGGTGCACTAGAAACATTACCTTCCTGCTCTGAAATTCAAGCTGCTAAATGAACTTATACACACACTCTTGCAAATGAGCCCATACATCAACACAAAAACAGACTGACACATAGCCAGGCCAGATGAGGGCTTTACTGCTAACACATCACACACACCATGGTGGACACATGAAACCTGCTTACACTAGACTGGTGATAGAGGGCAAAGTTTAGCACTAGGTGATGGCAGCCATGTTCTCCCCAGCCTCCTCCATCAAACACTGAGCTTCTGTGTTCACATGCACTTACTGACATTGGCAGAAATAGGGTTTTGGTGTGTGCTCAGCAAGGTTGTATGAAGAAACCTTGAAAATAACCCTTGTAAGTAACTAATGTATCTGATGTTTTATTCTATAGACTAGTTCTGAAATGTACAATTTGAATTTCTCTTATTGGATGTTACCATGAATAAAAATTAGCTAATCTATCTTGTTTAACATAAGCAGCTTAAAGGAGAATTCCTGCATTGAACTAGAATTTAGTGTTATTTTTCATTACAATAAGTCTTACTGTCCGAGGTTCTGCATAATTCGTGATTTTTATCCCGTTTTCACCCAACGTTACAAAACCCATAATACAATATAGCAATATAAAATTCAAGCATTAGTACCCTCTCTGATATACCAATTAGTGACAATCTGAATGACACATGGGACTCTGATGTCTCATGAGACATCATTCCAGAAAATACAGTGCAGGGTTTCCCGCAGCGCTTTTAAGTTAAGGCGGCCCGCCTAAGCTCGGAAGCCCTACCGCCTTAACTAGGTCGTCCAATAAATAAATAAATAAATAAATAAAAAATTCCGCTGCACAAAAGGCCGTCAAGTGCATCTCGGAGAATAGCGCAGACGCGCTTCACACCGCGAGCGCCCACGCGCGCCACACGGCCGAAATGAGAGAAAGACGTTGTCCGTCACTGTCACTATCCAGTTGATAAAACGCGTGTCCGCAAATTTTTGAATGTTGTTTTGCACTTTCTTATTTATTATTATATATCATTTAAATTATATATATAATCCTGTTAAATGTAGGATTCTGTGGTCTATCTCACAAAGAAGCGCCGCCCGCCGCTAGCCCCGCACACCCGCCGAACCCTAACGCCTTAACTAACAAATTTTCTGCGGGAAACCCTGCAGTGGTGTTAACAAAGCAGGCCTTTGTGATTTTTAAAAGCAAGCTGAATTGGTTTTCTAAAACATTATGTTGGCCATGCATTAGAACTAAAAAAAATGTCCAAATCTATAGTTACAGTACAGTCTATATGATTGTTTTTACAGACTGTTTGGAAGGATAATTTTGGTTGAGTTACTCAAAATACCTCCTTCAATTAATATTTTTTTTTTAATTCATCAAGGTCTAAGTAACAATTGTGTGGTCCTCACAAACTTCTATAAACAAATAAATAACCTCAGGTGACAAAAAACAAAACAAAACAGATTTAATTTATTAATATTTGTTTTATTTAAACCTACACACAGAAAAAGTTGAAAAAACCTACCCTTTCTACTTCCACAATCATTAAGAAAGCATTTTGCAGCTAAACAAATGCCTTCAAACACCAATAAACTAGAGAAATGTGGTACAGAAGAGTGTGCTAGAATTTCTTTAAAATGATGTGAGAGACTGCTAAAGATATTGCAGATGAAGGCAGTTTTAAATGTTACTGAATTATATTGTGTACTTGTTTTTTCTCCATCTGGTTTCTTATTTTAACAAAACTTTTAATGAGTTCTACGTCAAACATGTTCGTACTGAAAAACATTTAACAAGTTTAAACTGAGAATTTATTGCAACAACATGGGCTATGTATTTTTGCAAACATCTTTGATGAACAAAATGATTGCTTCCCACATGCAATGAAGTTAAGAGATGAATGAAGAGATTTGTATGCATTCCTTCAGTTCTCTTTAGTATAATTTATGAAAAACATAATTTTTTGTTAGCATTTTATTAGTTGCCTTGTTTGAAAGCTAGTTTATACAGATAGCCTGCTCTATCTTCTAGTAATAATCCCTAATAATATGTGGCTAACATTTTAGCTAATGTCAATGCAGTTCCTAAATATATGTTTTGATAGATACTGTGGTAAGATTATAATATGAGTAGCTCATTTGATAGACAAATCATGTTCTTTTCAGACAAGGTTAAAAGTAGCTTTTTACAAATACTAAACTTCTATATACACAGCTCTTCAAACTGGGTAGATAAGAGTTATTATAGTGGGTATTCATCTGAAGAAGATGCTAAAGAAAATAGTGATTCTGACTGTATGTAGTACAAAACAGTAAGTAGAGAAGTTCCATACCCATTGTGAACTGAGGCAAGAAAACTAGACATCACTTATGTCTGGGTGGTAAGGTTGTTAATACTAAGGTAAATAATCATGTCATATTGCTCTAATAATAAATAAATTATAATTAAAAAAAAGGATTTTTTTACAAAAAGGATTTAAAATAGATATAAAGCTCAATTGTATATGAATATAACCATTTATAAAAAAAATTATCTGAATCATGGAATCACCCAGCTAACATAAATCATTTTTATCATTTCAATTCAATACCATATTTCTTTTCACATTCAATTAGAAAAAAGAAGTGATTTTTTTACATGTTGTGTTGAGTATGGAATAAAATTTTCTGCCACAAACCTTGTAAGCAAGTGTAATCAGGAAATAAAATCAATGGTCAATTGAATTGTTTAGAAAGAGCTACCAGTAGTAATACTATGTAATATAACTCAGTAAGAGAGTAGTAATAGACGTAGGTAACAAATATGTCTTGAAAACAAAAACAATACATATTAAAAATATATGGTGAGGTAATAATTAAAAATAGTGCCCTATTGACAGGGTACTCATAGTTTATTGTTAGTAATGTTTCCCATATTTCCATAGTTTTATAATTAAATTCTGTACAAAACGTCCTGCTAACTAAGATGGAATAGCTTGAACTTAATGTTTATTTTGTGCATAAAGGCTTCTTACTTCCTTCATTACCTTTCTGTCACAGAAGGTGAGCCAAGCACATTGTATTTGCTCAAACCAGTTAATCTCGAAATCTGTCTTTGTTAAGCCAAATCAAGAGAAATAAGTTGTTCTGCAAATGTTACAATTAACCTTAACACCAGTCTTGGGAAAAAGTTAAATTTTTCTCTCAACTGGCCTGGGAGTTAATTATTATCTCTGGCATTTGAGAGGAGACACCAAGAAATCAAAGATGTTCTAACCTTTGGAAAATAGTCAAGAATATAGACTATTTGTTGAAGGTATATTTGAGATGTTTTAGAACTAATAATTCAAGTGGTCAAAAGGTGAGAAGAAGTGGGAACTGGTGAGTGAACAAATCGTCTGAAGATCCATCAGTAAAATGTCAGGGATTGAAAGAATCAAGATTCAGTTAAATCATTAAACACTGTATTGTTACAAGGGTACATTCTAGCACCCAACATTAAGGAAGGTAAAGATAGGAGGACATTCAACTTCTGTGTGCAACCCACAGAACATTATTTGTAGAGCAGGTACTAAAGTAATGTGCACATATTCAATCTATACAGTACCCCCCTGATGCTTGCATATGGTAACACCTAACCTATAATATTTCAGTGGAGGTCAGGCTGGGTCAAGCAGGTGACATTGTTAGAGTCCTCTGTCTTTTAACCAATGAAAACAAGTCATTATCAGGTCAATCACCCAAGGTCAGCTGGCTGCACTGATCTCCAAAGCTATCCATGTTGTCATTTAGCAAGATCTGTTAAACAAGCATTTAATAGCCATGCTGGGAGAGAAAAGCTAAGCAGTGGTCCATAGAGAAAGCACAAGGGCTTAAATAATTGAGAAGTCCGTAGATTGGATTTTGGCAGATTTGTTGTTTTACATTGATTGTGTGGAGTTAATCCTTTTTAGTGTCTGCCTGGACATGAGTCACTCTCACTGGGAAAACAGTTTATAGCCTTGTGTCACATAACTAATGAGCCAGTAAAAAAGGCTGGTCAATCAACTTTGGAGGCCCAGTTAAATCAGCTGTAACGAATAGGCATCTAACACTATGCAGTAATAAATGATTCCACTGTTTTGTGTTTGAAAATGTGTGTTGGGGCCAAAATGTCAACAGAAGAGCTATGAGAAGCTGAAATGAATAAAGTGAAATGAAAAACCTAACAAGCGCTAAAATCCTTTTTCTTTTATAAACATAATTTCCTGTGTGTTATCCTGCCGCATATAGAATTTAAATATCTTCCAACATCCTGTCAAAAATCTGTGTTCTAAACAAAATAAAATAAGAAAATTTGAAAATTCTTATTCCTTATTCCTTATATTCTTTCTAAAATTCCTAAGATATTACTAAAAATCCTGTATTTTGAAAGGACTTTATCATTAATAAAGCCTCTAACCAGGCTAGCATTTGGAGAGGCAAGTTAGGCAGTACAAGACAGCAGCGGCTTTATGTGATGGAAGAAAATTGACTACTTATTGGTGGTATTAGTTCTGTGCAATAAATAGAAAGTACATGACAGAGTTTGCACTGTTTCCAGACCCCTGATAGCTTGGGTGTGCGGTTATTGCCTGTTGGCTTAAATATTTACTGTGGACCAATACAATTGTGCCTGCACTACCTGAGATTTACTGGCTATGCTGGGTTCTGTCAAGATTATCAAGGGTGATATATAGCAGGCTGGAAGCTCTCTGTTCTACAATGTTTAAGGTATATACATTAGACTATGTATTTTCAAACAGTCCCAGTACCATTAGAGGGCCTTTCATGCTAGAAGTGATCTAGTAAAATGCTATCTGGTTTAATCTTTGCATTGATATAAAATAATAGTAAAATGATATCACAGACACTGTAAATGTGGCTTTTTCATGAATATAGCATAATGGCTGCATAATACATCATGCTCAACACCTGTGTGTTTGCCACAACTCAGTGACATATTTATATATAAATTACTAGCAAATAAAAATTATTATGAATTTATTTTCATTTAAATAAACCTTAGCATTTAGCTTTCTCCTGAGAAAAGGATGAAGCCATCCATTCAGTGGCAGTGTTTACCAATACGTATCAAGTTACAATAGGCTTTTTAATTAGGAAAACATTAACAGCTGACATAGACTTATTTGGCAAATATGAACATGAGTTGATTCAGGAACTCACAATTACAAGAGAAACCAATGCTTAGCTATACAAGAGGATAATACGTGGTCCATTTAATTACAGCTTGTGGTTTACAAGATAAACATACATAGGGATAATGGAGGACAGTGGTATTCAATAAAGCCATTTACAATACAAAGAGGTAGGCTTTTTAAATAATAGATATTTGTTTTCAAATCCATACTGCTTTAGGTGACCAATAGGATCTGCTGTATTTCATTTTTGCCAGATACTAAGCTAATGGACAGAATTATGTCTTTCAGGACCTTCCTGTTAAGATCATTTTAAGATGTTCAGATTTTCATTTTAAGAGAATTTGCACAGATGATATTACAACTTGATGAGTTACCAAAATAAGCAAAAAGTAAAGCAATCAAAAAAGTAAAGCAATGACGTATCAAATGGTCTTGTTACAGGCCCTAAATTACAACTTCCCTTTTTCTTAGCGAAGATACAGTACTGCTGAAATCATTCCATACCTGGCTTTGTTCCAGGACAGGATTTCTTAAAGGGCAGCACATGAATTAATATATTTGAAAAAGCTGAAGGTAAGCTCATGAAACGTAGTGAAACTTCGTTTTAACCTTCATGAACAGCTGCAGAAAATTTATTAAAGCTAATTTGTTCAAATAAATTATTACCTTTCACTGTGGTTATATATGCTACTTTGTAAATTAAATATACTTTATTTCTTGGCACAGTACAAAAAAGCAGTTTGTCAATATAAATTACAAATAGAGCATATACAATCAAATATACATTACTAATTTAAAAATTAATCTGGTCATACACTTAAGTGTATGTTAGCACTCACGATAAAGCTATAATGCCTCCAAGTCTATACCATAGGTTGGTAGGAAAGGTGAGAATAGAGAAGTGCTAAATTAGCTGTAGGCTGTATTACAAGGTTAGGGTGCTGAAATGTGGCCTAGTGTACTTTTCCTTAGATAGAATCATCTGAATCCAGTGTGTACACTGTGGGGCAGTGATGGCTGAAGTGGTTAAGGCACTGAGTTGTTGATCGGAGAATCAGGGTTCAAGCCCCAGCACTGCCAATCTGCCACTGTTGAGCAAGGCCTTTAATCCTCACTGTTCCATGGGCTCCACTGCTTTATGGCTGATCCTTGGCTGTGTTATGCAAAGAAGGAATTTCACTGTGCTGAAATGTATATGTGACAAAATAAAGACATCTTCTTACAAAATGCTAATACTGACTTAATCCAAAGTCAGAGAGAGAGAGAGCAAAGACAGACAGATAGACAGAAATAAATTGTGCCAAAGAGAGCATAAAACAACAACTCACTTAAAAGTGTCAGACGTTGGTTAAAAACTCCCACTAACAGTGAACCACAAGTAATAAAACCACGCAGATGAAAACAGCACTGAATTGCCTTGGATCTCATTTGGACTGGCTGTGAACCCAAAAGATTAGACCCAGGCTATAGACTATACCAGACTGAGGATAAGCCCTGACTGTCTTTTCCAGCTTGGACTTAATAGGGCTAAGGAATATGTGGTTTTGCTCTGCTCCAGATAATTGAAAGACAGGAAAAATGTCCGGCTGTCTATGTAATTAAAGTACAGTATATAAAAACATGTTAAAGCAAAAACATGTTAAAGGGTTCATGTAAAAAAAAAAATCAACCTTCTTTGTTTATTGTATAAGTTAAAAAATGATTCTGGAGTATTCAAGCACAAATTTATGAACTTTGATATAAGCAACTTCAATTCACCTGAGAGGCCACCACAGATAATTGATCCTGCCACTCTGGATTGGGGTGGGGCCAGACTATAGTGCATGTGGAAAATGAGGGAACAAGTTAATCTAACAAAAATATTATCACAGGGCTAATTTCAGATGAGGTGCCAGAGTTGCAGAGGACCCGCAGAGAGAATGTATGAAATGTCAAAAGGTCTTCATGTGTGTATATTTGATGGAGTCTTAATGAAGAAATGTTTGCCTTCTGAGGCCACTACTCTAATTATACATCAAGCACCCAGGCTATAGGAGATTCACACCAGTCAATAACCTGGTGACAGAGGTCATTATTCATTTATATACATTCTATGAGTTAAAAATTAGACTTTTATTATTGACACTTTATCCTGGTGCTATAAACACTGTTATTGATGACAACATGGATTACCTACAAATGTACCTACAATGTGTTATATTGGGAGAAAATTGACCTATGGCTAGCACCAATTTAATTAAAACTCAATCTTAGGTAAATAGGAACACCAGGATCAGCTTTGGCAGTAAATACAATCCAACCCTGTTAGCCCTGCTTAATAGATAAACATTACATTCTATAAGCATATCACATATGTGTGGTGGACTGAGAAAACCAGTTTCTATGGCTGGGAAAAATAACAACAGGTCAGTTGACTTCACTAAGGTGCAAGTGTGAGGAAAGGCAGGTCTTTTGAGTTTTCCATGTAAGAAGTGGTTAGTACCTACCAAAATTGGTTCAAGGAACAACAATCAGGTAGTTGTGACACGGTCATATGCACCCAAGGCTCAATGATTTGTCTGGGAAGTGAAGGCTAGCCTGTGCCTTGTCTTACAGAAAAGCTACTGTAGTAAATATTTCTGGAAATGTTAATGCTGGCTATGCGAGAAAGATGAGAGAACATAGAGTAAATCATAATTACACATCTTGCTATGTATAAAGCTATGTAGCTGAAGACTGGGAATGCTGACCCCTTTTCACCACTAAAAGCTCCTACAATGGACATGCAAGCATCGGAACTGGTCCAAGATGCAACGGAAGAAGGCAGAATTTTCTGATGAATATATATATATATATTTTTTACATCATGTAGATGGCTGTAATTGTGTGGCTCATACCTGGGGAAAAGACGGCACTATGTGTCATAGCATTCATGTATATGTTACTTTGACATCATTTACCTAAAAGTATCATGTACCTAAATAGAGAAAAGTTGTTGCAGAGTCTTTGTTGCAGACAAAGTACACCCCTTGGTAATAGTACCTCTTTCAACAGTATAGTATGCATCTTGCTACACTGCAAAAATTCAGGAATGTTTGTAGTATATGACAAAGTGTTAAGATGTTGACTTGGCCTCCAAATTCCCCAGGTCTCAATGCCACTGAGCATCTGTTGGATGTGCTGGACAAACAAGTCTGATCCATGGAACTCCACCTCACATCTTACAGGATTTAAAGGATCTGCTACTAATCTCTTGGTTCCAGATACCACAGCATACCTTTTGTGGTCTTGTGGTGTACATGTTTTGATGGGTCAGAGCCATTTCGATGGCACAAGTGAAACCCACATGATATTAAGCAAGTGGTTTTAATGTTATGGCTGATCAGTACATATAGCAATGTTGTTTCCCCTGCAAACTAGTTTAGATTATGTAAGGTGTGGTGTCTTGGAGTATAATCTTTACATGCAATTATCTCCTTTTTTACTTTTAGTGTAATTAAACATGCTGATTTATAGGTTTCGTTTTTTAATTAGCTATACTGTAGCCACAGTTTTCAGAACTATATATCCTCCTAAGCCACTACTCATACTCTATAAGCATATCACATAAATATTTATACTTGTAATTATAACATGATTATTATAAAATGTCTTTCATTAACCATCACAGAGTTAACAACTGTAGAAAAAAAATCTAATTTTACTGACATGATAGTCAGGAATGTTCTTAATGAATTTTAGAAATGCTACACAAGCCGACCCGCAAGTAAATAAGATTAAGAAGTAATGTAGAGCTACATTATTTTGTACAAAAGTAGTTGCTGTACAGCATAGTCAGTACAGCATAGACACCCACATCTACACCCATACCCACACAAACACACATACACAAACACCCCAGTCATTTTCAACCGTCTGTACCCTGAAGCCAAATAGGTTGTTTTTCCTGTTTACTGTGTACCATGGAAAAAAATTGTCTGCACAACTCACTATAAAATCTACCATCACACCAATACTGTGCACTAGGAAGGTTATTTTACAGTGAGCAAGTCCAACTGAATACCATTCATCTATCTGGGTTTGACTCTGAACTGCTGACTCTCCTGTCAGTAAGGGACAATGAAAGTGTTCCTGTAGAGGATAAAGCCTGCTCTGACATGGACAGGATAGACAACCACACCTATTAACACCTGCAATGGCAGATGAGGAGAAGATAAGACTGAAGATATACTGCCACATGATCAGAAGGGGCCGACGGCAAGTGCTGCTAGAGCACACCCCCAAGCCTGTACATACAAAGGAATCTGAGATACAAAAATTCCAGATTTATTTATGGGTTATGAGAGAGCAAAGGAAACACTCTTATCTTTTATTGCTTCATGTATGACTTAGCCTCTGAGCAAGCCAAAGAAATTACATTAGGTTGAAAACTAAAAATTGCCTTGTACAGTGCTGAGCATAATTCAAGTCACACCAGACTTTTTAAGAACCAACCTCAGACTACCCTTACCTACCCTAATCAAGCATTCACAGACCCTGACACCCAGATCCAATTAGCGTTTTGCAATAGATAACTGAAATCCTATCTTCGTGGAATAGTATTAACGGTGAAAATGTGTGCCATCAAACCAATATCATGTTAAATTTGTAGGAATTCTAGCAGCGAAAGAATATATATATATATACTCTATAAGCGAGAGTATAATACACAATATATAAGAGTATAATACATAACTGTTGCTTACAAATTAATAAATAGGGAAGGTACTTTATTTAGACACTTCCGTTTTCATGCTCTGAAGGTTCCTTCTGGGCTTATGAAATGTGTACAATCTATTTGCTTTTTGAAAGGCCAACAAAGCATGCTGTCATCAGTCAGGATTTGTTTTTATGTCATGCAAAGTTCAGCTTTCCTTCTCCAGGTAGTGTGATCCTTAAAATCTGGTTTAGGCAGCATAGCAATACAATATAAAACATATTTCTCACCTTTGAAGGATTTTTGTCAACACTGATGACAATATAATCATTATATCAAAAGCAAATGAAAATATCTGCTATGTTTAACTTGGAGGTTAATAAGAAGAAACTGACTTTCACATTCAACTTAATTCATAATTTAGGTGTAAGAAGTTAAGAAGTTGCAATTTTTTAAATATATTGAACTTTTTATTTTATTTTTTAGTTAGGTGTATTTATCAAGGAAAAAAATTTAAGGGTGTTTTCAATATCAGGGTGCCATTTAGCCCTTTATTATTATTTATTTTTATATATATAAATTATTTACTTGTTTTTAGAAAAAAAGCATTTATCCATTAAAAAAGTCAACCCCTCTCAGGCACAATTTCTGTCTCCTATGTTTAATTTACATTTTGATCTCAGAGCTCCAGGAGCAGTGGAAAATGCTTGGGTTAGAATGAATACATTGTCATTATCAAACTCATGTGACTGTGATACCAATTAAAATGTACATAAATATCCAAAATCTAATCTAATATAATATCCTTCCAGATATATCAACCAGATTTTATTGATGCTGCTGGAACAATGATAATAAATTATTAGACCCCTTTGTCCTTCTTTTTGTTTTTGACTATGATGATGGATTTTGAACAATTCTTTTTGGTTTTGGTTTTTAGAATTATTTCAACCACTCTTTGGGTTTGGGTTTCACCAGCAAAAATCTATCGCAAATTAGAATTATCAAAACATTAGCCCTAAGCAGTGAATGTCATGACTATAGGTCCATTCATTAATTAGCTGATTTGATTGGGTATAACAGCCACAATGCTTGATAATGTCAATTTATTTATTTTAAGCCAATTTTTCAACTGCTACTGTTCTCTGTCAAGTTACTGCCAACAAACACAGTAAACACAATACAGAAAACATCTAACATTTCAATTTTAGACCTTATATTTAAGCTTGGACTATTATCGTTAGACATCGGTATTGTGCTCCACTATTACTCCTAATATTCACCCTCATTCTCAAGCCTAAAAACTAAAAATATTTCCCTTGAAGACAGCGGGAGGCTCAGCTGTTTGGACAGCAGAACGGAAGTCCATGCTACCATATTGGTGCCAGTACAGAGCAGAGTCTGCATGCATCATTGAAATCATACTGGTTACTAAACAATCCACATGTTTTTGGAAATTAGGGATCTCATTTTAAACAAATTTAAACTATAGAAACTGTTACAAAAAACAGAGGAATGATTGATCTGATCTGATTTTATTTAGCACTGGTTTCATAATGATGCCTTTGATTTAGTACTTACCAGTTTATTATTAGAATTTACTAGTTTGTTCATCTGCATGAAATTGCAGAGTCTTTGATTAAAAATTGAGCAAAAGTGACAGGATTAATGTAGTTACACATTGTGTGTTTGATGGCAAAGACCTTGAAATACACAAGTTTCATGTACTAGTCTGAAACTCCAGGATTTGCAAACTACACTGCCTTAGCCTGCTGACCATATGACTTCCAGTCACATGTCTAATAAATCCATTGTTTCCATCTGTGTTTAGCAACACAAAATGACCCAGAGACACACATTGGCTGAGACATGAGACCATTGCAGAACACCATTCATTGAGACTCTCACTTTTGCCTCTGGGCAATTTAGTATAGTAAATCCATAGTAATATACATATGTATATAGTAAATACACATATGTGTTTAGGTATTGGGAGGAAACCCGAGAACCCAGAGAAAACCCACAGGGACACAGAGAACATATAATACTCCACACAAACTGAAACCTGAGCTCAGGATCAAACCATAAACCATAGAGCTGTCACACAATGATAAATCCCTCTGCACCACTGTGCTACATACTATTATATTTCAGCTGCTAAATAATTTGGGGCAATAGTATTGTCATTGAACATTCATATAAATAGACACATTTGAATGTCAGGGAGTGAATTTCATCCTATGTTTAAGTAATAAATGTTACAGATATTTAGTGGAGAGAAAGGTGAAAAAAATATGAGAAAATAAAAGTAAGTGTGAAGAACACAAACAAAAAATCTAAACATTGTGTGTGTGTGTGTGTGTGTGTGTGTGTGTGTGTGTGTGTGTGTGTGTGTGTGTGTGTGTGTGTGTGTGTGTGTATGTGTGTAAAATCTCAGATGAGATTTTAAAGACAATGAACACTACTTTTTGTATTGCAGTACAATACAGAAAAAAACATTTTTTACTTCTTAAAAATTATAAACCACCAATTATATTTCATTATTGTATAAAACTAATTGTCACTAACTGCCTCAAATATTTAAATCATCTTATTCACAACTTCTAATCTCAAACTTCTGTGTAGTTGGATCTTAAACTAAAACCCTTCAATAAAATGTTGTACTGTAATAAAATGTATTAAAATCTACCTTTAAAAAATAATATACTTGAAGTATACTACAAAATCACCACCTAATATACAATCCAAATACTACTTCTCTACTTGTTTCAACTAAAATGTACTATGGACTTTTTAGTAAAACCTATTGCGTGTTGTGAATTTACTTTTATGAGTAATTATTAATAGTTAACTAGCCACATATACAAAGGCTTAATGAATATATCTTGCTTGAAATGTAATGTTAGCTCATAGCAGTTAAAAAGAAAAAAAAACAAAAACAAAACTGCAGTCTATGCTTTCAGAAAGAAAACAAAGCCTCAGAATTGTTATTCATACATTAACATCTCTTTTCCTTTAGGAGCCGACTATTGAGTATGTAAAAGAAAAATTAAAGTCAGGAGAAACATAGTTTATTCATTGTACCAACAAACTTTGGTAATTTAGCAGTGTTCACATTTGGAAATGCATTTTGTCAAAGTTTTTGGGCAGGGTTTCTCAGCTTCCATTTTGGGAACCAACTAAACTGCACAGTGTCCCAGCATTTCCTCTGTGCCAACACACCTGATCCAGCTGATGAAGGGCTTAACAATCAGCTGAAACAGGTTAGGAAATCCTTATACCAAGTCAGTGGGTCCCCAGGGATGATTGAGAAGCCCCAGTTTTGGGCTTGTAACAAATAAATAGCACACATTTGCTGATGTACATCTAAGCTGAAGATGGGGGTATATTTAATTTTTAAATGATATACACATGAGCTGTGATTATTATGCTTGAACTATTTGATGAGGTTTTCTCCTTTTGAAATAAAGCTTTTCAGTTACATAAGTAAATTCAAGAGCATGGTTTAGTTAAATAAATAGAATGTTCTCCATTTGAACATGCACAGCTGATTTGTTCGGGAAACATATATTTACACAAATATAGAGCTTTTGCTGTCTGTCTCTTACTGTCTCTCAAACTAGAACACGCTTAATCACAACACACATACAAAGAGGTGACTACATCAAATGCTCACACATTCTCTCTTTTTTCTCACACACACACACACACACACACACGCGCACACGCACACACACAAGCATGTACGCTTACACTATACATTCCTCTTCCAGCTACATATTCTAAATCCACTTTCATAGCTAAACCTATTAAAGTGATAAAAATGCAATGCTGAACATAACAAAAAATATGAGTCCAAACATCACATTTTAAACATCTCAACAACACAAGATTTTTTCAGCTATTTTCTAAAGATTTTCTTTTTCAATGCCATGTTCGCTAAGAATATGACTTCATGCATTGTGAGATTTATGTCTTGATCTTCAGCTTCCTTGGCAGGATGCGGTGTACTGAGGTTTGTGGCTTCAGGGCTTTTAACTGTACATCTTTTCTGCTGTAGGTGGATGTTGACAAATCGTGCTACTTTTGTGAAAGTATTATACAAACATATCTAGAAAAAGTCTGTCAGCCTCAGAATACCAGATGTTCCTGAGCTGCATTTTTCACTACTGAATATCAAGGACGCTTGTTTTCAAGTTCTATGATTTTTATTTCCTGGGCCCTTTTTTGGCCTATTCATTGTAGAAGTCTTTGCTGAGAGTTCTTGATTCCGAGGCATGTAATAAAGGGAGCAGTGGGTTGCAGTAAGTGAACCCACATTTGGTTGTCCCTGTCCATGCTGGCATTCATGATGCAAAATAAGAGCTCTGCATGGAGTAAAGTCGGTCAATGGGGTTTCCCACACGTGCCTGCAGTGAGCCTGCTTCTGAAGAAGCCATGAAGCAGTCACTAAGGCTGGTCAAGGAGGTGTCGCTGTCGATGTCATGGAATATGGAGTCATTTCCTGTGGAAAATGATAAGAGGTTAATAGTTCCGTAAATTAAAGCATGATTAAATTATGCTGTTCATCTTTTCATGGTTAATTATCTACTCTTTCTCCCTATATTATAATAGACATTCTTTGCCAATTTATTGAACACAATTATGTCACTAATTGTAATCATGCAATTAAATTTCAATATGTATGTAACATAACAAACATTGAAATACTAATCATATGTGTTGAAACAAAATATAATGAAACAAATGCAAAAGGTTATGCTGGCTTCTGTGCTAATCTTCTGTTTTTGCCATTTTCCTTGTGGGCACAGTTAGGCTTAATACTCAGTTCCAATCTTAATGACACCATTACACAAGACAGTGACAGGTTGATGGGCTATGGTTTTTTAATGAGCTGGCAATGCTGCCTGTTTCCTGTTGTTATGCCATAAACCCTGAGCTGGAGTGTGATGAAACTGGGGATTGGGGCCCTGCCATTAAAGAGAATGGATGACAAGGCACCTGGGACCTCTTCATTGCCTATCTGTGACCAGACATACATGAACAAGACTCATCATGGACTTAATAATATCGAGAACATCGGCCAAAAATGTTTTACAGGAACTTCTTTCTTGGCCATATTGACATAAAATGCACACTAGTTTTAAAATGCTGTGCTTTTTTTTTTTAACATAGTTAAACATGTGGCCATTTGATCTTCATTCGTACAATATTGAAAGATTCAACTAATATAACTAAACAAAGAAATATTTTTTAATTATCTGCAAAATGTAATCCAAAAAAATCCAAATTCTTGTGAGAAAAAGTAAGGACACCTGCACATTTATTTGTACAATTGCCTACAGGTGTATCATTGTCATTGCTTGTCTTATATAAACCTTAGACATTTAGTTTGTTTTACTCTTAATTGTTGAAGTGAGAGGTATCACCATGGTAAGATTCAAAGAGCTCTCTGAAGCCTTTAGAAAGAAGATTGTTGATGCTTATGAGTATGGTAAGGGATATAAAAAGATGTCAAAAGAATTTGTAATCAGCCATTCCACTGTGTGGAAAAAACATTTAAAACAATTGCCAACATGGCCAGGTCAGGCCATCGAAGCAAATTCATCCCAAGAGCAGACTGCATGATGCTTAAAGAAGTCTCCAAAAACCCTCAAATATCATTACGGATCCTACATTACGGAACCACTTGCTACAGTTGATGTCAAAATGCATGAATCTACAATCAGAAGGAGACTGCACAACTTATTATCATGCGGAGTGTGCAAGGAGGTAACCTTTACTGTCTAAGAAAAAGAAAGCAAGTTTGCCAAAGAACACAAAGACAAACCCCAAAACTTCTGGAATAATTTGCTTTGGACATATGAGTCTAAAGGCTAATTGTTTGTTCACCATAAGAGAGGGCATGTTTGACTTTCAGCAAATAATAAAAAATAAAAAACAACCTTATACTAACTGTGAGGTATAAGTGTTATGGTTTGGGGATGCTTTCCTACAGCAGGACCTGGCAAGCTCATCAAAATAGAATCCACTATGTATTCTACATTGTATCAGAAGATACTTGAGGAACATGTGTGATTTTTTTTCTTTCATCTACAGGTACAAAAAACAAGATCAGTAATTGACATGTTGACATTTCTTAAAGAAGACTGACTAGACTGTCACATATCATGATTAACAATTGTTGACTTTATGAATTTCACCACAGATCATAATAGGACACAAAGCATAATAGAACATATTATCCTCAAACACACACTCTTAGATGAGATGATTATTGTTGTGGGAACTGGAAAAAGACCCATTGTAGGGAGCAAGATCATACTGGCTTTGTTTAATTAGAAATGTTAAAAATTATCTGGCCTGAAAAGGCATTTTCTGTAAATTTCATGTAATAGAGTTTGAATGTTTTTGTTCCTGTGTGTATACTATTATGGTATTTCTAGTAATGCTATTTTAATTTGTGAAAGATTATTCATTCATCAAAAATACCTAGTTTAAAGAAAACATTCATCGTATAGTTGCATTTTTCAAGAGGTGGAAAGCCGAACCATGCTGAACTAATCAGTGTATAAACACATGGTGTACTACTAACCGTATGGGTTCATGTGGTCACCAGGCATCTGAGGTGGGGTGAGGCCTTGTTGGAAGGCATCAGCAGTGTAGCCATTTTCCATGGCAACCATCTGCTGTTGTGCAGAAGCCAGTGGTGTGTAGGAGTTCATCATGTTCTCCATCCTATTGGACATCACCTCTGAAAGCATAACATTATAATATGCTGAGAAAGGTCTTAGATTGATCAAAACCATGAGACCACCTCTTTCTGTTTGTCTATAGCTATACCTTAGAAAAAAAAAAACATGCTCAAAAAATACACAAAACCTATTATCCCAGACCAATCCAATCTAAATGCTCCATGAGTCTCTGCATGAGCTAAGGACTAGGAGTCTTGTATCTTTTAGTTTTAGTATTTTCTTTAGCGTGGTGAATCTTGCAAGAATGTCTGAAATTCATTACTGAAGATCACCACAATGTTCCATTACACATTTCTTGATTCTGGTGCAAGGATATTTGATGTTAGAAGGTTCCTGCATATCAGGTTATACGTACGAAATTCTAAGGATACATTTCAAAATTAATTAAGGGTACATTGTACTGCAAATGCAGTGGTTTTACGAATGTTGTACTAAGCATTTTACAGTCCCAAGTGACCTTGTCAGCTCCCCCACAAAGCTACTTTTTAAGTACACTTTCGACAATGTCTCTAGGATATCAGAATTACTGGATTTAGGCATGGGTTATTGACTAGTAACAGAGATCACTATCCATCTAAATTAGATGAATGATCCAACTGATGAGACAGACACGTAAAGCAATCTGTAGGACACCACAGAACTGCTGAATGACATATCTGTCAGAGTTTGGAAAAACTATTAACTTGTGAGAATGTGATGACTCCACAGTTCTGGTGCATGACAGCAATCCTGCACTGTGGCCTTTTATTTATTTATTTATTTATTTATTTATTTATTTATTTATTTATTTATTTATTTATTTATTTATAGCCAAGTTTGTGATAAAGCCTCATAACTGGATGCACCATGAGGATAGTCTAACATTGGTCTATAAAATAAAAGCATTATTACTCTTGGTTTATAGCTGAAGATGATTCAATGATCTCTGGATTATGAGTTTTCAGCCGAGAAGGTACAAGGGGGTCTGCTCAGCAGTAAAATGTCAATATTAGCTTTGGGATTTCCCCAAAGTAAAGAGAGAAAGTACTGTTCTCATGTTGTACAACAGAAATGCATGCTTCTTATCTTGTCTCTCAAGCGATCTTAAATCTAAATTTACTTTATGCTGATTTCTTAATTATAATTTGTTTTATAGTAAAAACAAGTTTGTCAACAGGACAAATGTGGCTAGATTTATTCTTTCTGCACTTAAGTGTAATTAGGCAAATGCATTTAAGAAATGTCAATATGATAGCCCAGTAGTAACAGTGATACTGTTATATTCAACACTAAAATCAGACTCTCTATTATTCTGCAGACTGCTGAAATGATTGGACTTGATAGGGAAGACATTATCAAGTGTTAGGGGGGTTTAACTGTACTGTACACGGTGGCACTAGACATTATGCCACCATTTTTACAGGTTTAGAACTTCTTAATATGTAATAAATCAAGGGAGTGGAGGGGATTTTGACCTGAAATAACTTGCCATAGTTTGATTGGCTAGATTAGCTAGATAGTCCTCTGAGCTTGACTAAGTAGAAGCTTAAGATGTGAGTTTCTCAAAAAGGGGATGCGAGGTTGTTTTCAGTTGAGAGGGAAGAAGGTGGGTGGGTGGTTCAATATACAGACAAATTTAATGTGCTTGTATGGTAAATGAATCCGTCATATCCACAGACACTCCTGCATAGCCTTAGTTACACAATTTTTGTCCTGTGTTATTCTTAGCTGACAGAGCTCAGCATCTGTTCTGTTTAAGGTTGAACACCTCTGATTTTGCATTATGTAACACAAAAGGGAGAGTCAGTAAGCATTACCAAACATGTTAGCATACAGAATATTATGAGAGTCTATTGGTCTGAGATACCGGTAGAGAAATGACCAGTCATACACCAATGAAGCCCATCCAAACACTTAGCTAGTGAGGTTGCAATCCTAAAACATTCATATAAGTAAAAATCTGTGCTTTTATCCAGACACAAGTTTACTGTGAGGTTTATATTGAGACACTATACCTTGGCCTAGCCTTTGAGAGTTCTGCTGCTCCTGTTGCTGCTGCTGTCTTCGGGCCAACTTCTTCATCTGAAAAAACACAGATAAAGGCAAAATCAGGACACTTCAGGACATCCCGAACTTTATCTTTTTCTAACTCAAAAAAAAAAGATGCTCCTTGTTGTTCACCTCTATTTGAACTACACAGCCGTCTATCTGAATACATTATATTATCCCAAGGCTTTTGAAGATAGCATCAGAGCTAGAAGGTGGGTTTCAGACACTAACGTAAAAATGCGATGGATGTGAGTGCATCACTCTTTCCCTTGCAGGGAGTTTTTTGTGGAATGCAGCGAGAGGTTAAGCCTGAGGCAGATTACGGTTGAGATTTGCTGTCTCTATCCCCACTAGTGCTCTCCCTTTTGGCAGTGCCTGTTGAGGGCTTTGCTTTAGCACTAGTTGGAGGATTATGCGCAGATTGTGGTGTTATCTGGTCTCAGGCTGTACTTCACTGGGTTCATGTATGTAACACATTGTGATGAATGGGGAGTGTTCATGCAATGAAGGCTCACCTTGGCTCTTTGGTTCTGGAACCACACTTGAACCACACGTACACTCAGGCCTGTTTCAGCAGCCAGGGTTTCTCTCACCTGAATATGAAGACATCAAAATAACTAAACCTCAAATGAAAAGAAGGCTGTTTTTGGTTTAGTATTGTTGGTCTGAACCATGGTCTGTTCACAATTTAAACATAAATATCGCCATTTTAAATGCTTATAGCTGTAATTACAAAAACTTGTTTAATTTAAAAAAATGTTGTTTATAAGCATAACCAAAACTGCATGATCCAAAACTATTCTGCTACCAATTAAAATTTTGCTGAATCCTGTACTCTGTACTCTTCATACAATTATGTATGAAGATTTGATCAGCCACTACTTAGTCCCCCTCTCCACCAAGAGATTTCTGATTTAATATGCTATTGATGCATTAGAGACAGTTGCAGCCTTAAAAAAAATCCACAGAAAATGGCCCCTCAACTTGAAATTTCGAATCGACTTTCAAACTGAGGTAATCTTCTCTACTTCTAAATAACAGTATTGGTTCTAGAGCAATGGATATACGGAGACAGTACTTTAATTGTAATTTAGAACACTGACCATACTAAACACTTTCTTGAAAAGGTAATCATTGACATCTCCAGCTAGATTGTTGCAAATGTCACTCACTATTGTTGCTGTATTACAAGTTCAGTCATGCATGTGGCATTAATCTAAAAGTAGAAGAGTACAAATAGACACTTAGGCCTATAATTCTGGCCTGTATACTTACATTTTTACATGATCTGACACAGCAAACTAAACATGATTTGAAAAGCCTTACATGTTTCACCCACATTTTGCACATCAAAATGATAAATTATCTGGTTAATGGCAACATACACTGGTATACAATTTGGAACTAGGTTACTGGAGTCATTGTGAAAGGATTGCTTGGTATGTTATTTGTATAGTAAGTTATGGCATATCTTAAATTGCCTTACATTTTATGTAAGGCAATTTAAATCAGCTCAATTTAAATCTAACTTCTTTTATGCACATTTTATATTTCTCACAATAAATTTAGAAGTGTCAGCACACCAGCACTATATATATTTAACTTTTGTAAGACATATTGCATAAAAATATTTTTGCATATTTTGCAAAAATTATTAAACAAAAAAAAGGTCAAACACTAAAAAGGTCAGACATTGCTTATGTTTATAGGCATATATACAGCATTTCTGTCACTTCACACTAAATTGCAGTGGCTTACCTTCCGGCAGGGTTTTGAGGACACCTCAAACGAGGCCTTGAACGCCCGTCTCTGCTGCGTGGTGAGGATGGTACGTGGTCGTTTGGGTCTCCTTGGATCCTTCCCATCATCCCCTTTTCCAGGGCCTCCTGAGCACTTCTCCGGTTTGATATCCAGCTCCTCGTCCTCGCTCTTCTCTGGGGAGAAATCCATCATTCACAGGAATCAGCACATTTCTCTGAAATTTTTCAGACAGCCTATTGATGAATAGATGTTTTTGTTCTGTTACATTTTCAGGAGATTCAGACACAGTACATCCATAATAAAAAGAGACACATGTGGTTTTAATACTTTTATCAATTTATTGCTGAAAAAGAATAGGCCACATCCTCTTACAAGGCTAGAGCTGCATTTTGCAAAGCACTATGAAGTATGCACATTTGTCACTGGACTGAACATTGTGTCATTTATAATTAATAACACACAGCTTTGGCTGTTTTGCACTGAATAAATCTTTGATAAGATGCCTGCACATAGGGATGCGATTCTGTAGGGAGAATAAGTATGTGGAAGCTGCACATATGGGAAAAGATGTGAAATAGATAAAAAAAAAAAATCCTCAAAGTGAGTAGGCTTATAATCAGTACACATGACCACACACATTATTGTAAAATCAAAATGCAAAATACTGCAAAAAAAATTAATTTAGGCTAGAAAGAGCCTATATCATTATCCTTAGAGGTTATTGTTCAAAATACATGGAAAACAACATTAAACTTTGGAACCCTTTTCTTTACTTTATTGGTGATAAAATTCTACCCCAGTGTGATACCCAATATTCCTTTTCACTTTATGACCTTAAAAACTAAAAAAGAAAAAGATGTTATTCAATCAACTAATCACTGCATCTCAATTAGATGGTGATAATACGTATGATCCTCAGGCGGTCAATCAAAGCCTTCCCCTGTCATGGTAATCTCTTCCAGTAGGTCGAACTAATGTGCCATCTAAATGAAATGGCTCCTGGCTCTCCTACTGTAATTACAATAGCCAAGCGGGGGATTGACTTTATTGTTCAGTGGATGGAGGATTCATCTAATAAGACAAAGCAGCTTATGTGTGATAGAATAATAATCGTAATTAGAAAAGGGGCTAAACTCCATGACATGGTAGAGTTCAAAAGTTAAAAACCCATGTAATGGCTACAATTCCCCAGTGACATTTTTCCGAAATAAAGGGCTGCTGCAATTTGGTGCAGTAGCCCTTTAGTGCCCTCTGCGGTATCAGCAGCAAGTGCCAATTAGGCTAGCAAACATTTTGGCCCCTTTAAAGACAGTGCATATGTACATTTTAATGTGGAACAGAAGATTGATAGAAATCATAGGTCTGCTGCTCTGGTGAAGCTCTAAACCCCACCCCATCATTCATAGGGATCAGCTGCTCTAATTTTTTCCAGCAGCATGCCATCAATATATTTCAGGTTTTCTCTTTTACAGTTACAGTATGCCTTACATGGCTGCTAGATTCATGTTCATTTTGCTATACTCTGCAATAGTTCAATTGTATTCCAAGTATTATTTTATGTTCTGTACCATAAAAGCGTGATTTAGCAACCCACTTTGTGAGTGTGTATAGATGGGTTAATAACTATTTACCTGAAAGAGATTTCTACAGACTGCATTTTCTATTTGCTTACCTGAATCAGAGTCATCAGGGCTGACAGATCCAAGCAGATCTTTCTCCTTTTCATAGTCACTCTTGCACAGCAGCTGACCGTCTTTCAATACAAATTCATCACCTTTACGTAGCTGTCGATCGCACACACAACAGCAGAAGCAGTTGAGATGGTACACACACTCTAATGCCCGCATCACAAACTCTGTGGGTGCTATCTTCTCCAGGCATCCACTGCATTTAGTCGCAAATAATCTGAAACAGAAACCATGGAAAGAAGTCATGATTAACAATGAGCAATTCAATTAAGTGATTTATGCTTACATTTTGTTTGCTACTGTTGGGAGTTAGGGAATACTAGTTTGCAGTGGTGAGGAATGTCTCTCTACATGTGGTTGTCCATCACAGCACTGGGAAAAATGGGTGTGTGGCCAGGACCCTGGGTGATTTCTTTTGACAGCGGCTCATCTGTTAAAGCATGCTGGATAACCTTTCAACGCCTCAGCAGAGCCCAATCAGAGGAAATGCATGCTTGTCGCCCCACTCCAAATGCACCAGCACCAAAAATCACAGGTTTTACCAAATTCACAGCGCAGTGATTAGATAGGCCCTGTTGCCACAGGACAATACCACTCCAAGTCATGTCTTATAAGCTCATGTGGCCAGCTAGTGAATGAGACTAAAGTGACATCTTGTATATAGCAGAATGAACATCATTTTCACCCACGAACCTAGAAAGAACCGTAACATTTATTTTTCTGGACCATATGTGATGGAACCAATGGATTATTAGTGGGTGCTTGACTTCTTGTAATAATTAGGCTATCAAACTGGCTACAGAATAAATGTAACACTGTTTGAAATGACCAGTTTCAATAACAGACTTCTGGACTGCTAGGTAACAGAATCTCACCATGCCCTTTTATCAAAACAAGCATACAACTCACATGTTTATAACAAAGCAGTGGCAAAAGCAGCTGTTGTTGTAGCCTTAATTTCCTTTGTGCTTAGATAATAACTTTTAGTTACAGTCAGTGCTGAGATAGTCCATCCCTGTGCATACGTCTGAAGGCATACAGCCAGAGATAAAATGGCTTGCTAAAGGAAGTGAATGAGTGTGATACTGTCCAGGCCATCATAGCTGATTTATTAGCTCTGGTTATTTTGTTTGCTTGGACTGGTGGGACAGCTGCTGCAGTGCTTGTCTACATCTACGCTTTGCATCAATGCCATTCTGCACTGTGAGGGAGAACGAGAGAAAGCCAATCACCCTCATCTCCTGATACTGGACAGGGTTGGCTGACAGTGATGAATATGGGTAAATATGAGGCCACATGAGGGGCAGCAATGGCAGCCTTTGTAATGGAAATAACTTTGTAAAATGCTGTAGATATTGATATTCCACACAGGGCACACTGGGTATGGTGGGCAGCTGTACTGATGTTTGGGAAAGGATAATTGGGGTATTATTGTTGTGTTTTTATCATGCTTATCTCTTGTTTTAAATACTCCAATGTGTACAGATAATCAGATAATATTTTAAAGGTAAAATGCCCTAGCATTCTCTGTGGGATCGTTGTAAGTTATGTTAAATTATTATGTGATAAATATTTTATGTTATGATAAATATTTAATGTGAATAATGACTTAATTAACAGAAATACCTGTGACACAACTTAAATCTTAAAACAACAATATAAACATGGGCATTGATGGGAATTAAAATTTTGAGTTGATAATATTTTATTTATTGTTAAATGTTAAACAGATTAAAGAGCATTTACCCAACAAAGGATAATGTTAATACCTTTGTGGTACATTCAGCAATTCTGTACAGTTCACAGAATTTTCTGCTACCTGGAGGCATATAGAAAATGAAGGAGTAAGCACATGTGTGTGTGTGTGTGTGAGAGAGAGACAGAGAGAGAGAGAGAGAGAGAGAGAGAGAGAGAGAGAGAGAGAGAGAGAGAGAGAGAGATTTGGGAATTTTATCATTCCGGTGTTTTTTTTGCATGTTATATCTCTAATAATAATAATTTTTCTCATATTATATAAATTGCTTCTTAACTGTTACCCATGTTTTGGGAATGCATGTATAAAACTTCATATTAAGACTTAATATTGACAGTAAATATCAAGTCAGCAAGTTACAGTAAATGATATATTGATTATAATAGGAATAATCCTGTAATTTTGCACCCCATTATGTTACCTGTATTATATTTGGATTTTATGCCAAAATAAATTTTTCCATTTGATTTTAAAATAAAGTATTCAGAACACGACTGATGAAATAAGACAATTGCATGTTGGACCTGTCAGACTCTAGATGATGAATCTGTCATGATCCAGTCCACACGTCCAATTCAAATGTTTATTCAATGATGCAAATAATTGCCTGAGAGATCAAGCTTGGAAAACAGGGATAAGCTGGAAATTACCATTTTGAGCTGCCATGCCACTTCCTGGATTTGCTTGCTCACCTCTCCGCTCCATGCTCTCAAGATACTTATTGTCCAAATGAAAACATTCTTTTTCATCCCTTTATTTTCATCTCCTTCACTCTTACCCTCCTGCACTAATCTTGTAAGCCATTATTTTACTAGTTCCCTCTCTGTCACTTTACATTATTTTTGCTGCTGTAATTCCCATTCGCTCCTTCGGGAAGTCTTCCTGTCTGGCTTTGTCTTGGAATCTAATCCTGACTTCTTTGGCTGTCGTCAGCCCCGCCCCCCAAGTTCGACATTCTCAGCAGGACCTCAGATGGAATAGCCATGCTTGATGCCCCTGCTATAGCAACCACACCCTGGCAGGAAGGCGATGGCTAACTTTTCGGATGGCCAGAAAAAGCCTTTCACAAGCCTGGCAGAAGAAGTAAATCCTTCTTGGAGGAACAAGAGGAATTAGCAGGGAGCAGTGGAGTAGGGATTTAACCCTACCCCTTTTTTCTTTTTGAAAGGCACAGTCACATCAACTCCCACTGCTATCCACAATCAAACAGGGCAAAAGCAGGGGGTTGCAGAGCAAGAGAGAGAGAGAGAGTAGGGATAGAGAGAGGGAGAGAGAGAGAGCCAATGAATGACACAAGCACTGGATTGTGGAGGAGCCCCTAATCCCATTTTAATACCTTTCCAAGTTCAGCGCCAAAAGAATGCTCTTTAAAAACAACGCCACAGTGTGAGCAGGCGAAGGCCAACCAGGGGGAGTAACCATTCTCAATCCTCCGTAACATTACCTGATTAACAGCCCGAGGCCTGAGTTAGCAATAGACTACAGCAATGCAAAGAGAGTCCAGACCTCCTGTTAGCATGGCTGCTATAAGCAAAGTTGCAAAGCAAAACTCGTAAACAATGGCATAAACAGGGTCAGTTTTGTCTCAGATGCCATGCCTGGTCTGGAGAGGATTTCTGTCCTGTGGTTTAAGATGAAAGCCATAAGGGAGAGAAGAAAGACAGAACTCCAGTGGAGCTGCTGCTCTTTAGGGCTGGACACAGGCCCACATCTGGGCCTTTTTAAGCTACTCTTCTCAACAAACTCAATAAGTGCATACACTGCTACTGGACACAGAATGTAAGATCAAATTTGACAAAAGAGTTACAAGTCCTCATCTCAGTTCCAGATCACAGTAATCTCAAGATAAAAATGTTAAATGTCATACATTCTCTTATTTGATTTTTTTATATAGAAAATATAGTACAATATTGTAGATATCAAATTGTAGTCATTCATTATGCCAACTACAAAGTCCAGCAGAATCATAGCAATGACATCACTTTACCGGAAAGAAAATAGTGATGTGAAGATGAATATAGAGGTGTATAGAGAGAGGATATTAGACTAAGGACAACTATTTATTTACAGTGGGGATGTAAGTATGCCTGCCCACACCTGAGCATACAGATTAACAGATACGGCTCTCACACTTGGTTCAACAGGCACAATTCAGGCAGTGCAGCCCCAATATTGATTCAGGCACTCCTAGTGCAGAACCCCAGGAGTAGAATCAGAGATAATCCCCAGAATGCTCCCTGGGTGATCATTATCAGCTTCCATTTAGGCACACACAATAAATTGTCATTCGAATTATTTGTGCTCACATGCTGGGACACACAACTTATCAAAAAGAATGTCCTCTTGTAGACTCTATCGGAAACAATTGCAGTGAAACCCTGAAAACCTGAAAGGATGAATATTTCCTGATTGCAGTGAAGGATTTTTCTATTTTTTTAAGGGTCCACTGCTGGGACTGACAGAAAATTTAACAGGCCTTGCAAACTGGGAGTGGAATACTAAGCTCAAAGTATCTTCAAACCCTCTGTCTTGCCAAAACCTGGTTCTCACCTCCCAGTTCCTTTTACTTCTCTCCTTTATACCACGAAGCAGTCCGATTACAGGAGAATGTGGTATTCCCTTTGAACAGATTATGAACAACTTAAAGTGTGACAGCATCTTAAAGCTTTCACCACATGTTGCCAATGATTTCGCCACCACAAAAGACCTTCCTCTGTATGCCTCTGCCTTGCCGATAAGGATCACAGACCAGAGGGAGATAAAAAGACAAGTCTGGAAGAGGGGGAAAAGATGGGGGTGAGTCTGGATAATTGGTGTACATTTAGCAACACATGCTTTTCTCTCTACCTATTCTCCTCTCGCTTTCTGCTGAACATGCATGAGGGGGAGGTCATAACCATTTACAGCAGTATGACTTCTTATGTCACCACATCTTCATCAAAGACAGAGAACGGATAAGGATTACCCAGGAGGATAGCTGTAAATGATCACTTTGAACAGCATTCCTATGGCTTCATGACCCACCCTCCCCTGGCTTGTGTGTTCAGTGCATGCCAATCATAAAGACCAGAGTGGTAAGGAATTTTGACAAAGATCAAGGGAAAAATACTGTACAACAGGAGTTTAAATTTTGGTGTTGCTTGTGAGAATGGCTAGACGAGCTTTGGAAATCCTGCAGCATCCATTGTTTTTGCGGGGCATGTCTGTCAATAGAATATGGGGCAGGGTACACAACAGCAAGTGATGGGTGTGCCGGTTTCATAAGCATTTGATATTATTTTATTGTTTTATTTCTTTGCTGCCTGCTCCATTAAATTTTTATTTTTTTCATACAGCTGGTATAGTTTTTGCCACCATCCTCTCTACATATGATTATATACAATCATTTATAGTAATAGAAAACATTTATTTTCAAAATATTGTTAATATATTTCGAAAATATATTATGTTAATAATTGTGCGATGGGTTGGCACTCCGTCCAGGGTGTATCCTGCCTTGATGCCCGATGACGCCTGAGATAGGCACAGGCTCCCCGTGACCCGAGGTAGTTCGGATAAAGCGGTAGAAAAAAAATAAAAAATGAATGTTAATATATTGCAATATAACATGTTTTGCATTTTAATTGAAAACCTTAACCTTAACAACTCAGAACATGTGGGAAACTAATCATTTTTAACCAATACTTTTTTTTGGTCAAAATTTTTTTTTTAATTTTTTGAACTTTTTTTAAACCAATTTCAAAAGGAACATTATTTTCACTTTCCAATGTTTACAGAAATATATGTATGTATGCTCAACACTGATATGTAATGAGCTGAAAGCAACTGAGAAGAGGCTGTCCATTTATGTTTGTCCCCTTTTCACCAGGGCAAAAAATCTAAGTTCACATTTTGGTGAAGTTTAGCAATTGACATATCATTACAAAGAACTGTAAAACTTTATTGGTGAAAAACTTGGTGGTTCACTGTTTAAGGCTTTGGGTTACTGATTAGAAGGTTGTGAGTTTTCCAGAAATTTACTGTCTGCCTAACTGCCAGCAGATCCCTGTGCAAGATTAAGGGTAACCTTTAACTTCTTAGTAGTATCCCCTAAATTAAAAATTAGTTTGTCTCAATCTTGCTTAATTCCTAAAGGAGTTGTTTTAAGAATTAGGCAGTATAAATGCTTTTTTTCCCCATACAGGATTACACCCAGGAAAAAGTTTGCACTTCCTTATCCTCTACTATGTGGGTTGCACTTACCATGGCAACTGTTGCATATTCTCAGTGTGCAATCATTTAGCAGTCTAACCCAGAGATGAAGTATATTTTGGTTATGTATTTTGCAAAACATATAATCAATATGGTCTAAAGTATGTGGAAACCTTACCATCACACCCATATGAAGGTCATCCCCAAATTGTCGTACAATTGTCGCCCAGAATGCTTCTGTATGCTATAGAATTATGATTCCCTTCATTTCACTTCACTAATACGCCCAAATGTGTTCCAGCATGACAATGCCCTTTTGCACAATGTGAGAGCCATAAAGATATGTCTTTACTGATGTTGGTGTAAGAGAGCTTGAGTGACCTGGCACAGAGCCCTTATGTGTATTTTTTATGTCTATAGAAAATCATTGAAATCACACCATCCCATTTATTGTACCCTTTATATTTAAAATTGCAACCCATCACATTGCTATGACTTTGTGGTCTATATTTTGTATAATTGTTTCTGTAAATCAAGCCTTATTCTGGTTCTATATTCATTGTTGACCTTTTGCCCATTTGCTTCTGCATTCCTTTTTTTAATGATGATGCTAGATTTTGGACTGCTGCCTTTTGCTTATTGTAACCACATGACAGCCAAGATTGACATAAAGATTTTTTATGTCACTATCTTATGCCTTATTTTTTTCATCGTAATCATGGAGATAGCGAGCCTGTGTCTTAATAGCTGTCAACAACACCTACTTATTTCAAATTTCTTCGTTCTGAAATCACAAATAAGGAATGATGTTTGATACAACCAGCCTAAGCATACTTTAATACATGTAGTCGTAATTGATTTAATGCAATGAGCATTTAAATTTTAACTGTGAATAAAGCTTAGTTGGAAAAAATTATTTACATTATGTAGTAGGAATAATAAGACTAACCTCAGCCTGCACTCTAATGTTGAGACCCATTTTGAGAGGCCACATTATCAATGCAGTAGATCAAAACTAAAGTCCTTAAAGTTTAACCACACTCTAAATAATGCTGTTTCATTAAAGTAAAAAGATACTATATTAATTAAAGCAAAAAAAATCTGTTTAATAATCCATAAGGAAATTGGCCTCCATTAATGCTTAGCATAAGCATTTCTCTTTGATGTGGTGAGATTACAGTGTAAAGTAATGAAGCCAAATAAAGAGTTGCCATGTCTTCCTGGTCCCCAGGGCAAGTTCGAGTCAGCTCTAAGAGCAGCTTAATCGCCTCCTTCTCTTTACTAAATTAGCATAGTAATGAGCTTTAAATTGAGGCACTTTGTTTTTTAATTAAACTCCCAGCAGGTAAAAGTAAAATGCATTAGAGAGGGGAATGTGCACAATCATTAATGGTCCAGAGTTGCCATCTCCATCAGAACAATCTTTGGGCTCTCTCTTGTGTCTCTCCTGAGGAACACTAAGCAAAGGTCTCAGTAGACACTTCCCATTCCTCACTTTGACACTCTTCATGTGTTGGAGAAATATCTACCAAATTATACGCCCACAGTTTCCATAGATTGTGGGATGATGATTACGTCCCTTGTGGCTCACAAAATGTGATCTAAACCTCGACCACTGTCTTGCCATGAGTCATCTTGGTGGAGAATGTTCTTCAACCACCATTTTCACCATGATGGATACAGCTGATTTGTTTCTACAGACCTGCACATTTGTAGCACAATTGTCTTCTATGTTCTACTATGCTTTTAGGCATTAATTAAAGTGGCTGCATGGTAACAAAGTCATATTTGTTTGACGTCAACAAAAAAACTTTTTTTATAAAGGTATTGAAGTTTTTGCACTGGGTCTTTTACATCTTTGCATGATGTCTTTCAGTGATCACTTTATTTTCTGCTTGGTTTATCAAACATGCCTGTTAGATAAAACTAATGATGCACTGGGAATAATACTGCACCCATAATATTCTAGAATTTGTAGAAGTTTGTTTTATTTTCATTTTAATGAGATTTTGTTGGAAGTGTATCTTTTGTCAGTGAATGCTATTGTGACATCTGATGAAGTCCATTAAGAGTTTAGGAAATTCCAAAATGTACATTTGCATGGTTTTGCCCTCAATCAGAGCTTAGAAGAATACTACAGTTTCTGTCCTGCTCAACTACTATAAAAGTAATGTGATATAGGTTATTATCATACCCTGGACATTCCCTGCATCCATGTTTTCTTCTAAGCCAAATATGCAACAGTGGTAAATGTAGAAATAGGTAGAGAAAAGTGTAGGGGAAACAAAACATTTCTTTAATCCTGTCAAATAGATCTTGCAGAAGAAACAGAGTTTTTAAAAAATGTAAAAAAAAAAATTAAATAATTTAAGATCAGGTCAGACACTGGTAACTAAGAGCTAAAATGACTAACAAAGAATGAAAAGGACAGCAGGGTGGCCTGTGGAGGAGATGAGCACACAGCTGACTGGAGAGATCAGACAGACAGGTACACAGAATGTGTTTGATCAGCTGGACGTCTCCAGCAAGCATGCTCAATGCCGCACGACAGTTCCTATACACAAGGTGACAGTATTGAAAAGAGAGAGAAAGAGGAGACTGTGTGGGTGTGAGGTGGTGATTGTGAAAGAATAACATGAATGCTGGAGAAGATTGATATCTATTTTTTTTTATCTTATTTCAAACTTCAAAGGAAACAAGCAAAAATTCCCAATGGTCCAAATGATAATTAATAAAAATGTAAATTTAGTAACCATACTTTTTTTGAGCACATAAATGAAGGCTGTTATTGCATTCAAGAGAAATCTTCATACTACAGTATGTATGCCAGAGAGGACATTCAATGCAGGCCAAGAACTAACCATTTCTTTTTTCTTCTGATACTTTCCCTATTTCTGGCATATACTTTATGGACTCTAAGGATCAGTGACATGTTTACTCTGTAAGAAACGATTGCGCTTGTGTATTAGAGGCAGAGAAACCAGAGATATAGTTGCCTTTCTTCAGTTTGCTCTGCTTCCCATCACCCTCCTCCAGTCCTGTAACCCTAGCCTGCAGTAATGCCCATCTCTTCTACAGCCCTGCTGGAGACTAGACATCTTTACATGTGCACTCCATATAGGAGAGAGGGAGGGAGGGTGAAAGGAAAAAGGTAATTATTTTTAGACAATATGGCCAATATAAGTCACAAAAATAGTGTAAAAAAATAACAAAAATAAAAGAATTATAATAGGAATATAAAATGAAACAACAACAGTGTTTCAAAGGCACACACATTGTGGGGGAAAAAGGAAACACAAAAAACTGCAGCACTAAAAACTCACCAGTACTATACCTGTTTTATAATACTAATAATTCTACAGGCCTTCCAGGCCAATATAAATGATATCCAACAGGCTTATGCCTTTTGCTGGCAACTTGAAGTTCAAGTAGACATAACTGGGCCCTTTGAAATAGCTAGCGATGATTAAACTTTGTCTAATATCTATCAGATGTAAGCTATGAGTCATAACGTCCTAAAGATACTAATCAAAACTGTTGATTTTCTAATCTCCATGTCACCTAGTATCTGGTGTGCATGTATACCCAAGTATATGGCTGATAAGTACCATTAGTACCATTAACATTTCATATATATATATATATATATATATATATATATATATATATATATATATATATATATATATATATATATATACACACACACTTGATCTGTCTCTCTTAGCTCTTAGGACATTGAATAGAAAGATGTGAGGGATAGGGATTTCCAGCACTGAGTTGGTTAAAAAGCAACACTTCAAGCAAGGTTTATAATTACTATTGACCCCTGGAAGCCTTTGTCTGAAAAATAAAACAAACAGTAATATAAGGTGTTCTTCAGTGAGGGCTCTGCAAATATGCAAAGAAGAGATCCAGTAAAGAACATCACATGCAGGCTCCTTTTCACTGAAGCCTAATCTGTATGCCTGCACAATATTAAGATGGCTTTGGGGCCACTTGTGACCCAGCTGTTCACTAATGAAAAATTCCTCAGCTCCATATAGGGGCCAGAGGAGACTGCCCCTTCTCCACCCACAACCATGCCTTGTCCATCTTGAGAAGTTTACCCTCGATGAAAAGATAGTGGATTACAGAGAAAAGAGACAGGAGAAGAGGATGGAGAATAAGCTTCACTGTGTTTGTGTGTGCGCCACTGCTACCCCTCTTCCTCCCTGCCTATTGATATTTGAACGAGGGGGAGTGTTTACCAAAGTTTTAATTAGCAGGAATGACCCTTTTATTATTTGGATGTTACTGCATTAAAGCAGGAGTCCTGTTTATCTGACAGGGATAAAGGCTAAGCTTAAAATCACGAGCCTCTATGGCAGCAGCAGCTATAAGCAATGTAAAGATGAATCCAGAGTCGTCAGTTTGCTCTGGTGCTTGCTTACTAATCAAGCAGGTTAAAACATTTCCACACCTGTCAGATCAGACTGAAGATTTAAGAAATTGCATTATTTTTTTTTATATATTACATTTTATTATACTTTGGCCACATAGTTACCATCCTATATGTAATTACAAAGGGCATTAAAAATTCCCCGTATTGTTCATGGTATGATTATAAAATTTGTCTATATGACAACGCTATTACATACATATATCCCTACAAATCAAAAGTCATGTTTCTTACACCTGACAGTTAGTAGCACTTGATATAGCTTTAATCTAAGCTGTAATATAAGCTTGACACGGTAGATGACTGCTGAAAAGAAAACAGTAAAGTGAGTGAGAATTTGCAGCTGTAAAAGTCAGTTTGCTCTTTATCCCCATCTTTCAGTTTGGTAATAGCAGACCCATTTAACATGGTATATTTCAGTAAGCTTGACAAGCACATTCCAAACTGGTGGACCCCCTTTCTTGGCTGTCCTGTCTCTGTCTGGCTAAGAAGTGGCAAATACCCATTTAATAGACCTGTTTAATGTCTGTAGCTAGCTGTGAAACGGCAGGCTCGATAGAGTTATAAAGTCAACAGCCACACTCTTGACCCCCTAAAGCCCCATGCTGCTGAAGAGGCCCATGTTAGTTAGATCTCTGGGCAAAACAGAAGATATGGAAGTATGGAGGTATTGAAAAAAGAGACACTTGGAACAAGGGGATTGAAGTACTGAAACTTACATATAGTGTCCTCCAGAATGATTGAAACCCTTTATGAAAAAAATTATGCCTAAAAAGAACACCTCATGCAAATGGTATATAGAGCTGAAATATAAAGGGACATTCTAGAGATTTATTTTTTTTAACATTTTTTATTATTATTATTTGTTTATTTCTTTGAAACACAAAAAAAAAATCAGGATATTTATTTTAATTATTTTGCAATGGTAAAGCCTGCCCTGAAGAGAATAACAACACTGAGTCTTGCCATGTAACATCTAAAAAAGATAAAGAGACTTGTAGAAAGATCATGATCTCATATTATTCCTAGTTATGTGCATGTGCATTTCAGTCTTTAATTCAGACATCTGACTTTCAGTAAGAAACTTGCAAAACTTTGTTTTTTTGCAAAACATTTGTTTAGATTTTTCTTTCACCATTTCTGTGAAAGGCTATAGGCAAGTCTGAAATGCTTGGCAGCAGCAAACAGATTTGGGCTGAAATATCCTGGATGGCAGAACTCATGATGCTACTGAACTAGTGACAAAATAGCCTCAAAGCATCAATTATCCAACTCCATATTTTACAGTGGTTATCAGATGTCCCTTACTGACTTGAAACATGCTAATGAAATGCAATATTTGGGCTCTTTTGTCATTTATCCCTTGCAGTGTGAGTCTGTTCATGAGTACTATTTGTGTTAATACAAAAATAAGTAGTTTCTACTATTATTTTAGTATAATGCTTATCTTTTTTCATTTAGTTTTATGAAGGATACCAATAATTCTTTAAAGGCACTGTTACATATCATTGTTCTTATACCCTCTAAAGAGAATAGGTTAACACAACTTAAATACTCCTCTTAAAATAGAGATAGATTTGTGCAGAGCCTCGTTGCCATGGCAGCACCAGCAGGCAGGCCGGTGATGAATGAGCTGAAGAAGTAGTTTTATCTGTAATGTGGGGAGAGCACACATTGGCCTATGACGGATGTGCCAGACCTAGCAGGCACATATTGTCCTGGTGGTGTCTGGGAGACTGGTTTTCAACAGCCAGAGGCAAAAATTAGGAACATTTGCTTCAGAGGTAGAGGTTAAAGTTCACTAAGACCTCTCTTGATGAGACCAGCTACATGGAACAATGATGCAGTTAAAATACTATGCACTCAGTGTTTGACTGCGTCCTTATTCCTGATACATGATAAGGTAATCATGTACAGGTAAGAAAGCTAAGCACCAGGGTTGATTCTAGTGCAGAAGATCATTCTTTAGGTGAATGAATGTGGGATACCCGTTAATCAAATTAATTTAGCTTCTCACAGCCATGCATTTTGTTTTAATGCATGATTTGACCGTAATAATTCAGTTACAGTATAGTACAGTATAGAGGTTTATTTTTATTCTGTCAAATTGTAGATGCTATAGAGAAGTCAGTTTTAGCTGTTTTAATGTTTTACATTTTTTCAAGCATATCCTATATTAACCCTGATCTAAGACAAACATCTATATAGAAGTATTCAAAAATAGTGATTGCACCCTGCCATGTTCCTTTGCTGAAGCCATTAAAAAGTGCCATTAAGGGTGGGGGCATTTTAGAGAAAATGAAAAATAAACAACCTTTCTTAGTTCACAGGATGTATTAGAGCCCAAAGGTTAGGGATTACCACCAAGATTAACATACAGAAACTATATTTGAATTTGTGATCAGCAGCTCCCTTCAAAGAACCCAGTCATAGATTAGATGGTATTGTGCTGAAAAGTGTCTTTTATTGTGCAATGGAGTTACACTAGCCAAACAAATATGTCTGCAGTGTGTGGGGCTGGTGCAAAAATGTGGGACTGTCACCATGGCAACAATGGCAAAAAATGAGAGGAGTGATGGTGGAATGCATGAAAGAGACTAGGACAACACCCCTTCCTTATACACCCCCCAACCCCCTATATATACACACAGGGGAAGAACACTCCCCTGCTGAGATCATACACCATTTACACACTGCAGCCATTTACTACCAACTGTTCGTTTAAAGACTACAAAAATGGAAAATGGAAATGTTTAATATTTCTGAACATTGTATAAGTGGCAGTTACTGGTGAATGAGTGGATCCAATATAACAGTTTAAGTGAACAGTACATGAACTATGAAGGCTGAATGGCTTTCTTGGTGGAAAGCTGGGTTGCTCTCATCAGGTTCCAGACATTTAGTGCCCCTTTTCCACCGGAAAGAACCGAGTGCTGGTTCAGAGCTAGCACTAGTTCTGGTTCAAAGTTGATTCCACTGGCGAACCTTCTAAGAACCGGTTTGCCTTTCCACTGGCTAGAGAGCCATCACAGCGCCGAGTGTGATGTCACTGTATATGTGTCACGTGTCCCAGCAACGTTAGCGCAGCAGCGGCAAACACAACAACAATGGCGGATGTTGCTTATCTGTTAATGCTCATGGCTTTGCGAACCTACATTGGCATCCAAACGCGGCGAATAAAACGTGTAATCTGAATAAACAGAGGTTGTAATCGATAAAGTGCATAACGTTATTTTATCGTTAACACAGAAAAAACGTTAGCCTTAGCATGTGGCTACCTACTATCATGTGTGCTGATAATGTATCATATCGCGGTAAAGTAAAAGCGTATTAAACATTAGTATACTTAAAGTACATTATCAAATGCGCTAACAGTAGCCCCGCCCTAAGCGGTTCTTAAGTCTAGACCAGCAACGTTTTGGTGCTACTTAAGAACCACTTTTCCTGGTTCGGAGCTGGTGCTTTGGCGGTCGAAACAGAAAGAACTGGTTCTAAATTAGGCTCTGGCTCCGAACCAGCACTCGAATTGCCTCGGTGGAAAAGGGGCATAACTGATGGAAAGGCAAACAGGTTCTTAGAAGGTTTGCCAGTGGAACCAACTTTGAACCAGCACCGGCGCTAGCTCTGATCCAGCACCCGGTTCTTTTAGGTGGAAAAGGGGTATAGGTGAACTGTCTTGGTTCCCTAAGGCAATACCTGATGTGGAGATTTCTTTTAGATTATCTGGTAGTACCAACATAACAGCATTTATAAAAAGCATCAATGATCTAAATAATGTTCTTTTTGTTTTGGTTCAAAGCACTAAATCCTGGAGGTCAGCTGCAACATTTTGTATTATGCACCCTGCCATTAACTATTTTAATTAATATCTGTCTTAGGAACTGTAGTAACCAGGAATGAGACCTAAAACCAGGACTGAGATATTTATGTTATTTTAAATAACAAGTACATTTAAGAATTCATTCTTGTCCATTAAAATCTCTTTTTTAAAATCTAGCAGTACAATGAAGATTTTAGCATATTTTTGTTTTGAAAAGAACTGTGTGTGCTGAGATCTTAGTAAAAAAAATGTGTCACAATTGGCTCTGGTAAGACAATGTGAAAGTCCCTCCTGGTACCAACTGGCACTGAAGCAAGGACTAAGGGATATCACATGTCACATGCGACGGGCACGTGCCAAGCGAAAAGACCACCCGTCCAGTCAGCTTCAAACCAAAGGCTCTCTCTTTCAGCCAGAAAGCCATACATTCCACACACACAGCCAAAAATGACAAGTTACAATTTGCTACTGCAAATGCAGGATGGTATGTTTAGCTCATTTATATATCCAAATATAACAGTTTAAAAGTTAAAACCCAGTATCATGATTGTCTAAAATAAGATGGGTTTTCAAACCCTTAAGTCTCTAAATCATATAAAAAATATACTGTAACCTAAATCTGTAACGCAAAGTATACATAATTTAAATTTCAATAATTACATATTAGGTTATGATATATAGATATATATTTAGGTTATAATATATAGACATACAAAAACCGTAAGGCTAGTCTGGGCAAAGGCTTTTCCAATCTATGAGCCTGTGCCCATTCTCCTTTTACCTCTTTCATCAACATCTCAATCAAGACTTTTCTACCATCAGAAATTGCACTCACTGTAGGTTTTTTCATGTTTAGAGACTGCTGTGTGTGAAAAATCCCAGGAGATTGGCAGTTTATGACATTCTCAGATCAACCTGTCTGGCTTGTCAGATACAACTAACCAGCAGGCCCATTCTAATGTTTGGAATGACCATTTACTGAAGCTTATGAACTGTATCTGCATTGTTTTATATAGCAATAGAAAATGGTAAACTAAAACATCAAATTAAAACAAACTTATGAATTTTTTGACTATTTGACTGTTCACCTAATACATTGAATGTGTCTATTTACATAATACTTATGACAGGTGCAAAATTATCTATGTTTTCGAGGTATTTCTTGGCTTCAGTCTTGAAGTATGTACTGTGACCTACTGTACATGCCACATAACATCATGACTCAACTCCTCCCTGTGGTTGACACCCACATGTTAATTTGCCATTTCACAGCTGAGCACTGTGGACTCTACGCTGTCCTACCAGCTGGCTCAAGAACATTGGTCATGCAAGTCATTTTGTGTGTAAACACACTAGTACTGTTAAGATGTGCTGTCTTTATTGTTACACACAGACAGCACACTCCCTTCGCTGCTTCTGATAGCTCTTTGAACAAGGGAGGGTGTATATATTGTGGTACAAGACAGCCTTCGGGTGAGGGAGTGTGCATTGACAGAGCAATTTTACACACTCTGGCAGTGCATTGTGTGAACAGGAGTAGGCTTTTCTCTACACACACAGCCGGTGGAAAAGGCAGCTGCTTGTACAATGCGGAGGCAGCACTCCAGAACACATAATGAGTAATGACGAGGAGAATCAGGGGACAGGGGAAAACACCCAACCCCCTACCCTCTACCCCCTACACACAAACACACACACACACACACACACACTTTTACTTAAAAAGGTAGCCTCACATACCCAGACAGATTTGGGCAAGAAAACAGAAATATACACCAGACTAACATGGACAGAGTATCAACAGAATATACTCTGGCCTACAAAGCAAAAAAAGGCAATCTCTGTATATCATTTTGCAGATGTCTAATGTGTGCATGCAGAATGTTAAATTCAGTGACAGCTCCCATAACCAAATTGTAAACTAATTTCATGTGATGATGTAAGAAACAAATAATTAAGTAAAAGTGCAAGTTTCTGAGTGTTGAGGGGACTTTCCACACTTCCAGAATAACATAAAGCCTTTCAGATAGATAACAAAATGTTTTCTACACAAGATTAAAACAGAAATAAACATAACTAACTTACTGCTTTCAATATGACCTGAACAACTGAAGTCCTTAAAAGACCTTTAAGACTTAAGAAAATGTATAATTAAGGGTTCAGCTCCAGCAGAGAGGCTCACATGGGGCAGATGAGACCCCCAAACACAACCTACCAGCCGCCATTTGTCCCCAGGGCTATCATCATCCCTTAAACCAACAATAATCAACCAAAAGTCAGAGCCTCAGGGTTATATCCCAATCCTCAAACCCCACATTTTTCCCCAGGTGCATGTCAGCAGGGACCACTGAACTAACAGAGGCCACTGAAAGCACTCCCCCTGTCTCCCCCAGTGCATCTCTTGCCCTAAGGCCAGTCTTTGATATGCCCTGCCACCAGTCTTTTTCTGGAGGGCCAATTGAAAAAAGGCCATTATATCATCTCAATGTAATGTTATACTATATAGTATCATTTAAAGTAAACTGAATAATACTGCTATGTCTTGCCCAGTGATTTCTCCCTTTTGCCCTCTTTCTTTCTGCCCTAAAATCTATGCTGACTACAATTTACCATTCAAGTCCATTTTCACTTTCTCAATTCCCAGTCCCTAATTCACTCAAGACACAATGTGTAGGACAAGAGCCATGTGTTGTTAAATAGGCTTTCATAATAATATGGCTCTTCAATGTTTTTGGGGTCTGTAAGATATAGGTTTATCCCATAGTACTGTGGTGTAGTACTATATAGAGTACTATGTCAGTAGTAAAATAAAAGTAAAATAAATAAACAACAAAAACTTTTGGGATAGAAAATGAAAATGTGTATGGAATACATAATTTAGAGTCAATTCAGCAAACTAAAGGTAGTGCTAATGACAGATCATGACAAACAAGCAAACCAACCGACCAATAATTACATTAGGTGCAAAAAATAAAGAGTGTATTTTAATAATGCATTAAGTATATGAAAATATATGAATAAGAAAATCCATTAAATGCAAAAGAGTCTAACTGTGCTCACCAAGCTTCTTAAAAGGAAAAGGGTCACATTTAAAGAGCTGCTGTTTTCAAAAGGCACCAGTATTATGTCTTAATTAGAGTGGATTAGGAGCTAGCTTTAAATGGAGGTCGTTTGCTGTATATCTATGGTGTGTGGAATGCAATTATTGCTTATGTGCTTTATCTTGGGCCAAAAAGGGATGACACTGGACTAGAAACTAATGTGATAAAAGCTGTTGATATCGGGCAGACATTCAAGGATTTTAAAACTAACAGTTTATGACAAGCTAATAACATGGCATGCAAAAGTCAGGGCTGTAAATTGGTTAGTTAGGAACATGATGGATGAGAAGCACACTAACCATATTTTCAGTAATGCCTCTTGATTTTCAGACTTGCAGATAATAAATGAAATTTAATTAGGCCCATCCTCATCTAATTAAGAAGGTAAAGTCTGACCCTTTTTGTAGTCGCCCCCCACCACACTGTCAAAAAAGGGGCAAATCTAAACATTAAAAACAAACAAGCAAACAAACAAATATATGGAAAAATCTATCTATCTACACACTTTATTTTTTACCTTCAGAAAAAAAGGTTTGTACCCAAGTTTACACATTTTAAATAAAGAACTAAATATCTAATTCGGAACACAATTCAAGTTCACATCATGAACCAACCTGTCTGTGCCAGGTATGCTGACCTTAAACTAATTGACCAAGCATGCAAGAGGTTGACAGGGGAGAAGTCCCAAGAATAACAGAAACCACAATTTATGGATTTCAACCACTACAGGAACTGGTCCTTCTAGATCTGGAGACCCCATGTTTTTAAAAGGCTGTTTTTCTTTTCCTAACATTATTTTTTCTCCATTCATGCTTGATTTGCTTGGGTTGCATTGAGCATCTCAAACATCATGGTGAAATTCCTTCTGTAACCAGCTAGTGTTCTCTCCAAGGTTTTAAAGACAAGCACTTAATGAAGCTCTTCTAATGTCACTCAATCACTGATTGCCCACTGCTGAGATTCCTGAGAAAACAAACTTTACCCCAATGATACTTATGTTCAGTGTATGTAAGACTGCATATCCAATTACCTGGAATACACTCTTTAGTTTATCTCTTCACTGGTAATAATCTAAATTGCCGACATATCATTAGAGTATTGAGCTGTGTGTATTATTGTGTCAGTGTACAGTGTGCATTTGCTCAACCTCCTAATAGTGCCCAAAGGGATGGAGATGTTGGGGTGATTACTCTGTAGACTGCATTAAAATGGCTTTGTATCCATTTTAAAGACTCTAGATACAGAATTTGAACATATGGCTTATGTACCTCACACAAAAAGAAAATGCACTGTCTAGAGACATGGAATATGTGTACTACTGCATTGTTATGGGACGAGTATTTGTTTGGAAATATCTTGCACCTATTGTCACTACATATACTTATTGCAAGAGCAACCATAAGCAGGAGATTTTACCAAATTCTCTTTAACCTGACTGAACTATATGGACCTTGATTACTATGATATTATAGTTCTATGTAAAAATACAATGTGAAAATGTATACCTTTATAGATATAAACATTTATAGGTGTAGGTTACGGTTACTGTAAAGTCATCAAAGGCTTCGTTAAAAAAATCTATATTAGATTGTAACACACACTCATTGTAGCTGACTACTACTTGGCTCCGTGCTTGAAGACAAGGATATGAAGTGAAATTATTGCAATGCCAGCAAGCCCAAACACTGCTATACTGTATATCATACAGTATTATCAAAGATAAAAGCTAAGAATTAAACCACTGTGCACTGGCATTAAACAGCATTCCCAGAGTATGGTAATTTCTCTATTTACATTGCATAAAGCCATGTAAGTATTCTTCAATAGGAAAATACAATTGTTAAATTAAATAGGACATCACCACATATAAAATGTGAGTGAAAGGTGAGTGAAGCTATTGAATGTTTATTGTCATTAGCTTGTGAGAAATCTAAAAAACATAAAATTTTAAATTCCCAATGAAAACAACAGTTAAAAACTGCAGTGGTTTTTTTCAACAAAAGGCTCATATTTACACTGAGTTGCAGCAAATGGTATTATTAACTTACAGAGAGGCAGCTAGATTAGAGAGTGAGCCAGCCAGACTGACAGAAATCAAGCTGTATTCCCCATGTCCATCATATAGCTACAAAGCTCTCAGGTCAGTGAAGCTAATTTAATTCCCCTGATCAAGTGCCAAGTGTCACAGGAAAAGTGACAGAGGAATGGGGAGGGAATGATGGTGGGAGAGGGGGGAAAGGTTGAAAAGAGCAGAGTACTGAAAAGGAGGCACTGAATAATTATGAATCGAAGAAGCTTGAGCTTACAGAGAGTTAATTTGAAGAGCGACATTGATGAGGAGTGTGTGTGTGTGTGTGTGTGTGTGTGTGTGTGTGTGTGTGTGTGTGTGTGTGTGTGTGTGTGTGTGTGTGTGTATGTGTGTGTGTACGTGTAAGGGCACGAGAGAGTGCGAGAGACAGCTTATTTCCCAGGGGTCTCCCCAAAGCCATTGTGTGAGTATGAAGAGATCAGAGCAATATTCTGTCTGTTAGCAACCATATGACGTACTGACCCAGTGAGCCAGCCCCAGCAACCGCACCTGCCATCATCATTGCTAATTTGTTAAACAAATCAATAGAGCTCTATTGGCTCTCCCACCCTTCCTCCCTCCCTCCTTCTCTTTCTTCCCCTCATCTCTATTCACAGATGTCAATATTGTGTGTCAGAAGACAAGAAAGTCCATAACAAACCACAGGCTAACATTTATCATAACAAATGAAAATTAGACAAACAGAAGGGGAAACACATCAACATTTGCTCATACTCTGTGTGTAAATATCACAAGAAGAGTATAAATCACTGCAATTAAAAAAAATTCTTTTATTATGCACATCATAAAACAGAATAAAATTTAATATTTATAATATCTTTTTGAGGACCAGGCTAATTATAGCATTTAAAGACTAGAAATATCATAGAATGCTGTACCCAAGTCAGAATGTAATAAATCACAGGCTAAATCGTTTCTTTTCTCCAAGACAGTTTTCCTCACGCAAATGTAATCATATTCCTCAGATATGGCAGCAAGATCAAATTAGTGCTAAAAGTAGCTTTGGGGAGAGTGGATGAGATGGTGAGAAAGGGGGAAACACTGGAATGACAAAGAACATGGGGAGAAAGTGGAAAATAGAAACCAGAGAAATTTAACTGAATTTATCAGCATGATAGAATGGTATAGTCAGTGGTGAGCAAATGGGAGGTACAAAAAGAACAATACAACTAAGCCACAGATTCAGGTACAAAATAGTAACTATAATCTCAGTGGTTACAGACTATGAATTAAGACATAAAAAGAATCAGACAAACTCCATTGCTGGATTATCCTAATTCCATAGCACCCATAGCACTCCAGAATAGAGCAAGAGAGGTTTTCTAATTTTGCTGGAAACCAAATCTCCCAGCATGAGTGATGTTCCAGCCTAGTGTGTGTCACTGTGTGGAAAGAAAGATGTGAGCATGGCAGTGGGCACCAGAGGCACTGTTGGGAGACCCTCGAGCCCAAATCTGTTTCCACTTTGCCACCAGCCAGCTCCAACAAGGAGCTGTTCTGCCAAGAGAAAACCAAAAGCCTTTGATTCTTGTTGGCTTGCTTGAATTGTCATTTCTCATCATGCAATCAAAAGTGCTAAGTCAGGACAGAAAATAAGTACTAAGATAAAAATGTAAAAATCTTTGCTTGAATATCTAAACAAAGCAATTCAGAATAAAAGGTATAAGAATTTGCAAAATGCTTTAATCTTTAATCATTATTAAAAAATGTCCAGCAGCAATTATTACACTGACAGCTACTGATGATTCTTGCCATATTTAGCCATATTTTTCCTTTGACCAAATCATAAATAATAAATACATTAATAAAATAAAAATGTGAAAAAAAAATATATTAATGGTTGTTTTACCTCATTTTTTTATTTTTTATTTACTTTAATATATAAAAAACATATGTCTTTATTGTGTGTGTGTGTGTGTGTGTATATATATATATATATATATATATATATATATATATATATATATATATATATATATATATATATATATATATATATAAACCATGTATTTAAGGAAATCAGATATGTGAAGTGTTTAGTAGTCAAGAAAACTATTATTTTTATAATGAGTATAACATGAAAACTTTTGCACTTTTATTTTTAATCAGATTTATTTGTTTGTTTGTTTGTTTGTTTGTTTGTTTGTTTTTCAAACAGAAAAGAGGCATTGGCAATCAGTAATCCTACCACTATGTGGTGCCTTTGTTGTTTTGGCTGCTGCTATGTGTGGTTTCTCTTCTTCTCCCCCTCTCTCATTGTATTAAAGTGTAATAAATGGCAGCCTCATGCAGCAGGGCATTCGAAAAAGCCTATGAGAAAGCCATACTCACATAACACTTAAATGCAATGTTCTGAATAAGTTTAAATGATGACTCTTACCTCAAGGTGTTAAAATAGCCATCAACAAAGAGGCTTTCAATTACACCTAGTTAATCCTTCAAGCAATGGCAGGTATATATCAGGTGAGAACAGGTTAAGTCACACACATGTCCACACATACGCACACACACAATGCTGACGGGCAGGGACACTGCCGCTCTTTGATGTGTAGCTAGCTTGAGAAACACACCTGTACTGCTGTGACGTGCCCGACATATCATCTCACACATGGTATGTTCACCGCCGGCCCCGCGCTGAACTCGACACACAGGCACAGACACATGTGCGTGCACACACACATGCAAACACAGACACACACCTAGTAAAGCAACAGTTCACCCATTTTAAACAAACATTATGAAAAAGCTCATTTTGAAAATTTCAAACACTGAGGTAGTGTAGTAATATATGATTAGTCTGAATCTCAAACATATATTACTACACTGAGGTAGTGTAGTAATATATGATTAGTCTGAATCTCAAACATCTGTAGAGAGTAAAGCAAATAGTACAACTTCATTACTCTCATATGCAAACTCTGAGTTTTCCAATGTATCTCTCTATATTGTTTTGAAATAGTGAGGAATTATTTTTCTCTTTCACTACCTGTGTAAATGAGAACTAGCACTTTTCTGTGCTTTTAGTTGTAAAGGGCCAATCCCAACAACACCCCCCTTCCTCTGTTCTTCAAGCATGCCATCAGATTAGCCTGATCTCTAGTTTCAACGCTAATTGTGCTCATCCACTCAAGAAGCTGACAGACTCACAAGTGAGGAAAGGCTCAGGCTTGGGTGGCTTGCCTCTCATCCATCATCAGCTAACAGATCCCTTACAAGAGCCCTGCACATTAGCCATATTAAAGCTACTGCTGAATGAGACCCTAATGCTTGCTTTACCACATGGATAGCTAGCATCACACAACCGGCACGATTTCAATCACAATTAAACTAGTGTGCTAGAACCATTTATCTAATTTTGAAGGCTGTGTATTCGTTTTTATTATTACACATACATTTGCACATATCTTTTCCCAATTTTACCAGTTCAACTTCTTGTTCATCATATTAATTCATTCATCTTTATTAACTGCTTTATTACTGGTTTTCAATAATTAGGTTGTTTCTAATGTTCAAGAAAATATTGTGAGTGGGAGCAGTCAGGATGGGTTAGAATGCCATAAAAAACAAGCAAGAGTGGGATTAAATATCTTGTGCACACTTAATTTTATATAAATTTTTATAGTATTTGAAGTCTTTCTGAAGAATTTCAGCTGGTTCAGTCCTGCTAGTTTTGTCTTTTCTCAGCAAGAATATTTGATAAACATTAGGTATACTGTATCATTTTATACACAACACATTTTTATATTATCACATTTTATAGTGACAAAAATAGTAATGACAATTTTTAATTAAAATTTGAATGACTATATTTGAAGTGAGAGGAGAAACAATAAAAGCAGTGATGTGCCCATCCACTGACAGATTCCCATGTTTTTATTTAATACCTGCTCCAGAGCGCTAACTGCATTAATGATGTTATAAAGAATTATGAGGTGAAATCAAATTTGCCTCGCCACTTGAGCACTGCTAAAATGCCAAACAATAAACTACCAGATTGCAAATTAGATCAGAAAAAATATCAAACACATTGCGGTGGTGAAAAGAGGAGGGGGCTTCCATAATTGCATTTAGTGTCTGGACCCTAGGGAACAGAGACACTAAGGATCATCAGGGCTCAGAGCATGAACCTGCTATTGACAGTGCACTAAAAATCGACAGGCTAACTAAATAAACACTCCCGGTCCATTAAATATTCAACAGTACAGATTTGACTAAAGTGTCTATGTTTCGCTTGTTTAGGTCCCTGTAGAGAAGCTACTCTCTCCGCCACACATCAGGACACATCTTATGCACACACACACACATGCACATCGTCCCATCTTTTTCCACTCTCCCTGACTTTTGACAGCAATAAATGATGCTGAACCTGAGGGTCTGACTCCAAAGGGAAAGGAAAGAGGGACAGGTCCTGCCTAGAAAAAGCAATACAGCAGAGACAGCAAATGACCTATACTCATCACACTGGCACTAAGGCAAAGATCAGTGACATTAAATAAACATCCCCAATACCTTGTGCTGCAAAGATGGAAGATCAGTCACACAAACACACGGGTCCTCACAACCTACCCAGCATGCTTGGTGCCTCAAGGAAACTCGATTGATGTGCTCATTGTAAGGATCCAAGACTTAGTTTGATGGATGTTTGTGGTGTTGCATTGCCTGCTGATTATAGTGATGGTATAGTGTTTATATTAAATAAGATATTGGCACCTCTGCAGCACTAATCAGCTCAGTTTCATTCACCACATTTACACACAGCCTGGCTAAGAGATCTAGAAACATATCCCCAAAATTAGATTTTGAGTCCTGAAATGCACCATAGTCATTAGACAGCTAGTTTAAAAACATGGATCCTCATTTCTGAAGATGGAATAAAAGAGAAAGCAGAAGTCTTGTGGCTCTCGTCTCAGCTTCTGTGCCTTTGCTCACCTGCTTCCCTGTGAGGGGGTAACAGCCCTTATGCAAATGAGCAGTGGCAGTGTTATTGTGGAATGAATATCAATAGAGTAATTACAGCACATGCAGCCCTCCTCTTTCCACCACTCCTGCCTGTCTTCATCTCTCATCCTGGCTGCAGATCTCCCTCGGGGTGAAAAAGACGGCCACCATTCTGAATCCAAAGCTAATAATGGAGGCTGTGGTGTAGGCACTGAGGGAGGCAGCCCGCGGGTCCAGAAACGCAGACATGGCTAAATGCATCTAAGTACCCCAGTGGAGTATCATGGCACAGGTCAAATGATTAATAAAGCAAGGGTGTTTGTGAGTAAGCGAGAGAAGTACATTGAGAATTTTATTCTTTGAATTGACAACAAAAGTTGTCAAAGTCAAAAGAAACCACAGCTTTTGCATAGGTTAAACATAACCAGATAATCAAAGACCATCATTATATATTAATATGTCTATATCATAAAAATGTATAAACAACAGCACTACATGCTTATACATATATCTCTTATGACATATATATCTTCTATATCTGAAATAATGATTTTAAAATAATAGTTTTTGTATTCCTGATTAATCCCTTAATTCCCATCATTAAATCAAAAATGCTTTTAAAAATCATGTTTAAAAAAGGTTGCCCAACTTTTGGAAAGTTAGTGTCATCTAATTTATGCTCAGATTTGTCTATTTGGGCTCTCCTATTGTCATTAATCCTTGAGAAACAAAGCCATGTGAAGTGTTAAGAGGTAATCTGTCACCCTCGCCATCTTCTTACAGGTGACAAATAGGTAAGGCAATAAGTTAAGTTAATATGAGAGAAGGAAAAAAGGAGAGAGAGCTGGCTTAGCAAAATGTGCAAGAGAGAAAACAGTAGAAGGGGAAGATTCTTTTTATTTTTAGATTCTTTTGTAGCCGCCTTAGGCTAAGAACGGACATGGAATGTTCTGCTACTACATAGCATTCTTTGCATGATCTGTGTGGGGAGGAGCCAAGATACACCTTCTCTGTAAAACTTCAAACTCTCAGATAACTCTTAATTACTGTTCTGGGTAACCTTAAAATTGAAAATGATTAAAGAGTGCCGATGGCAAAATGTGGTGTAAGGACATTGTGTGTGAAAATATGCACTATTCTATTATTTTTATATGTTCTCAAGGAAGAAAAAAAAAATGCTTAAAAATAATAGTAATGTGAGAGATCACAACCTCAGTGTGGGAGAGCCAGAGGATTGTTGGCATGGTCAATTCTGAAACACTCACATTATCACACAACACTTGCATGCTAGCAACATCCACACACCTCATAGATCAGTAAGAAAGAAAGCTGGCTTCTCTCCCACACTTATCTCACAAGCAATAAATACCAATTAAAACAGAGTGTAAGTGATGAATTGAAATACAGGTTCAAAGATTTAAAAGGGCTCCTCACCTATCAGTCAGCACCAGTCCAGCCTTCACACACACACTTTTGCTATCTGACAATGGAAAGAAATCCCATTCAATCAAGTTTACTTATGTAGTAAAGTGCTGGACACACTTGGGATTTCTTAGGTTTGTGTGGCCTAGAAAAATCTAGTAAATAAAAAGTAGTATCACATGTTTTGTGATGTCTGCACTGAAGTAATAATTTATTAACATTTCTTAAGTAAATCATATAAAATAATGCTTAATTGTCACGTTTCTACAGAAAGCTAGCAAACACATTTTGCAGGCTTTAAATCGAAGAACAGCAATGCCTAAAACTCTCCAGTATCATGGTAGTATAACCTTAGACAGTTCCTGATATTTAAACTAATGCACATGCAGACAAGGTAGGCCCAAGATCAATGACACAGAGCAGGCAGCCTCATTGCCTTAATCCTGCATGGTTGACGGCATGTATGGATAAAATGCTGCTTGTCAGATAAAGTGATGGAGACAGCAAATATTAGTAGCAAGACCTACTATTGCATTACTAATAAAAATAACTTCTTTTGTTTTTGTAATATCTCCAGGGTTTGTCCAAAAATGATGATGAACCAGATGCTACACATCTAGCCACCAAGCCCAGGGACACGTGCTGCTGGCAGAAGACAATTATATGCATGAATCTGCTGTCAAATTTCTTCTTTCATACAAAGACATAGAATGCTCACAGCAGGTTACAACAAATAAAGGGTTTCCTTCAAAATAAAATCTCATAATAATTGACAAATAAATAGAGTGTTGTAGTAGAGAAAGGAAATGGAAACAACTGTCCAAATGTGATCTCTTTTAACTCTCTGAGCCAAGAAAAGACAACATTATGAATTTAGGTAACAGCATCCTAGCATCCTGAAAAAAGAAAAGACATCATTGCATTTTTCTATTAACACTATTTTGTCTCTTGTTTTTCTGTGTAACCTAACAAGGCACAGAGTCTATGGACTGTAAAAGAATGCCAAAATGCCACAAAAAAACAACAATGAAAAATCAGTATTTAATTTTCCTGCTTTTTATAAATGTCACTGTTTGTGTATCATTTTGACCTAGCTGTACATATGAATCTCCTGCATAAATAGTTACTTGCCTTTCACATCTCTTTTAGTGCCTCTTGGGTTTAATGCAAATCTACTGCACAAAAATTATGAATTGAATCAAAATCAAATCACAGATTGGACAAATCGGCGAACTAGCTCTCCAGACCAAACTGCAAGCAATTTGTCATCTGTTCATGGAAATATGATGAACACCTTCAATTTTAAATGCACAATATTGAAGTCCTGATGAATTTTTTTCTTTTGTTTTCCATGTCTGTCTACAACAGTATTCAAAATGGCACCTCTAGCATTCTAAAATGTCATCAGCATGGCAGAATTACCAAGTGGCATTGTGCAGTCAGCCCAACACCTGAATGTGTTTGAGACACTGTGATTCTACTGGGGCTTTGAAATGTCAGTTGCTCCTGCAATTATTCACCAGCCTCTGGTGGTTTGCCGGGCAACTTTCTCTTAAGAGGAAGACAGCTCAGACATGATAAACATGCTGAAGAATGTTCACTTACTTCAGAGCAAGCTCTCTCTGACCTTCACAAAGTCAGCTCTCCACATTCTACATTATTCAGGTAACAATTTTTACTCGTTTCATCAGGCAGTTACTCTGCAATTGAAAATATTTTTAAGTATATGTAAGCAATAGAATAATGGAACTACAAGCTAAGCGCATTCACCAGGAATGCTGCCCTAATAAGGGACACAAGGACAGAATTGTTTATCATTAGACTATGCCCAAGAGTAATTCAAAGCAGACCCTGCACCCAAAACCTGTTATAAAAAACCCAAAAGCCTGCAGTGAAAACATATTCGCTCACACACACTCATGCACAGAAGTACTCACATAGCTAAACCATGATCTTTCTTTATATCATCAAACCACAGAATCCAGTCACATTCTTCCATGTCCCCTCTATTTTCCCCTTATGCTCCTACATGAACCTTATACATGGAACGATGCATTACTTAAGACAAATGTTGTTTTTCCTTCCTGTTTTATTTATCTCATCAATACACTTAATAAGATAAAACAGTTTTTTGCTGTCCTGTGTAAGAGCCCCATGTTTTTTTGCTTACACATATCAAAGACAAAGGGGTAAATAATTACTGTAAATAACAAAGAAGCAGTGATGGAAAAAATACAGCAAGAAATGCAACTTGAGACTCAAACGATCATTGATTGCAGGGGCAAAGTAAAAGTTTCCATTTGTGGTTGCCAAGGCACCGTTAAATGTTATGGGCACATCAGGGCCTGCTGGTCACTGCTGAGGGGAGAATGACATATAACAATAAGCAGAACCACTCTTGGACTGCATAGACCCCATGCTTCAAAAGACTTTGGTTCCTACGCAGAAAAACATCAAACAGCACAACATGGTAGAATCGCCGTCAGCATAATATCAGAGTTCTGCCTTTACAGCCAAAAAAAAAGAGCTCAAGCACTTCTTCACCCCAGAAGAAGCACAAAACATCACAGAAAAAAGACTGCATTTCATTGAAAGTGTTTATGAACTTATAGCTAATGACCATCACTAATAGAAACTGAAGTTTGTAATATAGCACTATATGCAAGTTAGTGTTCATAGTGCTACTAACTCACTTTTACAGCTACCCAGAAGTATTTAATAAAAGGAGATTTTAAGAGAAATCTAAACAAGGATATGAAGATCATAGAGGCAGTGCTCTGCCTTTAAAAAGCCACTTACAATTCTTATATTTTGGTCTTATTTATTTATTTATTTATTTATTTATTTATTTATTTATTTATTTATTTATTCATTCATTCATTCATTCATTCATTCATTTATTTATTATTTGTTTGTTTGTGTCTATCTATCTATCTATCTATCTATCTATCTATCTATCTATCTATCTATCTATCTATCTATCTATCTATCTATCTAATATTATACTCTCATTACCTAAAAAGTAATAGTAAGTGGAGAATGTAGTCAATCCGTATTACATCAGCTGTGACTAAATAAACAGTAAATGACTTACAATCAGTTTGTGCCCCTTTCTTCCAACATGATGCACTGGCATATTGAGAGAGAGAGAGAGAGAGAGAGAGAGAGAGAGAGAGAGAGAGAGAGAGAGAGAGAGAGAGAGAGAGAGAGAGAGAGAGAGAGAGAGAGCACAGAGATTTTCTGTGTGGTGATGTGGTGAATTTTAATCTTATAATGAAATAATGCATAGCAGTGCGTGTATTCAATCTCTTTTTGAAAAATACATGTGGAGAAAAAGAAAAACATATGGTACAAAATCTATATTTCATGCATGACTTTGGAGAATGTAAATAAGGATTAGAAACATACTTCAACTAATATTCTTTTCCCTTTTGGGGCCAGGACAGATTTTTACTCAGGTTTCTAAAACAAAGACATAACATCAGAGGCAGAGCCAAATAAGCAACACAGAGATGCACCACCCATCCAAAACTGAATGCTTCCACAAGTACCCCCTCAACTAAACACACACACACACACACACACACACACACACACACACACACACACACACACACACACACACACACACACACACACACACACACACAAATACCACCTTTAAGCACAATTCTCCAGATTTTTATTTAACTACATAACATCCTCACAATTAGAATTTCTTAAATTACTATAAACATCATCATTTGTCTCTGTGAAGCAGAGTGTATATAGTAGTTTAGCTCTGACCTCCATTGTAGATTCATGGGTGAATGGCAAGAAGCTGCTTGGAGGTTGGGAAATTGCAACAGAAAAAAGCCATAAAAAAGGATCTTGAGAGTGAAATCATAAACCTCTATCCAAGCCTTCACGCTCCATTTGATAGCACAACCTTGTAGCACTTAACACTCAGAAAGGGTTTTTTCTCCTCTGTTGGAGGTGCTGTCATTATGGAGATTATTATGTTTACCATGATTTCTTTGAGGGATATGACTCATTACTGTGAATAGGCATAAACATGGTTTGAAAACTTGATCAGCAAAGTTCTGAGAGAAGAAAGAACTGTCTATGAGGAAGTCTTTTTCACAGAAAATTAGAGAAATAAGATGTGCAGAAGGTAAAAGACATGGACTGACCAAAAAAGTGTATACATGATCCGAGTTCTGAAGTGTTAATTTTTCATTCAAAAACCATTCCGGAATCTTGTTGCAGGTGAGCAAATTCAAACGTACATGGAAGAGAATATAATGTATACATTACTTACATGCAAGGCAGCATAGTGTATACTTAAAGCATATCAGAAAAGCATCTAAAAAATTAACAAACATCCAAATAAACAAGCAAATGCAGAAGATAATTTCCTTTAACTAAGTACACTCAAAATCTATGTGTAGACAGTGAGAAAAACATGTTGCTAACCAAGTTAACATTGCCAGCACATTGCTTAGGGTGCAGATAGAGGTGTTCTTTTGAGACATGCAGGGAGCCACAGGCAGCTTGGCACAGTGGCCTTTCCTCCACAGTGCACAGAGAGAACTGAAAGGCGGACTGAGAGGAGCCTGCCACATGCTGTACTTTGCAGCCTGGGTCATGGCAACATTGCCGCTCCAGCTGAGACCCGAGTGACACACACCATCTCTAGTTTCATGTTCTGGGTCTGTGGGGGTCAAGACAGCTTCCCCATGCTAACAGAACACTCCTCAAGGCTGAAAACACACAGAGGCCCACCTCAGAAGGAAGGGATGCTCGCACACCCGACAGAAACAGCAGGACTGGACAGTCATGCTGTGGGGAGATGGATTGGTCTCTGAATATTGGACTCATTTAAATGTAACGCCTGCTCGATGCATTTTTTTTATTACTATTTTTATATATAAGATGTGACAAAATATTATTATGCTTTGATTGAAGCTAATGATTAAGATCTTTTTTATGTATATGTTAAGCTATATGTATATTAAGATCTTTTTTATGTATATGTTAAGCTAAAAAAAAAAAAAAAACATGATGGTGGACCTCTTTTTATTTGTTAAGTATTCCACATTTCAGATAAAATCTTCATTAATATAAGATATATAAGATAAACCATAAGTACTCCATACATTTACTCTGTGTTTATTTATTTGCCTTGCTGTCTTTAATGAGTGTTTCAATCTGGCATTTTTGTATAAATCACATAAGCAAAAACATTTATCTTCATATCATCAATTTATACAGATTTTGCTTTAAAATGATCATTTTGCAGTGCTAGCAAGTAGCAGAATTTCATTCAGCAAGAAGCTTGGAGGGATAAGGCATTTGAAGGAAGCCAAAAGAAAATGGGGTGGCAGTAATGATCATTCTTTCAGGTTCAGGATTTTTTCTTCTTTTTTTATAGTCTGTCTTTCTAAGTGGACAAAGATGGTGACTCTTTCCGACTGGTAAAACAAGGATCTGATCTAAGGCTGACATCACACAAAACATAGCCAAAACTACACTCACTGCAAAAAAAATCCTTTATCTTGAGAAATTATTCTATTTACATGGAAAATGAAAAATTCTATACTCCTATCAGTACTATGATCTCATTCTTGTATCAAATGATCTTTCGTTCTTTCGATGTTTTGTTCTTCCAAATCTCCAGCCAAGCACATTTGTAAATCAAACATCTGTATAGTTGTAAAATTGCTTATCACTGGCATAAGGCCTCTTCTCTCCTCCCTATCCAACTCATCCACCTCTCATCCTCCCATCACTCTGCCTCCTGTTGACTCCTCCACTCCTCCTAACCTCTCCATCTTCCAAATATTTCCCCTTCCTGCTTTTTGAAGCTGCCATGGGTCAGCCGATACACGGTACAAATCATTTTAGTGACTCACGTGGTGGGGGTGGGGGGGACTCTGCCCTGCTGAGACTGGGAGACATTGAAACACAATACACTACAGTTTTGCACATGCATTTTTTTTCCTAGTCTACTTTGAGATTGGTAGAACATCCCCAAACCCCACCAATAAAATAACCTGAGCGTTGTGACTAGAAATGGTTGGGGGTTCTAGAGTTCTCACTGATCTAAGTGTTGTTCTTTCAGTTTATTTTAAACCTCCCAACACCTCCATTAACACAGGCCATGTCAAAGGCATAGTTAGAGTTCTTGGTGGCCTGCTGAGTTTGGGGCTCAGGATTTGCCCCTGGATACACACATTGAGCACACTCCTTTTGCTGGACAGCTCAGACGGTTTCCTGGTCCTAAGCCTTTAAGTCTTTTTCAGACATAAATATTTAAATTAACAGGAAGTATAAAGTATTATTACATAAGTAATAAGAGAACATGGGTATGGACATCTAATATATGCATCACTGTGAAACTTTGACAAGCTGTACAGCAAGTACACAGATGTTCATTTATGTCAAAAGTTTTCTAAATTATTCTTTTTTAATACAGTACCACAATATTAGGAATTCAGGATGCACACTGAGCTATGAAAATACGCCAAATTCTGTCTAGGTCACTCTTTTTGGGTTTCTTGCTGTATGATGTACTGAAGTTTGCTAAAGAGAGAAGCTAAAACTGTCCAGTTGCTGCAAACAAATTCTTTTCAATGCATCTGATCCTCAGAATAACACTTCTAACCAGTTGAATGAGTATATAAAGAGCTGTTGGGTGCTCCAGCTGGAGAAAGATTACTTCTAACAATGCTAGAGTGCAATAGTTAGAGTACACAGAAGATACTCCAAGATGAAACGGACTGAGAGTACACAGAAATGGGAAAAATTGTGTTTTTTCTTTATTTCATTCTAGACTACTGTCTCTCCCAGACCATTTAAGATGTTGACAAACAGTAATATACATGCAGAGATACATACTTAATAAATATTTTAATCTCACTGCCTGAAAAAGGCTCAAAATACACTAAAATACTTGAATATGTTATGCTACTTGTACAGTCCCTTCAAACACCATGTGTTTATTAAGTCTTAAGTGTCCTGTGTTCCATAAGATTTAAGATTTAAGTTTTTAAATTTCAAATATATGAATAAGTGTGTGTGTGTGTGTGTGTGTGTGTGTGTGTGTGTGTGTGTGTGTGTGTGTGTGTGTGTGTGTGTGTGTGTGTGTGTGTGTGTGTGTGTGTGTGTGTGTGTGTGTGAGAGAGAGAGAGAGAGAGAGAGAGTGTGTGTCTAATAAGATCTCTCTCATGCTCACTTGGCCATGAGAGAGGGCTTAGAAGGAAGAACCATTGCAGTTCTATTCCAGAGCATATTCCTGTTCCACTCATTTCTTGCCTCTTTCTCCCCGACAAACGAATAAAGGGATTAGAGCAAACAGCTTCCGCCAGACCCTCCATTCAGGACAAAGCAGACAAGGGCTTAGTCAGACAGCCTAGGATACACAAGCAGTGGTCTGCCACTCAGACCAGTCACTGCTGCAGAAGAGACTGTAAGCTCATTATGATATGAAGGAGGGGAGAGAGAGAGAGAGAGAGAGAGAGAGAGAGAGAGAGAGAGAGAGAGAGAGAGAGAGAGAGAGAGAGAGAGAGAGAGAGAGAGAGAGAGAGAGAATAAAAAAAGGATAAAATCAGCATTCATCACTAAATTCATATCTGACGCCGATCCAAACACACAGAGTATTTCAAAATATGGCAAAGGTAAGTGTGTGTGTGTGTGTGTGTGTCAGTTCCTCTTTTTTGGCTCTTTAACCATATGTCTCAAACATGCGTGTTTTAGCTGTTAAGTACTGTACCTTGTGAGGACGTGACAAGACTTTGCCAAAGTGAGCCCCATGCTTGTGGCTACACCTAAACTCTGTGAGCAGCCACTGAATGTCCTGTTAGAATGTGTAAGTAAGATGCTAAAGCAAGACTTGGCCATTTTGCGTGGACTGGTGCAACTTGTCACCCATCTGCAAGGTTTTTCTAGCATCCCTGTGAAAGGTCTGTGTGCATGAGAAATGCACTGGAAGCTTAGGCATTAGTATTGCATCAGCTTGATCCACATCTAGAGATGGAATTTTGAGTCTCACTTGTCAAAGGCCCTGTACATTCTACAGTACCTTCTGAGAAAAACGTCTGGAGGTAATCATGCCCACGATCATATGAGGACAAGAACACAAGAAAGTACAAAAAAAGACTAGGCACATAAGTTTAAACATCCAAATAATCATTCAAGAAGTAACCATAGCAAATCACTGGAAACTACAACGTAGGATATACCACAGAATAATAACAAAAAGGTAAAAAGTCGAAGTTTTTTTAATTTTCTCAGAGCCAAGTGATTGATCTGAGAGCATGTTTTAGGTATACATTGTTTTTAAGTTTGTTTAAGTGCTGCTATTCAAGTAAAAATGTCAATGGTCCATATGCTATGAATAGTTACAATATAGTATAGATGACTGTGGATATGATTTATTGCAAAAACAATTAGTGCAGAATGTACCAAGAATGAATCAAGAATTTAACCTGTTAAATTAATAATAATAATAATAATAATAATAATAATAATAATAATAATAATAATAATAATAATAATAATAAAAATATCAACCTGCAGCCCTGAGTAGAACACTGAGCTAATACAAGCTAGAGAAAAATCAACATGCTCATGTCATTTACATCATGTCTATTTATTACTAATGTTCTGCTTTAAAGAAATGTATGCATGCTTGCATGCATCTATAATTTTCCTTGCAGTTGCTTGTTATTTTATAAAAGAGATCTGCTCCATTCAAGAAAAAACAAAATAGTAACAGCATGTATTTTTTAAAAATGCTTAAAACACCATTAAGGAATAGCATAGTATTAAACACTGAGAGTATTGTGGTTAAAAGCCTGATGTGTGAGTGGTTAGTTGTATCCTGGTGTGTTGGGAGGATCCAAGGCTATGATAATCCAACACACAGCCAGCACCTAAAATTCATCCTTGTCAGCGCTAACACTGTCCCATGTGCCAAGCAGGACTAATTAAAAACAACACATGGAAGTAGGACACTCCCCTCAGTATTAAAATACATCGATCAGCACACTTCAGAAAAATTGCTTGTAGACCTAACAAGTTCAGCCCAACCAACAGCAAGAACAGTATCAGATAATTCCATAATAAAGATAAAATTTAAACATGTCTTTGAATGTAAAATTTAATTATCATTGATAGAAGAAAGTCATAATTGTGTGTCAAAACTCTGTGTTAGTCTCTTTGTATACAGTTTATAAATCAAACTCTGTTGCAACAGGAAAAGTCTAATCACAAAATACTGATCTAGAATACTAAAGTCACAACACTGCATTCTTCACTAAACCTCCAGCAATTCTCTCTCTCTCTCTCTCTCTCTCTCTCTCTCTCTCTCTCTCTCTCTCTCTCTCTCTCTCTCTCTCTCACACACACACACACACACACACACACACACACACACACACACACACACACACACACACACACACAAAATGCTGAGGTTGCAGATGCCAAAAATCCCATAATTCCTTCCAAGCAACAGGTTGCAGTACATAGCCTGATCATCTGAGAATAATTCTAAAATAATTACAAATAAAAAACTTAATATTTCGGAGTTAGAGAGAAAATGTGAGAATATATGCCGCCATTACTGATCAGAGGAACACCTTCTATTTACTATTGATTGATATTTTTGCTATCGATGATATTAACTTTAATAATGTGTTTGGACGTGTTAAAATGTGCTAGAACGTGTTTTTTTTTTATCTATTAGCGCGCGCTGATAGCGCAGGGGAGGTACCAATGTAACAATCACTTAAAATGCTAATTAAGCATGCCGCTAATCATCTGAAATATTAGTCTAATTAGGACTATATAACTAGCGGCAAACAATAGAAGATTACTACGTGTAAGATTAATAGATTAATAGTTACGTAATGACGCAAATAACTAACTAAATAAGTAGTATTGGCAATAATAATATTAATAATAATAATAATAATAATAATAATAATAATAATAATAATAATAATAATAATAATAATAATCAACAACAACACTTAATTTGACATAGTCTCAAATACATGTCATTATTCCAAAGTCACTCGTCTGGTAATTTATTTTTTCTTATTAGCTCTGAGCTGGCATGTTGGGCAGCAACTATAAATCCACGCCTATAGAGCTCGGCGCTGCAAAGTTCAGTCGGAGAGGTGTAAATATGACCGTTTGCCCACTGTTGTGATTTATGGAGTTCATGATTACAGGGCATGAATCAGTTTGATGCTGGAATGTTATTAGGCAGAGTTCCAACCAAACGGCCAGGACGCTTCGCTCTGAGCCACGGGCGCTCTGCGGGATGACAAGCCTACAACCTAAATGAATGTAATAAAAGTCAAAAAGGTGCCAATTACATCTCAAAGTAGTCGGTAACTGCGGATAAAATAAACAAATACGGTGCTGTTATGTGGGAGAGACGGGTGTGAATATGTTCCGGAGAGATCCCACCGTTTCTGACAAGGCGTGTCGAGTGTGAGTGTGAGTGTGAGTGTGCGTGTGTGTGTGTGTGTGTGTGTGTGTGTGTGTGTGTGTGTGTGTGTGTGTGTGTGTGTGTGTGAGAGAGAGAGAGAGATTACCCCGTTGTACTTAATACCACTTGAAATTTAGTGCCATAAAATAGTCCATAAAATTATTTAGAAAAAAACCTTCACAGACTCTATAGCGTAACACACTGATAAGCAAATAGCCTACACACACACACACACACACACACACACACACACACACACACACACACACACACACACACACACACACACACACACACGCGCGCGCGCGCGCGCGCACAAGTACACACACCTTCCACCAACAGCCTTCTTAAAGATCCCTCGGGAATTAAGCTGGACGTGTCTCCGCACTGCTAGCATCTCCAGGGCGATGGACAGCAAAGCGTCAACTATGAAATTCCTCCTGTTACCACTCGCTGCTCACGGCCATGTTAGCCATGCTGGAAGAATGATCCACTACAAAGTAATGCCATACATGAAGTCTATTGTTTGTTGCACGGTACTAAGAAGAGAGTTCCTCACAAATCCGCTAAATGCCCAGCGACGTGTTAAAACCTCAGATTCAGAACATTTAAACAAATAAACATGCACCACTCGGTTGTTATTCATCGTGCTTTTAGGCAACCTGCTTAGGAAATAACTGTAAAAGCACTGTAAATACGTTCTCATTTTCGCGATATAATAAATATTTCATATATTAGGATCTATTATGTGGTGATGGTAAAAATTACCAACAACAGCAACAATAACAGCAACAACAACAACAAAAATACAGGCCTGGAACTTCAAATGCTTAATATTTGACTACGTGGGCCCAGTTGTTGCAATTGAAACTATAAATAACAGCAAAATGTCCGTTAGGGACTTAATAGGTTGGGCGGTAATGTGAGACAATTAGCATTGCTGTCCTAATATCTTGTTTAAAATACCACTGTCACGAAACCTTATTATAGGCAACACGTGGGCGATATATCATGGCTACACCGTCACCGAAATGAACACAGCAACATGAAAGTTAAGGTAAAGTGACTTATAACGTTTTGCTAACTTTAATCGTAAAGCTATGAATTTGACAAACGTTAAATTGCTCATTAAAGAATGATCGTCTATAAAACAAGAATGCAACAACAACAACAATAATAATAATAATAATAATAATAATAATAATAATAATAATAATAATACTTTTGGCTAAATTAGTGAAATTAGCTTTTCAGGTTTTAAATTAGTCATCTTTAGATAAGTCACAGTAGAATGTTCTTAAACATTTTGCGTATTTTACAATTCAAGAAATTTGTGCGGAGTAATATTGGCAATGAAAATTATTTCATTAAAATAGTGATTATCTAAACGTTTTAAAAAAGGTTATAGAAAAATTCAACTATAAAAAACACTTACTATATGTAATGTTTAATAATCCTTACAGAACTGAGCAAGAACTGTAATTTGAATTATTTTTAAAAATCGAGTATTAAGCTATTAAGTAAAATAGATAGATACAACTTGTAAACACTTGTAAATTTCTTAAATTTTAGGATGAAATTTTAGGCTGAATGACTACAGATGTATGATTTCCTAAAACATACATCAGTGCAGGGAAATTGTTTGACAGAAAAGAATAGAAAAGAAAAGAAAAGAAAAGAAAAGAAAAGAAGAATAAGAGAAAGAAAAGAAAAGCAGAGAAAGATAATAACAACATTTAGCTACATTCAGCATAAGTGTCATAGTTATTTTTAATAATTAGACAATTTCACGATTACTTCAGAATACCTTCTTATGATTTTCTAAATTTTGGTTTCAAGGCTGATAAATTTAACTGTGAAACTACCAGATATCACACCAGCTATCTAGAACCCTAGGCAAGAGCTCACCCTAACAATTTTAGAAACAATTGCAAAGTGATATGCAACAAAAAAATACTAATAAATAAATAAATAAATAAATAAATATTTAAAAAAAAAACTATATAAGACTGTGTACTGGGTGAGAATAAAAGAAATCGTGCACACTTTTATTTATATCAAAGCCACGTGCTATCATTCATGTCACTGTACAAAAATGAAGACAGTATTGGATCTAAAACATTATTATTATTATTATTATTATTATTATTATTATTATTATTATTATTATTATTATTATTAACAGACACTACAACTGATTGGTGGTTAGAATATTAATAACGGTTTCCAAATAGTCACAAACTGTGAATAAGCATTTTACAAATTGTTTGTGAAAAGTAAAACTTTTTTTCAGGATTCGGCACTCAGCGGGTAAGAAATGTAGGCATGATTTCCACACCAAACTTTCATCACTAGAATACTTGTAACAACTAAAATGTTTAACAGTATTCATGTATATTAAATTTAATCTATATGAAACAAACTAACGAAAATATTAAAGTGACTTATTAAACTTATTCTTAAACAAAAACGTACTTATTTAAACCACTGCAACTGACTTGACAGTAACCGTATTTATGTCATGTACGCTAATTCAGCCTATTGAAATGATCGCCAAAATTAGCAGAAGCATGAAAAACGGCATCCAGTAGGATCAGTAGGCATTCGACTGAAACAAGCAGACAAACAGAATCCTTGATACTACCATTACCACTGAATGGGTGGTAGGGTGTTTTTCTTTAGAAATAATAAGCCATCTGCCCTTACTGTTGGTAGTCATGTTTGCAGTAGAGTTTTCTGTCTCGGAAGTAGCAGCTGGTGGTGAGCGGCTGCTGACATACGGCGCATTGCAAACACTCTTCGTGCCACGACGACTCGTTGACGCGCATCAGGAAGCGGTCGGCTATGGGCCGCTGGCAACCCTCACACACCGCCTGCTGATGGCAGTCCGAGCCTGGACACGAAACACATAATATTAGTAAAATTTTTTATATACATTTTTTAAGGTGTAATTAATATGCAAACTGTAGGTAAAGCATAATAAGATTTTTTGTATAAAAACAAACCCCCGGTCAAATAGGCCAACTACAAACTTGTGCTTCAGACGTGTTCAACATTTTCCCCCTTCTTTTGTCCAAGAAATCAATCTATGTATGTTGACATACTATGTATGTAGACAACACGGTAAATTTAGGTAAATTAACTTAACATAGGCAGAATAATTATTACATCATGAAGGCCTAGATATTTGGGATTGGAATTGTTAGGTTGTACTTACAGGATTCATAAATTAAACCAATGATGCCATAAAATAATTGCCATTTAACTAACAAGTACTATGCAAGAAAGATGATGCAAGGATGCGTCTGTCAGGCAGTCGGTATGATTACTGGACAGCGAATCATTTGAGTGCTACATGACAAGCAGTTTGCATATGCTGAAAAGCAGCACGTAAACTCACGCTTCATGGCCGTGTTTAGTTTCCATAAAGCAGCCTGCAAAAGCTTACCTAGCATAACTCCAAGAGTGGCTGGTCCCGTCCGGAGAGAACGGTCTTCAATTTTGATACCGTCCAACATACTTGAGCGCTGAGACAATTTTCCCGCAGAGAAGCGTCTCGGCTGTGGCTCAGGACCTGTTGCAATATCCATAAAACATCTCGTTTGCCTTACCATAACTTCAAATTCCAAAAAAGCCACAAAGTCAGTGCTTAGCTCACACAATTTCAACGCTATTGTGCATGTAGCTAAAATGGCCAACTTCTGAAAGTTCTCAGTACAGCTAGCAACGTCAACATCACCGCTCCATCAAATGCTTACTTTCGTATTATAAAAAAACAACAATAAAAAAGGCACCCCGAAAACAGCAAACCTGATAAATTTGCGCTGATAATCACCTGTTAATTAGGGTTGCTGGAGGTTAGACGCGCTTTTATAGCTCAAAGTTTGTACCCCTGCCGCGTTACGGCGAACTGAAATAGGAGGATCTTCTCGTTCTGTACTACGTTCGCAGTTGCTTCGACACACTAAAATATGTAAGCAATGATAGAATGCTAGTCAATATCTTAGAAAACATCTAAGTAATCTGCCTGAGATATCACAGTGGGAACATTGTCCCATTTAGATCCCAAGCGCTGAGGAAAGCCCTAAACTGAGGTAGAAGTAAAGAAATACGCCCTCCCCTTACTGCCCGCGTCACTCGTCAGCCTATTTACTGCCGCCAGGACACGATTGGTGCCGAGTGGAAACTAAAGCCGGTCCGCCTCCAAACGCGTTACCAGAACCAGCGAAAGACGAAGAGACGCTAAAATGTCTAAGTAACGGGATAGATAGATAGATAGATAGATAGATAGATAGATAGATAGATAGATAGATAGATAGATAGATAGATAGATAGATAGATAGATACTGTATGTAGAGTGAGTCGAGGGTGAAAATGTATAAATAATTTTTGAGTAATTTTGACACATAACAGCACATGTAATGAAGCATTGAAGCCGTAACAGCATACTAACGACGGTCTGCATCGGCAATAGGCGCTGTCTTCCCTTTGAATAAATAAATATAATAGATAAAAAATACATATAATATTGCACGATTTAGAAGTTAAAACGCTGTGAAATAACAATCAACCAAATAAAACCGTGTAACTGCAACATTATTAATAATAAAATAATAATAATAATAATAATAATAATAATAATAATAATAATAATAATAATAATAATAATAATAATAATAAAGAAATGTGTTAGTTAATCCAAATAACATTACAATATGACCTGATCATAGAACTGGACCACTGTCTCGGTTGATTGGTCATGTTTTTGTGGGATTTTTTGGGCTGAGCTGAAGTTATTTTCTTTTTCCTATGTGAAAGCTTGCTTTGATATAAGGTAGTGGAGCATCGCATGAGCCGTTCGCCCGCTTCCAGCCTTTGTGTGCGTTATGGAGCCTCGAACCTTCTGACCTTCTGTCTCAGATGCACCTGGCGATCAAGCCTGATAAACGTGGCCCGCAGGATGGAGGTGGGAGGGGGTATGTATTTATTAGATATGCGCCATGTCTTGAAATGCAAATAAATAAATACTCAAATAATGAATACATACATAAATTTAAAAAATAAACAAATACACAACATCTTACAGAAATAAAAAAACATAGTGCGCAGTTTTCCTGGAATTAATTCTGAAAATACGAGCGCAGCTTAGCATTGGCCTTGTCTTATGTGTGGAATTATACCTGTCGGTTTGATTTAAAGTTAAAAAATGTTTATATTTTGAAGGCTACTACAGAAAAGAAATCTAAATACAATTAATAATAATTACATAAAAACATGCTCGCTGGGCAAAAATTTATTTAGTAAATGAATAAAATTTGAAGCCGAACTTAAAAACAGCAATGACACACAGTGGGTCTACATTTCTTTACAGAATTGAATGAGCCTTAGGCAGTTTGCTTTAATACAATTTTTGTTCTGGCTTTAATTTTTCTTGTTTGGGCCAATTTATTTATTTAATCATTACTCTTCCCCCAATAAATAAATACATCTTTTTATAAGAAAATATAAATTATGACAAAATTATATTAACCGTATTATGCAACAATGAATTGACCTTAAATAAGCCTTTGGCCTACAAAGAAATATTCTATGCTAAAATATTCGTATCACTCTCTGCCTATTATACTCTCTATACATCGATCGCAGCTTATCTATCACGATATTCAATCACCAGTCACTTTTTGTGTTTCACACCGCACACTCCATACTCATCCCACTGCACTCTATAGTCTCACTTTGTGGGTTTACGGTCGACAATCATACACTTCTCCTAGCTCAGTGTGCTCGCTACACTCACACAAGTCACGGTCTGTCCACTCCTGCAATCTAAGCAAAATCGTTGCTATATTTCGTTTTCCCTGCCTCCAAAAACTCAAAAAGTAGCGTGGTAGGGAATCAAACAAACACTGTATCAGTATATATAAAACAATACATAATGTAATAAAGTATCCAGATTTATTTCTATGGTTAAATGGTATTATTGATCGCAGGTTTATATCCAGTGCATAAATTAAAGTACCAAACAAAAAACAACCTGCCATAAGATGAAATTATATCCCCAGACTATGGTTTCAATTATTCGATTGTCTTAAAGAATGGAAAAGCGAATGTGAAGTTTATTTATATTAAAATGTATTTTTGTACGCGTTCAGTATGCTTTTCTTCAGCCAAATGCAAGCGGGGTTCAAGATAAAAAAAACAAAAAACGATAGTTTCAGTTTGTATAGATTTTGTTGTAAGGGCATTTAAGACGATATACATGTGTGGAAACAATGTAAACAGAATTTGGTGCTTTAATAACAATAATTTCACTAAATACATAACAAAATACGAAAATATCATTCGGCCTACGAATAATATGTCTCTTTTAATACTTTCTCGTAAAAGCTCTAAAACACACTAACATTGTCAAACGATGATGATGATGAGGTGATTTTTTTTTAAGTTCAGGACCCTAAGGAAAATAATCGAGTTTATACGGGAATATCAAATCATACAGAATATTCACCATGACTATTTATTAAATAATAATAATAATAATAATAATAATAATAATAATAATAATAATAATAATAATAATAACAACATACATGACATACGTGACACAATCCTACCAGAGGATAAAGAGATCAGTTACCTTGCTGTCTTAAGTTTACTGGATGTCCTCTGTAGCTTGTGTGAAAAACCCCGGAGCCGCTCCATTATCTAAAAGCCACTGAAGCTGTCTGATCCGTACAATATGCCCTCTAGCGTTTAAAACATAGTTTGCTCAGGGTGGCGCGGTAATGGAGCTATGCACAATACATACTTTCTAGAAGATATACTTGAATACGCAACCAGATTTAACAAGTATGCCTTTGCACCATGGCTCGAATGATATTCCAATTAGCCTCCGTGCTCATGAACCATTGCACCAAAGAATTTAAATTTCAATATTTTGCTATCGTTAATACAGCGCCAGGAAAGAAATATAAAGTCAAGTCGAAAAACATATTGTCACAACCCGTACTGAATTACGTCCGACGCCATCAGCAATGTGACTTGCATGTAGCAGTACAGCCAAATGCCCGTGTTTTGGAACCCAGTCAATGGTTTACGAAGTGTTTCATAAAGACCGGCCTCACTGGATCACCAGAAAAACAATCAAAGCAAACGACACACAATGGCTTGGGTTTCGTGACACTTTGGCCTCACAGTCAGTATCCCCAAACTCTGGAAATATGGGCGCTCTTATTCTGGTAGAATAACATAAACTAAGTCGACTAAAACATCATACAACCTGCAAGTTAGAGAATAACAATTAAAAGCGCCCTCCCCTCCCACAAAATGAGGTACCTAAGCTGCAGGTGTGTGGCACGTGCGGCAATGACACCAGCGCACGCACGCACGCACGCACGCACGGGGAGACAGAGGTTTGGAAGTACGGGAGCTATTTACACTCAATGTATACTTAAATTTGCCCACCTTTAATACAACAAGGGGGTTTCGTTAAAGAAACTGGATTACTGTGTCACAAGGTAAGAGCAATGACATTATGGCAATGACTGATTTCCAACATATTCTCACGATCAAAAATGTGTAACAATTCGCAAAATTCGTTCTGGGCCGGGGGCGGGGTTTCCCTTTTACTTATATTTTAAATTCTCTCATTTTTTTATACGTTTCTATTAAAACTAATCAAGGTGTTTTATACAGAAAGTTAAACCAAAACATACAAAATATTAAATATATATATATATATATATATATATATATATATATATATATATATATATATATATATATATATATATATATATATATATAGATTATAATGTATAAGGGCGCCTTCCAAATGCCGTTAATAAAATATATATTTCCTATTAGGTTTGTACAACGTTTTCTTTTTATTCCAACGTTTTCTTTGTACAAACATTCCGCATATTAAGACCAAACTATTATACAAGTATTGATTGTAATATTATTTGCAAATATCGATTCAGTACTTCTGCTTAATATTATGCGCATTATTTTTTATAGACTTTACAGTTAGCTAATACTTGCCTCCTGGCGGTCCAGAGGGTCCTCTCATTGCTCGGCCTGGGTTCGATTCCCGGGCAGGAAGCTTATACAGCCACTGAAGAGCTAAATCTTAGTGCCCGTCCCAAGTTTTGCTATAAATGGGAGATTTGGGGAAGGGCATCCGGCGTAAAACTTGTGTCAAATCAAACATGCGGCCCAAATGATCTGCTGTGGCGACCCCGAACGGGGAGAGCCGAGAGCCACTTTTCAAAGCCTTATTAAAGATTAAATACTCAAACTACTGTGTAGTATTTAATTATGGTTACAGTTGGTTCATGTTAATCCATATTTTTTTAATTTCTTTGGCTTAGTTAATATTGTATATTCATGTTTAGTTATAGAAAGGGCTGATTCTAAATGGATACTGGAATTACAAAGCAACACCGTTAAAAACGCATTTTATATATCCTTAAGAACGCAATGCAGTGACTTAATGACGCAGACGTACAGTAATTTACAATGGAACTAACTTTGATGTCCGAATGCACTTTGATCTTTTAATGAGTGTTCCTGTGAAGCTCTGTATCCGTTTAACTACTTCTAAAGTAAGGGATTTAAATGTGTTTTATTCTATCTATCTGGACTACAATATCGTCAAACTGTATCTTTTACGGCATAATCTTAAATAAGTCCATCAGTGATGATCATCAAGGACAAGGACAGGACAATTATTAACAGAGGCAATAATCATAATCCGAATAACGCATATTAATAACAACAACAACAATAATAATAAAAAAATAATAATAGTACTACTACTACTACTACTACTACTACTACTACTACTACTACTACTACTACTACTACTACTAATAATAATAATAATAATGTTTCCTCGCCCATTTAGCAACTATAATTTCTCGCTCTCTCCTCCTCTCTCTCTCCCTCTCTCTGTAGTTTTATTTATTTATTTCTTTATTTATTTTTTGACCAAGGTGCAATTGTCGCCCCCTTGTGAGAAAGCAACTTCTACTTTCTTTTTTAGTATTTCACCCACCTATGGAAAGTTTTCTAAACGTGATCACATGAAACGAGCTTATTCGGTTATTTTTACGCAACAGAGATCTCGACTGAGATGTTGTAGATAACCGCGACTACCGAAACTCCGAGACTAGATAAATATGAGTTAACAAGAGTCAAATCCTGGAGAGGAAAACGGATTTCTTTTTTATTTTCTGAGAATAAAATAAGACATGCACAGTTTAATGTGGATACGGCACAATAAACCGAACTCACAAGGCTCTATCCAAGGTTTAGTTAGTTTAATAACTCAATAATGTTTCCTTCGCAATTCAATACATTAATTTAAACATTTTCCATCTATTTTGCTTGCCTTAAGAAATCGTGCACAGTAAGTAGGCGTAGTTCAAACTTGTCTAGACCTATAAGAAGCATCGAAATGTATGTGTTCATGCAACTGCACTGTGAATGGGAATTTTAAAATATCTTATATGCCAATGGCAATCTTACTTAGGTCTTAATTAATCTTAACTCCACAAAATGTCAATGACGCTTAGCCGAAACCCATTTCAACCAACGTATTGAGTAACCGCGTCCACTAATTTCTAATTAATCCGAACGAATCGTAATTCACTAAGTACCTTGATAATTTGGACTTCACGTGCAGATCTACCTCAAAAAGATAGAGGGCGCCAATTGTCAAACAAAAAACAAACGAAACAAAACAAAACGAAACAAAAATAAAATTAAATAAAGTAAATACTCAACGTCATGCCTGTGATATTTCCTAATAAAAGGTAAATTTAACTTGAATTATGTATACACTGTGTTCCTTGTAATAAATGAACTTTCTTGGCAGTAACATAGCACGACGGCGTTGCGTGTAGGCGTTCGAAGGAAAGTCTTCGTACCTGTGTAGGGGTCACTGCCTGTATGGATTTTATTTTTTTGTTATGATATAATGTTGGCTGCTCCCCTTTAAAAAAGACATGCGTGCTGGCACACGCGTTACCGACGATGAGAAAGTTAAAAGAAACATTCAAAAAAAGATTGGCTTGAAAACACGAGGGTAAATTCTAAGGATATATTTATATACTAATTATATTCCTTACTTTTTTGGATAATTGACTTTTGGTTATATGGCGTTTGTTATAAACATTATAGTAGTCTCCATGACAATTGTTAATTGTCATCATTTTACTTGAACCAAACTTAATTTAGCTATCTAAGTGAAGAGTAAACAACACAAAAATATTTTAAATGCGTCTCTTTTATAGCTACATAATGCCTGTGGTATTGGGGTCTATGGATCCAGCTAAAACATGAAAAACAGGCACCATGAGGAACAGGCACCATGCATGAGGAGTTGGTTTAGTTGAGTTACACAGGTAATGTTGGGTGTGGCATGGAGTGGAAGACCCAGAAGACAACCAAGGGTTGTGTGCACAGGGGGTTGTGATGGGGCAGGGGCACAAACTCTTACTAACACCCCTCCCCATTTTTTACCAGACATTAATCTCGGTTTAAGTTTTTTTTTAGTGATACTGAAGGGTTATGATCTTATGATCTTTACACTATCCTCGCCAGTTTTTTCAATTTGTTGACCTGACTTGATACAAAGGGTATGTTATTATTATTTTTTTTCGATGTCTTCAACTTTCACATATGCTTTCACATATTTCTGTACTCATGCAGGAAAAATGAATTGTATACATATTTATAGGGATAATATGTGGTAGGTATTTTTTTTAATCAATAATTTATTTTAAGTATTCCAAATTAGTTATATATTATTATATTTTATATAATAATATAAAAATAAAAAAGCAAATACATAACGCTAAACAACAACGACACTAATTATTATTATTATTATTATTATTATTATTATTATTATTATTATTATTAGTATTATTATTGAATAAGATTTGGGTTTAATATTTTTATGGTATAATAAATTTTTGCGGTTTTCGACTAGCGATGGTATTGTTTCAGCGCAGGGCAGAGTTTCACAAAAAACTTTATATATGAACAGCTCGGTAAACTGTCTCGAACGTGACCCACGTCATTCTTTAAATTATTCGCCAATGTTAATCGTTAGCGGGAAACTCACGCTGTTTTCTGAGAGACACATTAAAGAACAAATGGTGACATTTCTTTCTTTCTTTCTTTCTTTCTTTCTTTCTTTCTTTCTTTCTTTCTTTCTTTCTTTCTTTCTTTCTTTCTTATCCTCATTTATCCTTTAGTGTATTACAGTTGTGATGCAGGTCATTACACTGAAATAATTTCTCCATTTATATTATATGCCTTAAAAATTTAAAAGGGGTATTTTAGATCAGGAGTTGCTTGTGTTACAATTTTCCATGTTTATTTTTGAGAATTGGTTTTCATACAGTAGTGTTAATGTTGGTGCTTGAGTAGCATTGCAAAATATCATATAATTATATAATTTTTTTTAACATAGTTTTTGGTGATTTTAAAATCAATCATAATGTAGATTCTATGAGGACGTTTTTGGATAGTAACTAATATCTTATGAGATTTTGACAGCAACTTATTCATATGTATTTATATTTACATTTATGGCATTTAGCAGACGCCCTTATCAGGAGTGATGTACAACAGTGATTTCAAGTCTCTGTCGATGAATACTTTAACAGTGGTTGACTAGATTACAGACTTATGATTCCATGAACCTAAAACTCAGTTTTTTTATTTTTATATTTTATTTGAAGCCAGTTACGTAGCTTTTCAGACATCTATGGGACGTCTTGTGGGACGGTGCAAAGATTGATAAGTGCTATGAGGGAAGAGGGGGCTGGTCCATTTTTGCAGTTGCAGTAGTCCAGTCTTGAAATGACAAGAGACTGAACAAGTACCTGAGCAGCCTGTTGTGACAAAAAAAATCTGAATCCTTCTGATGTTGTAAATATGAAACCGACATGTGCATGTCACATTAGCAACATGCTAGTTAAAGGACAGTTGTTACTGGTTACCACAAGGTTGTGAGCTGTGACCGAAGGGGAGATCAGATTGTTGTGCAGGGATATTGCAAGATCCTGACCTGGGATGATCAGAAGTTTAGGTTATGTCACTTTTCGTAGATGCAAACATAGCAAAAACAATATTTATCCTGTAGAACCACAGAGCAACTTGTAGCACCACTGACAGCAAACAGAATTGCTGTGTCAGCATTTGAAAAACCTTAATCAAAACATCTTGAATGATAAGAGATCATTAAATTGGGCAACAATTTATTCTCAGGTTCACATTCTTTGTACAATTTCCTTTCATAAAACGATACAAATATTAAAGTTTGCTTTATAGTTGTTTATAGTATTTATATGCTCCCTATTTTTTAAAATGACATAAATTATGATTTCTAAGCATTTCTTTTCAAACAAAGAGGAAAATGATATAGACAATGTTTATATGTCTGTAAAAAACTAATCCCCTATTCAGACAAAAATAATTATGTCTGTCATGTTTTATCTAAAGGGGGCATGGTGGCTTAGTTGTTAGCACATTTGCCTCAAACCTCCAGGGTTGGGGGTTTGATTCCCGCCCCGCCTTGTATGTGTAGATTTTGCACTTTCTCCCCGTGCCTCGGTTGTTTCCTCCGAGTACTCCGGTTTCCTCCCCCGGTCCAAAGACATGCATGGTAGGTTGATTGGCATCTCTGGAAAATTGTCCGTAGTGTGTGATTGCGTGAGTGAATGAGAGTGTGTGTGTGCCCTGCGATGGTATCCTGCCTTGATGCCCGATGACGCCTGGGAGGCCTGAGAGGCTCCCCGTGACCCGAGGTAGTTAGGATAAGCGGTAGCGGTGAATAAGCGGTGAATGAATGAATGTTTTATCTAGAAAATCAGAAGCAACTGTGACAAAATTTCCAGAAGGATTGTAGCATATTCTTCAAAATGCTTTGGTGTCCTTTGTCCAGGCAGATTCCTATTTAAACAAATAGTTGTCACATAGTATAATGAGCTCATTTAGTTTAGATACTTCAGTTGTACTTTAGCTTTGTTAATTGTATCAATCTTAGAATTTTTCTGAAAAGCCAATGTGCTTTGGCTTGAATTTGTGGCTTGTCCTCTGCTTAGTTAACTGTTGAAATGTGAAATCAGGGGTTTCATGACAAAATGCAACTGACACTTAAGTTGTAATGAACCTTGTAATTAATCAGTGAAAAAGTAAAGGTAAAGTTTGTGGTTGAGGTTCAGATATCTGAATTCTGATCCTGCAAGCAAAACAAAAAAAAAAAGGATGGAGAAATGGAATGATGAACTAGGGTAAGTCTCTAATGTAGGAAAGAGCAGTTATGTTTTAATGTTTTACTTTGTACTTTTTAAATGTCACCAAATGAAAAAATTACATTCAGACACATATCTTAAATAAAATGCAAAGTTATTTAAGTAGATTGCATACTGTATTTTTTTAAACATACAAATACTATTATTATAAAGTATTATTATTATTAATAATAAATAATTTTTTTCAAATATGATATTACAAAAAAACCTGATCAAAGCAGGGACAGGTCTAAAATGGGTGGTTGCACTGTGTGTGTGTGTGTGTGTGTGTGTGTGTGTGTGTGTGTGTGTGTGTGTGTGTGTGTGTGTGTGTACGTGTGTGTGTGTGTGTATAAATATTGCTTCACATATGCACATCCATTCACTAAGCATTATTTTAGGAATATTATACTAATACTGGGTATATTGGGCCTCCATTTGTTCTTAAAACAGCCCCAAATCTTTATGGAATGTATTCTGCAATACATTGAAAAAAAAATCTGGTTCATGTTGACATGACTGTATCTTTTAATATTTGTGTAGTTTTTTTCAGGTGAGCAGCAGCTGTAGAAATACTCAAATCAGTTTGTCTGGCAGCAACATTCATTCCACAGTACAAAGTTTTTCTGTTTTTTTTTTGTTTTTTTTTTACATTTTTCTGTACTCTGATGATTAATGTGAATTTTACCCAAAGCTTCTGTTCAATGGATAAAATCATGCCCATGTACAGTATACATGGTTTTATGCAATGAACTTCAATGAGTTGGTAAATTAGATAATTGCATGATATATATAGCTATAACAATTGGCTTGTACAATGTGTGTGCTGCAAGATATTTAGTGATTCTTTGTTAATTTTATTAGTGATAAGCGTATATTAGTTTGTTCACTGATGAAGATGATTTAAGTTTTAAAGGTGTGCATTCATATGCTAGAGAGGGTTGTCTGTATGGGAAAATCTGGATGCTTTAGGCATAGTTAGTAACCCCCCAACTACAGCATTAGCAATGGGTAACTCAGCAGCATAGTCCATTCTCATATGTAACAGGTTTGCTCTCCACAGTGAAGAACTTGCTGAGAAACCTGAAAGAGCTCTGGTTATAGGATACTCTACAATAATCACCACTTATAATGTAAAAATCATATTTTATTTAATACTCATACTTGTATGTTATTCTAAAATATAGAAAATACATTTGCACTTCCACAATCATAAGCTCCATTACCTCATATTGTTCAAAAAGTGTCATGAACATGCAATTTGCCATATGTAGCACTTTTAAAAATGGGCATTATCTCAAAGCAGCTTTACAGAACATAAGAAACATAATACAAAAAAAAAATAATATTATACAAAGATTAATATAATACAAAAATATAAGATTAATATTAGACTTATATTTATATGTAAAGTGACTGTGGAAATGGACAACTCCCTTGGATGGAAGATGAATAAACCTTGAGAGGAACCAGACTCAAAAGGGAACCTATCCTCATTTGGCATAAATGTATACTTATGTCTGCTACTGCAAAATGATTTACCAATTGTCTCCCAGAATTGTTGTCCATTATTTTATCGCTGTCTGACCCCACAGAACTTGATAAGGTGATTGATTACTTAGATATTGTAGCTCCATTTAAAACGAAAATAATTAAAGAGAAAAACTTGCACCCTGTAACTATGACCATGCACAAACCTTAAAACACTCAACTAGGAAATTATAAAGTAAATGGCATCAAACTAAATCATCAGTATTTCAATTACCATAAAAGGAAAGTTAAATACAAGCCAATATTAAACCACCCTTTTATGTCCAAGATCCTAGAAAATGTTATAGCACAGCAGTTATGCTCCTATATAATAATAGGAATTAATTAATTACTGCTACTTGGTAGTGACCAACATTGTGTTACCTTGGTGTTAAGGGAATAGCTCTCACCTGGCTCAGGTCTTATTTGACTGATTTGATTTATTTGACTTCTCTAAGCATACTTAGGTTATCTTTAGTGTTCCACAAGGTTCCGTTTTAAGCCCACTCCATTTCTTCTTATATATGCTACCCCTTGGGGAAATTATGCATAAACACGGTAGCAGCTTCCTCTGTTATGCTGTTGACACACAGCTATATTCAGCTAAGTCAGATGAGAGACCCCAGCTTATTAAGATTGAAGAATGTATAAAGGACATTAGACAGTGAATGCTTGCATACTTCGTCCTGCTTAACTCTGACAATACAGAAGTGTTTGTACTAGGATCACATGCAGCCAAAAGTAAGCTTTATAATTACAGTATAACTCTGGATCATCTTTCTGTTTAGACATGTCCAGTAGCAAAATACATTGTTGTGATTATTGACTCCAGTGTCTCATTTGAAGCTCACATAGATAACCTTAGGTAGCCTTCTTTCATCTCAGCAATACTGCATCATTTGGTGACATTATATTTTTCTATCTTAGCAATATTGCTTTAATAGAATAGGTTACCTTGAGGTTATATAATTGTAATGCCTTACTCCAGTAGGAGCATAAACAAGCTCCAGTTAGTCCAGAATGCAGCAGCTAGTGGAGGTGTTTAATGAAACATGGGGAACAGGTGTGCAGAGGCTAGAATGGACTAAAAATCTGGCAGGGGCAAATACACGAGAGCACAGAATGGCATAAATGGCACAAATTATAAATAACCCCCCTGGTGGTCTGGCAAGAATTTGTCTACGTTACCCATAATTTAAGAGACTCTAACCATATAAATCAGAATATTTGCATCACACTATAAACCACAAAAAAACACTTATTTAATTTTTGAGTTATCACTTCTGTGTAGTAAGGTGGTATGAGCACTGTGACAGCTTAACCTAATCTCTCAAAGTCTATATTTATCATTGATTTCAGTTGCCTTTTTGCAATTTTTTTTCACACACTGATGAAAAACACTTCAGCCTTTATACTTGTACTTCAAGATACCGTACATTAGTGACATCTTCTGGACATATAAATGAATATGCATATAAAATACGGGCTTGTTGGAGTAATACATACATTTGTGACTCATCTGAATAAAATAGCAACATGGTGAATCTACCATAAAATGATATCTGATCTTATTCATAATATATTCATAACATTACATGGCTAAGCAGTAAAAAAAAGAAATGTTTACATTAAAAGCTTTTGTTTATAAATTTGACTAAGTTGATTAATTATGCAAATAAAATCAGGTGTCAAACAAATTCCTGAACATTTCTTTCTAAACTGATTCTGCAGGATAAAAGTGCAGGATAATTTTACATATTACATTCTACTATTATATAATAATGCAATATTTGAACTGGTAATTAAGTGGTTAAGTTTTAAACTCCAGTCCCCAAAGCAGGCACTGTGTGCTGACCATGCAATCTGTAAACACACTTGACCATAGAGATTATCAACAGTAAAGCTGCCTTCAGCAAAATCCACTTTAAATCCACAAGGAAAAATCCAAGACCCACACTTGGAGCATTTGTTTTTGATGGAGGTCAGAGATAGGCTGCCATATTAACAAAGATTTGCATTTATGTATCAGCAGTTTCTTAGTACAGTAGCAAAGTGTCACCCACTACCCAGTCCAGGGCAAATAAAACAAATAGGAAGGAGGATCACTTGAATCACAAAGAAAATTTGTTGCCTAAACAAATAAAAATTATAATAAATGTATCCACAAACATGACAAAAATAATTCTAAAGCTTGTGGAAGTCTACCCAGTTAAAGCAACTCTTAATGCTTCAGCATACCAAGACATTTTGAACAATTTTATGCTCCCAACCTTGTGGGAACAGTTTAGAGATGGGTTCTTCCTGTTTCAACATGACTTTGCCCTAGTGCAAAAGGCAAAGTCCATAAAGACATAGATGAGCAGGTTTGGTATGGAGGAACTTTGACTGTCCTGCACAGAGTCCTGATCTCAACATGACAGAACACCTTTGGGATGAATTAAAGTGGAGTCTGTGAGCCAGACCTTCTCATCCTACATCAGTGCCTGACCTCACAAATGCTCTTCTAAACCTTGTGGAAAACCTTCCCTGAAGAGATTAAGAATGGGATGTCAATAAAACTCATGAGCAAGTAAAGTAAAGGCAGAAAACCCTTTGTGACATAATTTGTCTATCTTTAAAAGTATTACTTTGAACTTAACTGAGTCTGGAAATTTGAATATCTTTAGCCTTTAATCTGAATGTATTTAGCCTAGGTGTATATAACTTATTGCTTCAACTTTATTCACCATAATTACACTAAATTTTTCAAATACTTAACTATCCACACTGTACTCTATCCATCTTACTCTGACTTACCCTGCTGATGAAAAAAATGCACCAGGTTACCATGTTTCACTGTGGGGATGGTGTTCTTAGATTGATGAGCAATGTTTGGTTTCTGCCCAAAAGTGCTCAACTTTGATCTCATCAGGCCAGAGAACCTTTTACCAAATGATTGTTGAGTTTGAGGCTTTTATATAAATTATTTTCAATAATGAATTTCTTCTCACATTCTTCCCCAATTTCAGCTTTGTGGAGTGTCCAGGTTGGTTGGTCATGGTGTCAGGGATCAGTGCGGATCTGTCAGACTTTTGGCCATGTGCGTTTGTGTTTGTTTGTGTCACGTGATTGCCCCGCCTTCGTCTACTCCTCCCGGTCATCACACCTGTTCCCCATTGTGTGTGATTGTCCTTGAGTGTATAAATGTGTGCCGCGTTGCTGATGGCAGTGCGGATTCATTAATAATAATATAGTTACGTGTGTAATATACGTTAGTTCCCCGTGTAGTGTGGATTATGTTTGTCTTCCTTATGTATTAAACCCCTTTCATTTGAAGCTATCCTGCGCACGGGTCTGTCTCCAATCCACCTCCGTCCGGGGTCGGACAGAATGAATCCTGCGTAAGGGTCTGTCTCTAATCCACCTCCTTCCGGGGGCTGACACATGGTTGTTCTGTGAAACGTGTTTTAGTTCCACCATAGCCAAAGATTGTGTAATGTTTAGCTTGTGTAATTCTGACCATAGCTTTAGTAGCTTTGGCAGTTTGGTGCTAGCATATTATAATCCATTTGCTGATCTCCCAAACCCACAGTTTTCATTAAAGCCTGCTTTGCCCATGCTTGCATTTGCTTCTGTGTTTTAAACAACCCTTGTGACATTATAAAAACAAGAAATTTTCTTCATAAATATATGCATTTTATTAGCACTCACACATACTGGGGAAAAAGACCAGATAACTTGGTCTTCACATGTAGATTCATACATGATTCTACAGATGGCTTATTGTGTGCATATTTATCCACCAGTTGGCTATTATGTGCTGTTCCATGGGACAATGCAGGATATTTTACAAACATAGAGGGATATAATCATATTGTTTTTTAGCTTTTGTTTTCATTTGATACATTTATTTAAAACAGTATCCAAAATCAAAATATAAAATAACAGGTAGAAACGGATAAACGGATCAAAAGATGAACATGAGACAATAGATCAGAATTTCAGCTTTAATTTCCTGATATTTGCACCTAAATGTGTTAAATAAATGGTGGGTCATGATCCATCAGTATTCTTATCATTCAAATGCATGTTCAATTGTGATGACCAATGTTGGGCAGTAACGCATTACTGTAATGCAGTTACTTTTGACAGTAACTAATACTCTAATGCATTACTTTTTAAATAAATTAACTCCGTTACCGTTACCATATGGTGTGGTTGTCCGTTACTTTTTTAATTAATTCATTTTGGCTGAAGTGTAGCGTGTTTCCATTTATTCAATTATTTGCAGCAGTAATGGTGAGTCAAGGTGAGAGCTAGATGATATGCTCATCATTTCTTTAAAAAAATAACAAAAAAGTTACTTTTAACAGTAATGCGTTACTTTTTGGTGTAAATAATCAACAAAGTAATTGAGTTACTATTTGAATGAATTAACTAGTAACTGTAACTTAGTAACTAGCACAGCACTGGTGGTAACTGACTTGGAACATGAGTTGGACCATTGGTTTTGTTGGACTGTTAAAACATCAATGCTGTTTTCTTTTTCTGGACATTGCAAATTGTTGTATGGTTTCTGCAGTGCTTGTACTTTGGTGACAATCAATTTGACTTTTGGTTTTTCAGCTGACTTTCATTTTTTTTTTAATCTCTTCTTCATGTTGGTCATCTGATTTGAGATCAAATGCATATTTCACATTCAAAACCCAGGTCTCAAACCAAGAGCAGACATTCAGAGCTATTATTATTATTATTATTATTATTATTATTATTATTATTATTATTATTGCTCTATAAAAGAGATAGGGTCTTACACACAATATACAAACTTTTGCCACATGGTAAAGCAATATGGGTGGAAAGGCAGGTGTGTTCGACCCTGTGCAGATAACAAAAGTAGCTACTATCATTATAGAGCATTTATGCAGCGTTTAATAAGATAAGATGAGATAAGATAAGACAGTGGGAAAAAGCAGCTCACAGACAGTTAAAGTGCAGGTATTAAAGACTTACAGTAGTAAAAAAGAAAAGTATATATATATATATATATATATATATATATATATATATATATATATATATATATATATATATATATATATAATTTTATAATATAATATAATATAATATAATATCATGCTTGTGTAGTAATGTGGGAGAGCATTGGTCTAAATACTCCAGAGACCATTCGGAAAACTGTCAGCACTTCTTCATGTTTTTGCAATTCAAACATATCTGCATTTCTGCTCAGCTGGATGAAGAGAAGAATTCTGTGTACTGTAATATTTTATAATTGCAATATCAAACGCTGAAAGTTGCAATAATGCAAAATGTAGAGTTATTTAACAAGGCCTTGCTGTTACCAGTGTGTTGTTAGGGTGTTAGTAAGTGGTTGCTATGGTATTCCAGGTGCTTACTAGGGTGTTGCTAAGTGGCTAAATTAATATTCCAAATTGTTGCTAGGAAATGTTTACATTTATCATTAAAATAAGTTAAACAAAATGAATGCATTAATTTGTAAAATAAATAAATAAATAAATAAATAAATAAATAAATAAATAAATAAATAAATAAATAAATAAATAGGCAAATAACATTCTTATCTAATATTGTGTATACCTTAGTTTCTGTTTTTCCTAGAAACATTCTATTTCAGTGCATAGGTTTTGGTGTTCATTTATAAAATATGTCAAATATAGGGAAAAATATTAATTTTGAGTATTTCACTTCAAGGTCTCACAAAAATGCTGATGTGGTCTGGGTAGTAATTGAATTTGACAGTCCAGCTCATTTGGAATTGTACAATAATGATGTAACACAAAGAAAATTGTTAAAAGAAAAAAGTGTTAAAAATATGTTGGAGGGTCATCTAATACTACATGTATCAAATTTTGTGAGTGCTTCTTGCATTTAGAGATACTGTTGGCCTTTTGATTTCTTCTCTGACTAATACACTCCTCCAATGGTTACTGACACTTGGTGGATGGATTCCTTTTGGTGGATGTGATTGGGACATATTCAATAACAGTAATAATCATGCTCGGGATGTTTGGGATTGTATTGAGGCTAGAGTAAACATAGCTTATCTTCTAAATAGTGGCTAATACAAGTAACTTAATTACATTAAATTAAAATAAATAAAGTCTTTGATAGGGTCACTGAATCATTGTTAACAAAAATGGATGAACTCTAGATGATCTAATCATCAACTCCCAAAGTTGAGTTGTATTAAATTCTTTGTGGTTGGTTTGAAGCCCACATCCACAAATCATACAGAATAATACAAATATACAATATAAAGTTTAAAATGTTTTGCATGGAAGAGTGAACCATGGTACCTCTAACAGTGTCTCACACCATTACAAGATTTGCTGATAATTTTGAAATCACTATTTAAAAACATTAAAATAATACTATACCTTATCTCACATTGTATGTGTTATTCTTTTAATATATGCATTTATGCTCATTTTCATGAATGATGGCATTTATTCTGGAAGGCACAGTATATGTATGTGTTAATATCAATTTGAGTTAGTCACAAATTCAGAAATTTAGAAAAAAGCTTACAGTGAACAAATGTAGAGATTTTCTGTATTGTCCTTGTAAGTCTGTAAAATATTAAAAAGAAATACTTTCAGTAATTGGTTAGGACATGATGAAATAAAGCTGGTAAAACTGATGAAAATAAATTATCTCAATGGTGGATTTCTGTAGAGGCTTGTCTTAATCCTTCACTCCATCTCAGTATTGATTCATTGATCAGAGGCCTAATGGTAATTCCAAGTATGATTTTAGGATATTTATCATTTACATGTGAGAACATTTCAAAGTAGATTTAAAGAGTCTCAGAATAAATGGCATTTAAAAAAAAATATTTGGTTGATGTGTATTAATGATGAAGCATTTTTTTCATTAAAATAAAAAATAAAATACAAATTATGGAACAACATAATGCTGTATAATTTAATGTTTCTAAACTGCAGTGTATCTTACTGACAATACTGTATTAGTAATTCACAGTCAGCACTGTGTCATGAGTGTTGGGTTAGAATTGGTGTGAAATTGTAAAGTATATTCCATACACCAGATTAGATACATCATCATTTCCCTACTTTATACTTTATATAAATCAGATTCCACTTTCAAGCCATCAGTAGTAAGAGTGTCAATATAGTCAATCTATTGGCTGTGGGATGGGATGTGGTAGCTCAGTGGTTAAGGTGTTGGGCTACTGATCGGAAGGTCATGGGTTCAAACCCCAGGTCCACCAAGCTGCCACTGCTGGGCCCCTGAGCAAGGCCCTTAACCCTCAGTTGCTCAGTTGTAAGTCACTCTGGATAAGGGTGTCTGCTAAATGCCGTAAATGTAAATGTAAATGTAAATGTAAATATTTAATTGGAATGGATTTAGAATTGATTGAAATAGCTTTTTGGGGTTTTTTGTTTGTTTGTTTGTTTGTTTTGAAAAGGTGAAGCATTAATTTCTTTGATTTATTCTGAATATCAGTTTGTTCTAATCAGATTCAGTTTAGCTGTTGTTTTCCCTAAATACCTAACCAATGAGAGGATAACTAGTAGCATTTGGAATGCTCTGTGTATTTCAGTACTCCAAAATACAACAGTGCACTGGGACAGGTATTCTAAAGGACCACTAGGAAGGATTACTGTGTATTACAGCTATGATAGATGTAAAACTATACCTACATCACAAAATATTCCTCAATGACTAGTTGGCAGCAGTATTTTTGATAAAATTAGAAGAAATTACAATATCTATCATTCAATTTTGTGAAATTAAAAGAATCTGGGAGTGTGCTCTGGCATGTGGGAGCAGCACGAAAAATATAATATGTATAAATTCAGATTATATTCACATCAATGTTCAGAATTAAGAAAAAGTGTGATCTCTGGTACTTTAATTGTAGTTCTAGATTTAAGTATTTCAGATTCTGCTGATCATCTGGAAATTCATTGCACAGTAGTCTTTAGAGTTTACACAAAATGGTATAAAAAACAAAATCATTGAATGAGCAACAGTTCTGTGGGTGTACAGTAAATGCTTTGTTGATGAGAGAGATGGACGAACAGATTGGTTCAAGCTGCTTGGAAGGATAGAGTAACTAAAGTAATCACTCTTAACAGCGGTTAAGAGCAGAACAGCATCTCAAAATGCAAAAAACTTCAAATGTAAAGGGGAATGGGCTACAATAACAGACGGCATCAGGTTCTACTCCTGTCAGCTAAGAACTGAAATCTGTTTCACTGAACCTGGACAGCTGAAGACTGGAAAAACATTTTTCTTTCTAACGAGTTCAACCCATTGTAGTCTTCCACTGTTCAAGAAAGTCCATATGTAAGGTCAAAATTTTATGCAAGCTGAGTTGCCTTTCATGCTTATGCAAGATTATTTGTTTTCTTATATACTTCATGGAAGCTCAAACCTGGAAAATCTCATAAATACATTATTATTATTATTATTATTATTATTATTATTATTATTATTATTATTATTGAACCATTCTGTGTAAACTCTGGAGTCTGTTGATGAATGTGTATTCTCAGATAAGGCCATCTATGAACTGTGGGCTATTTCATGAAAGAATAGAAAACTTATTCTCAGGGGAGCATTAAGAGTAACAAGAAAGCAGGCCCACACTACAAATTCCTCTATACCTGTGCATATTTTCCCTTTGGAACACTTTCTGCATCATAAACCCCTAAGCAGGGCCCAGCTATCTTGGGAAATGCAAAATGTTTCTTATGGTGTAACTGAAGCTTATGAGCTTCACTATTATTGTATCCAGGTGGTCATGTTTAAAAGCACTGGTCAGCCATAAATGTCTAATAAACTGCAAGTGGCACCTTCAGAGGTGAACAGGGTTACTGCACCTGTCTATGGCCTGAGATGTTTTTCTCTACCACATCCCTCCTCCTTCTTCATATATTAATTTGTTTTACCCAGCCGAATAAATGACTAGAAGTTCTATGTTACATGCAATGTTTTGCACATCATTTTAATGTTGTTTGGTTAGGGGGAAGTCTCTGCTCTGGCACCTAGGTGGTGGAATAAACTTTGCCTAGATATCCAAACAGCTTAGTCACTGGCAGTCTACCTCCCTCTAAGACCTACCTCTTCCTGAAATACTTAAACTAGTAATTAAAAATGGTTTTCTGAATACATTCTTGCTTTTATCCCCCAACATTTAGACTGATGGTATTCTTAGTGAAGGTATCAGATTTATTTGTTGATGGAAACTTCATATTGACAAAGCACTTCAATCAAGGGTGTCACTTCAATCAAGTTAGTGCAATATGTGTGTACAATATGTACAATTAACAAACATAATGAAATCAACAGGTGAAATGTGCTGTATGCTCATATATACATTGTACCGGCTGTATATATGACCATACTGCACATTTCACCTGTTGATTTCATTATGTTTGTTAATTGTACATATTGTACACACATATTGCATTAACTATATGTGTGAGCAATTGCACATTTTCACTTGTCAACTCATTATCTATATCTTTATCGGTATATCTGTACAACTGTTCTATAATTTCTGGAGTTTGCTCCTAAGAATTTCACTCACCAGTGCACATGTGCTGTGGTGACGTGACAATAAAAGTGACTTGACTTGACTTGACTATAAAATTCTGTAAATGTAAGGTCCTGGGGAGAAATGATAATCAGAATTTTAGTAATTTGTTAACTGAAGAATAAGCAAATTTGAATGTAATTTTATTCACAAGGTATTCTGTCTCATTTATTTACATAACTATTTTATTTAATTGCTTGGCATGTGTTCAGGAGTTGAAGGCTGGTGGGGGTAGAATGCCCTAGTGATTTAATTGGTATACATGGTGTAGATGTCGGGACATGGGGCCACACTACTTTGATCTCACTTGAAAGGAGCTAATTGATCTCTTTGTTCCACTCACGTCTGGCTGTTCAGTGAAAAGAAAGGAAAATGAATAAGTCACATCAGGGGGAAAAGTAATCCTTAACATGATGAAACATCTGCAAGAAGGTGGGTGGATGCCTGCAAGAAACTGAGAGGGAGTTTCTTACCCCTTGAGAATGAGGAGCGAGGGAGACACACACAAACACACACACACACACACAGAGAGAGAGAGAGAGAGAGAGAGATACAGAGAGAGAATACATACAGAACAGCAAGCAAAAGAAAAAAGGGAGACATCACCTCACGCCTTGTACCATTGCTTCTCAATTACACTAATGTGCCTCATATGGCTGAGGAGAGAGAGAGACAGACCTTGTAAAGCAAAAGGACTTGCCTGGGCCTTTGATATAACACAGTCCTCTCTTTGCCAGATTCATACATGATGTTTCTCAGTCTCTTCTACTCTTCTGAGCCCAGTTTGAGGTCATTCAGGAAGAAATGCAATTAAGGCCACACATTTATGCACCCCTAGCAAAGCTCCAGTGGCAGACAATATATATGTTAATAATAACTTCATTTAATTAATTATATTTAATTTAACAGAATAAAATACTGAAACAATTGACTGGGAAAAAGGTATACTGGAAATGGCATTAGTATATTACTTCAGTAGTGGGTTCTATTGTGTATATGGTACACAGCACTGTTCAGTACCAGACAAAAAAGTGAAGACTGAGGTGTAAATCATCAAACTGGGGCACACATCTGATATTAGGGGTTTTGTACACCAGGTTTTGTATGTAACTTGGTTCCCTGAGAAGGAAGTTGTGTCTGAACTCTTTGTGTCTTAACAACTTGGATTGGACAGGTGACAAAGGGAATACGTGACAAGACATCCATATAAGGGCACATGGATGATATACATGTATATACAATATATATAATAGGACAAGGTGATACCCCTAGTCGAGTGACTAATCAAATCAAATAAAATCAAATTTTATTTGACACATACATACAGAGTATGACATGCAGTGAAATGCTTTTTACGTCTGTCCGGTATTAAAGCATAAATAGGAATGGAATTAAGGATAAAAATAAAACCAAAAGGATGTAGATAATAAATAAATAAAAAAGTATAAATATAAAATATCTGAAAATATATGTGAAAAAATATGTATATACATAATTGCGTATGGTAGATATTGGCAGTACAAATTAAAATGATTTATTGATTGTCCTTAAAGTGTCCATGTGCAGTATGGTGTGGTATAAAGTGGCACTGTGCTGTGCAAGTCCAGAGTTAGAGACATTCCAGAGTTAAAGTGTCATAGTGCAAAAAAAGGTTGTGCAGAAAAAAACTGAAGGTGGAAGGAGAGGTCCAGTACGAGATCCTGTGTGTATCCCGGTTTAAACTCCAAATGGCCTGCAGGAAGTAGCTTTTCCTCATTGTCTCTGTGTTTGCGTTTCCCTGAACAATCCTTTACAATCCTTTACAATCTTCCTGGCCCTGGTCCAACATCGCATGCTGTAGATGTCCTGCAGGTCAGGGAGCTCGGTGTGGATGGTAGGTTCAGCTGACCGCACCACCCACTCGACCCTGCAACCAGTAAGTGATACTACTCATCGGAACGCTTTCAATGGTGCAGGTGTAGAAAGTCTTTAGCACCTGAGAGGGTAGTTTGAAGTCCATTAAGCGTTTCAGATGGTACAGACACTGCCGTGCCTTCTTCACCAGGGTGTTGATGTGACAGGACCAAGACAGGTCCTAGGTACCAGAAACTGTCCACTCTCTCCACTGGGGTACCGTTGATGTTTAGCAGTTGGTATGACCGCTCCTGCTTAATCCACTATGTACATGGTCCACTATGTACTCCTTAGTCTTGCTGATTGTTCAGGTTTTTAGTCACCTGTAGGTAGGCTGTCTCATCATTGTTGGAGATCAGGCACACCACATCACTTGATGGTGGTGGTGGAGTTAGAAGTGGCCACACAGTCATATGTAGAGTGAGCACAGCAGGGGGCTCAGAACCCAATTATGGGGAGCTTCAGTGCTGAGGGTGAGGGTGGATGAGGTGTGTTTGCCCACTCGTACGGCTTGTTGTATGTCTGTCTGTCAGGAAGTTGGAGATCCATTGACACAGCGGCAGGCTGAGTTCCAGGACCTCCAACTTAAAGTGAGTGTGGAGGGAATTGTGCTGAACGCTGAACAGTAGTCCACAAACATCATTTTTGCACAAATCCATTTTCAGCAGTCCAGGTGGCTCATCATAGTGTGGCGAAGATGAGCAATGGTGTCCTCAGTAGAGTGGTTCGTGGTACCCGAACTGTAGTGGATCCAGTGTGTCTGGAAGTGATGCAGTGATGAAGTCTGTGGCCAGTCTTTCAGAATCAGAATCAGAATCAGATTTATTGGCCAAGTGTGTTGACACACAAAAGGAATTTGGTTCCAGCAGTTTGTGACTCTCAAAAGTACAGACATAAACAATACTATATAAACTATACAAGACAATGCAGGTGATGGGATATAATATAGACAGAATGAGTATAAAATATGAATATAGAATGAATAAAATATATAAAATATGAATATAGAATATGACTGATCAGTTATGTACATAAAGTGTGGGAGTGCAAATAACAATATTGTGCAATATGCTTTTGTACAATATACAGCAATATACAGTTTCGAGGCACTTCATCACTTCGAGGTCAGGGCTACAGGGCGGTAATCGTTGATGCAGGCGGGCTGGGGTTTCTTCGAGTCAGGAACAATGGTGGACTGTTTGACACATGATGGGACAACAAACTGTTCCAGTGAGAGAGGTTGAATATCTCAGTGAACACTACCTGATCCTGCTGCCTTCTTGGTATTCATGCCCTCATCACATCATGCTCTTAGATGGTGAACGTGTTTACTTCTCCAGCTCTCTCAGCGTGCATGCTGTTTGTGCCGCTAGCGCTGCCAGCGTGATTAGCTGCAGCCTTTAAGCGAGCGTAAAAGATGTTTAGCTCATCTGCCAGAAAAGCGTCTGTATTCCCCATTCTAGAAGAAGGTGTTCTATAGTCGATGATGTTTCTTGGTCCCTGCCACAGGCTCCTAGAGCTTCCATGTTGGAACTGTGACTCTAGTTTCCTCCTGTAGCACCGCCGTGCTTCCTTCACCACTCTGCGCACACTTGATGCAGCCTTGTACTCAACCATGTCCCCGGTGGCGAGCCCCATGTTGCAGGCAGCGAAGCGGGATCTCAGAGCACTGCGGATGGTTTTATCCACCCACGGCTTCTGATTGGGAAACGTTCTGATGGTGGTTTTCTGCACCATATCATCTGCTAGTTTCCCGCTTCACAACCGCTTTTGTAAACATGTTGACATCATCAGAGCTGCACCTGAACATGTCCCAGTCTGCGTCATCTAAAGCTTCCTGCAGAGCGGCCATCAATTGGTCAGTCCAGCGCTCCAATTTCCCAAACAGTGGACATGATTGTGCCTTGTAGCTGTTCTTGAACGGTGTGTAGCAGTGGTCCAGTGTCCTTTCACCCCTGGTGGAGCAGGTGATGTGCTGCTGAATGTTTGGTAGTGCGCGCTTGAGGTTGACACTGTTAAAGTCTCCCACCACAATGAGCGCAGTGTCCTGATGCTGTGTTTAGTGTAACATTAGTGTCTCATGTAAATCCCAGACTGCAGTGTCCGTGTACGCTTGAGGTGGAATATAAACGGCACTGACTATGACTGAGCTGAATTCCTGAGGTAAATAGAAGGGCTGACATTTGATGGTCAGTAGTTCCAGATTTAGTGTGCAGGAGCGTGAATGAGGAACGATGCTCGTGCTGTCGCACCAGTGGTTGTTCACCATCAGACACACTCCACCTTCCCTTGACTTCCCTGATTCCAGTGTTCTGTGCATGTGGTAAACCGAGAAAAACTTGGCTGGCTGGATTGCTTAGTTCGGTACTGCTGGGTTCAGCCATGTCTCGGTGAAGCAGAGAAGGTTGCAGTCACGAGTGTCCCTCTGGATCTTGATCCTTGCCCTGAGGTCATCGAGATTGTTTTCCAGAGACTGGATATTGGCTAACAGGATAATAAGGGAGCGCAGTGTGTGCGTGCCGTCAGCCTGTTCCTGATGCTGGCTCGTTTCCCTCGCGGATGCCCATTCGTGTCCCATCCTTCGTTCTTCCTTAGGATCTCTATCGGCCAGCATGGGTCCGGGTTTAAAAGTGGCAAAGGGTGAGTGGATTGTACACCAATAGATATGAGTGGCTCTGTCATATCTGATGTTGACCATCTTTTATAAATAGAACAATATCTATGTAAATAAAAATCTAAAATAAACAAAAAAAGACAAAGTGCCTCTGGAGTGGTCGCGACAGCAGCCGATCTCAACGGCGCCACCTTGCAGGGGAAGAGCATGAAAATAATAACACTAGGTCTAGGTCTAAGTTGAGTGACCAAAGGCCTGGGTAATAGGCTCTACTACTCAGTGCACCAGGTGCCACTTGGAGACCAGATTGCTCTTGTTTGGGCACCCAAAGCAGACAAACAGGGAGAAGGATGAGCTTGAGTGGTGTACATAAGTGCAGCCTCTCCTGTTCCGCCAACTCATGGGATAGGGGACAGAAAGCCTGCAAGCTCCCCGGACAAATGGCTATCCTGGGCACCCTGAGGATATATCCCGGTCAAGGGTGCAGCACAGCGGAAAATTCTAAACATACAGGAGTAACTGATAGGGTCTGCAGATCTCCTACTCTTTTAAGGGAGGCCACGGCTAGGAGCAGAGCTGTCTTCGGGTTCAGAATTTCCCTGAGGCTGACTCCATAGGCTTAATGGAAACTTCCAGTACTCATCTAGGGAGGAGACTAGGTCTGTGAACCAAACCCGAGCAGGCCAAAAAGGATACACTAGAAGGAGGTGGATTTGATCATGGCACACTCTGGCTAGGTCTTCAGGGAGCAGAGCGGGGCAGACTGGCTGATTGAGAAATGGAATACCATAGTGAACAGTTCGTCAACTCTTTGGAGACAAGCAAATCCACTTCCACCAAGCCAAAAACCTGCCAAATGCGATCTACAACCTGCGGGTCAGGATGACACTCCCTAAGCCTCAGCACCTGTTTCAACAGGAAGTCTGCATCCCAATTTGCATGCACTGGAATGAAAATCGCTTTTAGTGAAAGAAACCTGGTGCAGAATCTGCTGCGCCAACCTCCTAAGACATTCCAAGGAACCCTAGCATCAGGATTTTTTATTAGTCCATCTGACAGATGACAGGCCTAAGCTCCTCTCTCGTCTGATGGGCCTGGGTTGACTGACAGGCCTCCCTAGACTTTGACTTCTCTTTCTCTTTCCCACTTTGTTAATTGCGATGAGCGAAAAATTCCCTGAATGCTGCAAAATGGCGTTTGACCTCCTGGTGCATTTTGATGAGATCAAACGCCTCTAGCTCTGTCCTTAACCTCAGACCCGAGCTTTGGTTTGGCCTTGCATTTTAGATGCAGTGATGTCCACGTATGTGGACACCAGGTCGTTGGAGGTTAAAGGTAGGGTCTCCGATTTTTGAGAAATGCTTCAGAAAACTGAGTCAGGCCAAAAAATAAACAAAAAACAAAACAAACGTGTAGCCAATGAGCAGAAAGGGGCAGGTCTTGTCAATATGCAGCAGAGAGAGTGTTCAGTGCGCATGTGTAACATTAGCAGAAAGCAGTTTTAACATTGACATGGAGGATAAAAACAAAGAAGGAAAGCGAAAAAAGGCTAACGATAAGGCAAGAAGTAGGACCCGTGTTAATATAGGATCAGCTTTCCAGCGCTGGAGAGAACTGAAGCAGTGGAAAGTTGGCCGCAATTCACAGATTGGAGTTTCCCGAGTCAATAACTCCTGAGCTAAACGCTGTTACTACACAAATAACACCTCTTTTCTATTGTAGTAATGTAGAGAGGCAGCTACAACCGCGTTTGGCTCAGTGGAGCTCAGATATTGCTTGGGGTTCAATCCCTTGCCACAGTCGAGCTCTTTAAACGTGTCAGCCTTCAGCCATGTAGGCTTTCCCCACAAGGGCTGAGGTGACTCTACATGGCTTAGAAATAACGGCAGGATTCTGCATAATAGGCAATGTATGGGGAGAGATAGCTCGCAAGATTCTACGTGGACAACAACGTACCCTCTTCCTGGGTGGAAAAAATTGCAGAGCAAGCTCCTAAATGCAAAATGGGGATATTGGTATCAGGGGAGAGGAGAAAAGAAAGGGAATGTCCCATATCTTGTTCTGCTTCTGCCAACTCGACCTGCAAACCCCAGTCTGCATATTTCTAATGCAAACAGTTTGCACCACAAAAATAAAAATAAATAAATAATTAAATTTAAATTAAATAAAATTAATTAAAATAAAATAAAATAAATGGTTTTAACACACTGCATAGTTCCATATAAATTGTATAATTATGTTAGCTTTGTAGAAGCCAACATTCTGATTTCCGTTATAAGCTTATTATTATTATTATTATTATTATTATTATTATTATTATTATTATTATTGTTATTATTATTATACAAAAAACAATTTTAAAAAATGCGGCCTAGGGCTTTCGAGCTACATGCACCAAATTCGGATATGTCATAGACCCTGGTCTGAAGTTTGTTGCTTCTATATTTCTAAGCGATCAGAATTCCGGCATTCCCAGTACGGAAGCTCAAAGTGGCCTTTTTTCCCATAGACTTCCATTATAAACTTTTGAGGTTTATAACTCGGCAAGTTTTCGAGCGATTTACACCGAACTCGGACAAGTTCTTTAGGACCTTACTCCGGACAAAGTTTTTATTTCGGATTTCCGACTGAATTCTCGGTTTTCCCGTAGTCGACGGTCGAACATCCCATAGACTTGAATAGGGAATTCCGAAAAGTCCTCTAAGCTCTCACACACACAATACATCCAACATTAAGAATTGCATACTGTTCTATGCAGTATAGTAAGTAGAATCCCATAATGACTGCAGTATTGACATGAAATGTCCAAACCCTCAGTAGCCACTTTTTGCCAAAAGTATTGGCACCCCACTGGGTATTCTGGTGACGTCACTCGACACCACGTGACGTCACGTGTAGCCCCGCCCCCAAAACAAGCGAAATCAAAAATTTGCACGACATTTCAAAACACTCAGCACAATGAGGGGATCTGCCCCACGGGTATTCTGGTCACGTGACGTGACGTCACGTGAAAATTAAACATTTGCACAACATGGACATGTGACATATCAAAACACTCAGCACAATGAGGGGAACTGCCCCACGGGTATTCTGGTCACATCACGTGACGTCACGTGAAAATTAAAAATTTGCACAACATCGACATGTGACATATCCAAACACTCAGCACACTGAGGGGAACTACCTCACGGGTATTCGGATCACGTCACATGCTCATGTCCGCTCACCTCCAAAAGTATTGGCACCCTAGCGGTCCAGTAGCTTTCACAATCTTTCTGTCCACTCGCCTCCAAAATGCACTGGCCTTTGCGAATACTTGCACCGTCAAAGCCAACATCAAAGTCTGTGAAGTACGAACTTTATAAATCTAGTTTTCCATTACAATTTAATTATACTTGTTACATTCTACGCAGACTAATATTCAGTACTATATGCATATTATATTATTAAAATATACATTATAATATTCAAATCTCTCTAATATCTCAATTTCTTTATTGTCCACTGTTGGGGACGAGTAATTAAAGTAAATCACATCACTACATTACATTACATTACATGTATGATTTTACCAAATAAAGCATTGTGATCCTCTATAAGCAAAGTACATTGGATGAGAGAGGGGGTTAGAAATGCTTGGCTCTTTTTTGACATCTGGTGTTTATGTTAGACATTTTGGCAGGCTAATATTGTCCTTTTTTGGAATGAGAACAGATGATATTTACACAGCTGATATTATTTTCTATTACTAACACATTCTAATTCATGAATAATGAACATGAATTAGAGAGTCATTTGGAATTCAGCTGAGCTGCAAACCTTGAGTCATTGCTACAAAATGACACACTGCTGACATCTAGTGGTCAATGTATTACTTACACTTTAAATTCTGAAAATAACGTCATTAAAAGTCTCATATTTTAACAGAAAATAATTAGGGGTATATTGCATATATCATGCATTTTAATTTAGGAATTTGGAAAAAAGTAAATGGTATCAAACTAAATTAATATTCTTCCAAATTAAAGAAGAATCTAATCAACTACGGAATAAAATAAGAGTAAAAATATATATATATTAAACGATTCTGGGTTTTTATTTCATTTAGTAGAAACCAGTCACAAGAAACAGACTGATTGAAGGATTTTTGTGTTAATTTCAATTAATTAATTGTGAATAGGCCATTTTGATTCTTTCAGAAGAAAACATAAGCTTGATACATGCTTGGATACATTGAAATCTATTTACCTCAGTTTGTATAATCATAGTGTCAAAAACACAAGAAAATACAGGCAGATGCAAGTATAGAATTATTATGAATAGAGTTCAATATGTAAATTAAAATATTAAAGAAACAACAGAATAACAATGTAAATCTAGCAAATACAAAAGGGTCAGGCACAATTCACAAAACCTAAATTAAAAACAAAACATTTATTAACTACAAACAATGTCAAACAAATGCTCAGAAAAGCACTAACATAAAGAGTACTACACTCTAAGCCCATAAACATTGATTCAACTTAAAAAATGTATGGAAACTTGTTGCCCTAAAAAGTAAATTTTTGTAAATTAGAATGTCTTGTTGAACAAACAAGACATTTTACATTTAATGTACTTAACATTTAGGAATAATTGTATTGGAAAGTGATTGTTATTTGCACCAGCATAATGTGTTACAATAACTAAAATTTAGTAGTTTAGGTAACCTACTTGCCTTAGTAGACACTAGTTGGATATTTGTTGTAGAGTTTACTCTACACTAAACAATAAACAACAAAAATGCTACTATGGGATTTATTTAAATTTAATTCACTTTATAAAAGAGTAGCAAAAACAAAATGTTTTTTCTTCTACATTGCATTATTACATACTTGACAGACCCTGAATAGGCCAAATATATATTTGTACACTGAATACTGCATAAACATTTCCAAAACTCTGAACAGGCATAATATGTATTCTGGTATTGTATAACTATGCCAGGTGTAAACATTTGTTAGACTCTTAACATGTACAGTGTACATAAAATTGAGACATGTATGTTTTAAATAGCAAGCTGACAGTGCTAAAACTCAGCCTTTTTTTTTTGCCTTCTTACCCAAACATAACATCACCTGCCGAATAAAATGGAAGGTCTTTGTCATGCACTTTTGATAGTCAAGATGCAGGGCATAAGTCAACCCAAACACCAGGCACATGGCCTGAGTCAGGTTTTCCAAATTGTCCATTGCAACATTTCCCTCCAAGATGATTCCTACAGAGGATGGATGGAGGTGAAAGGACAGGGGAACATCTTCACTTACTTTGCTTAGGATTCCAACTTTAACATGTTGGTATGAATCCTCATCAGCAGTAAGCCTGGACATGTAAGTACAGTTTGCTAAAACATAAAATTTTAGCTCTCTAATATTCTTACCTTTTGATTCTGTATATTAAATATTCAATTATTGTGTTTGTCTGATTTTTAATCTTATAATTGCATTTTATTATTAAAAAGATATTCAAAATGATGCACAGATATACAATGATTAAATAATTCTAGAGTACATTTAAGTTTTAATGCTGCCATGTCAGAAACAAACAATACTTACAAAACATGCTTTGAAGAACTCAGTTGGTTCATCACCAAGTATTACTGGAAGCCCCCATACAACAGCACATCTCATGTCAGCAACGTCTGTAGTGGTGGCATAGACAATGCTGTTTCAGTTACCATCAAAGGAAGAAGATTTCTATCAATTCTTCTCTGTTTTGCTTAACAGTCTTGAAGCAACTTCAATATGATACTGACATTAACATAAATTTACAAACCTTGGTTTGTTGAAGATCACTGCACTGTGAGACCTCTCTTTGCCCCGAAGATCTGAATCAACTGTGGACTGTGATGATCAAGAGCCATAAAACTCCTGTTTAAGTTCTTCCCAACTACCGGGCTGAATTCTTGGTACACCTAAAACAGTACCCAAAAACATTTGTTAACAACAGGAAATTCTGATGTGTTCATTAAGTTTTTTTTATTTATTTAATTTTAACAACACAACATAACGTTGTTATCTCACAACAGCATATACAGCCACATAGGCCATATCACCTTATAATCTTTGGATATACACGTTCATTCATAGACAGACAAAGTGCCAAAACAATATAATAATAGGAAATAATAATAATAATAATAATAATAATAATAATAAAAATAATAATAATAATAATAATAATAATAATAACAATAATCGAATAAAATAAAATAATAATAAATACAGCAGGGCATATTAAAGTAAATAACAGGGTCACTTTATAGACCAAAAATCAAAAGGATGTATCAGCTACTGAACATCTTCCAGAAATATCCACAAAGAAGACCAAGTTCACCAAAAAGCATCTGATCTTTGATGCAGATCACAAGTTAGTTTTTCCATATTAAGAAGTGTGGCAGCTTGACTTATCCACATATTGACTGAAGTTATCTGAGGAGTTGACCACAGTAATAATATATAGATTTTTTCGCTAAGTATATACAAAAGTTCAATACACTTTATTTGTCACAGTCAAAGCACAGACCAGTTTTACAGTTCAGAAGGTAAACATTTGGAGATAATACAAAATACTTTCCAATAATCTTCTTAATAATCTTATGGATCTTTTTCCAGTAAACTTCGATTTTATCACAATAAATGTAGGTGCCAATGTCCATCCATAATGAAAACATAATGAGAAGAATTGGGGAACATTTTATGAAGTGGAACTGGAGTTAGATAAGTCCTGTGGATAAATTTATAATTTTGTTTGTGGGCCTATATTGAGACACCTTTGGTGAAAACACATGTACGAACAGATAACCACTCCTCATTACTAAAATTTGATCCTAAGTCCTTTTCCAATATTGCCCTCAGAGAATCAAAAGTTGAAGGACCAACATTAGACAGCAAAACATACACCTCAGAGATCTTTTTCTTAGGAGTAAAAAGAGAGGAGCTGCTTTTCCACTTCCGTGAGATCAAATCGTATATATTTCCTTCTTTAGAGTATGACTCTAAAAAGTGCCGTAATTGTAAAAATTTATAAAAAATCATTACTGGGCAGGTGAATTTCCCGCTTTAATGACTGAAATGACCTCAATTGACCATTATCAAATAGATGGCCAAACTCAGACACTCCTCTTAACCTCCAGGACAGAAGACCAATATTTTGTATGGTTGGGGGGAGATCAGGGTTGAATGCGATAGGAGACTAAAAAGATATGTCATTTGGAATAGCTAAATATTTGTTAATATCCTTCCACACCAAAAGAGTATTTGACACTGTGAAAATATTATTCAGAGATTCCATTTTTTGTATATTATAAATAAATGGCGGTGAATATAACAATCTAGGAAAGCATCTTGAATATTCAATCCCAGTCCAGCGAGAATCAGATCTGTTAAGAAACCAGCTTAACGTGTTTGATTTGTGCAGACCAAAAATATAACTGAAAATTGGGGAGCGAAACCCCACCCAATTCCCTTAGTTTCATCACAATAGAAAGTTTGAGTCTATGTTATTTATGATTCCAAATGTACTTTGAAATTAAGGAGTTAATCCTTTTAAAAAAATCTGCACTTAGATAACATGGTAAATTTTGAAACAAAAAAATTCAGTCTCGGAAGAATATTCATTCTTATAACATTAATCCTACCAAAAAAATAATTTGGAAGAATTGACCAATCTGATAGGTTCTGATTAATTTTCGTAATTAACTCGGGATAGTTGGCTTTTTTTAGGCGTGACATTGATTCTCAAATATTGAAATACAGAAAGTGCTAAATAAAAGGGGATTTTGTAATGGTTTCGGGGGGAGTGTGCAAGTACAGTGCCTGAGACTTGTCTAAATTGATCCTAGACAGTAGAGGTCTCGGGATATTTGAGATAGAGCAGAACATCATCTGCATAAAGGGATATACAATGTTGCTCTAGGCCTATTTTAATTCCATGTATATTGGTATTAGTTCTCACAGCAACAGCCAATGGTTCGATAACCAAAGAGAATAACAATGGCGAGAGTGGGCAGCCTTGACGACAGCCTCTGCTTATTGCAAATCTGTCAGACAACATTCTATTAGTGTTATCTTGAGCCATAGGGTTGGAATATAAAAGTTTATCTAAGCCGATAAAATAAGACCCTAGTTCTATTTTTTTAATACTGCAAAAAGAAAAGGCCATTCCACCCTATCAAACACCTTTTCAGCATCAAGAGATACAATGAAGGCAGGTTCTTTGGTAGCGTTCAAATTATCAATAATATTCAACGCTCTACAAATATTATCAGTGCCATATCTGGACTTTACAAAACCTGTCTGATCTGGGTTGGCAATGTAAGGCAAAACAGTTTCGAGCCGGCAAGCTAAAGATTTGGCTATAATTTTATAATCCACATTGAGTAAACTATTCACTGGGTCTTTGTCTTTTTTCAGAAGCAAGCTGATTCAGGCATAGAATTCGAATCTAAAGTCATATTTATTGCCTGCATTAAAATTGGACAAAGCTCGGGCCAGAATTGCTTATAAAACTCTAATGGAAACCCGTCTGGGCTGGGAGCTTTACCAGTTGGCATAGATTGTATAGATTGCCAAATTTCGTCCTTAGTAAAAGTGGCATTTAAAAAAGCTCTAGTATCTTCCGAAATGCTAGGAAGGGAAACCTCACTTACTGTTTGACGTGTCCGAAAATCAAGTGCAGACCTCAAACAGAAATCAAAATTAATCATCCAGAGAATCAAGGAAAGCTTTGGCTGACTTCAGATCATTGAACAGTGTAATCGTCCCGTTGTGCAGACGCCTGAGTCTGGCTGGATAGTCGAATCCCTGATACACACCTACACACTATTTTCAGATTCTTGCGATGGCCTCCGTTTTCAAGATCGTCTATCTTCGCCTGTAGCTGATACATATGTCTCCTTCAGTCTGGTCAGTTGCCCTTCAGCAGTTGCTGCCGAATCTTCGGCAGATGAAATCCTCCGTTCGGCCTCATCTAGGCACTCTCTCGGTGAGGGCAGCAAATGAATTCTGGAGGCAAGACACAGAGTTGGCTATCCCCTCCAGACGGCTATTAATTCCATCGAGGCATGATCCATTGGCCTTTATTTCTGATAAAATTAGCGACATATCTAGAGGAGATTCGGGCGTGTTGTCGTCCTCGTCAGCCGAAGGCGCTTGGTGAGTAGGCCTCTTCTTGTCTTTTTCTTTATCCTTTTGTGAGCGTGTCGAGCCAAAAATAGGAAAGTCTTTATCAGAAGGTGTGTCTGACATCGTTGTAAACCCGTTCAACGAAATAGAATAAGAAATCAGAGGCGAAAGATGTAAATTATTTGAAAATTTTAGCAGAGCTAAGAACTCAGGCAGCCATCTCACTCTGGGTCACGTGACGCCCCTGTGTTCATTAAGTTTTTAAACAAGATATAAAAATAGGTATTTCACATTACCTGACTTTCTAAAAATAGCCCTGGCCAATGCTGGAGCATATGACTTACTGGAGGCTTGTCAATTACAACGTATTTTCTTCTGAAAGATAGCATCAGGTCCATCCTCTCACTGATAAAGACTGCATTAATTTTTTTCTTCATTTCATCCACCAAATCCTGTCTGCATATTTCAAGGCTGGAGGCATCCTGCCCATCTGGAACATCAGGTAGGTAACTGACCCTGCTAAAAAAAAACAGCATTGCTGGTCCAGCATAAGGTATGTTTTGCATGCTGGGACCAGCTTGGGATGGTGTTATGCTGGTCCAGCTTTAGGTGCTGGTTGCTGTTGTGCTGGCCGACCAGCCTGGGATGGTGGTATACTGGGCCAGCATTAGGTGCTGGTTGCAGGTGTGCTGGCCGACCAGCCTGGGATGCTGGTGTGCTGGCCGAACAGCCTGGGATGCTGGTGTGCGGGCTGAACAGCCTGGGATGCTGGTGTGCGGGCCGAACAGCCTGGGATGCTGGTGTGCTGGCCGACCAGCCTGGGATGCTGGTGTGCTGGTCAACATATGTTGTCTTTTGGATGCTAGTATAATCCTAGCAAGACCACAACAAAACCCATTTGTTACATATCACATTTCTTAGTGCATATTCATAGTTAAATAAAGACCAAGACAATTTTCTAGAGAATTTCAATTCACTTTTTAATAAAGAAAAACATTCTGGATATAAGTTTGTTTAAAATATTTATTGGACAATGACATTTGCCATCATACGTGCACAAATAACGTTACACAATATAACCTTTACAACACACATTTTCTGTCTTAGCTTCCACTCTCTCTTTTAGCGAGTAACAAGTAGTATGTGGTGGCGATGACCATGTTTTTTTAAGAAGTGCTACCCAGAGTCGTTTGCCTTTAGACAACTCCTGCTCTATGTCTTCTTTATTCTCTGAAAAATTATAGAAACAAAATAAGAAACAAAACTATATATCACTCATTTGTTTAGACTGTGCAGTGAACGAGTTACGATAAAACAGCTACTGCTTAAGTTACATACCTTTAAGCATTAGTATTTGTGCCCTGAAGAAGTCTTGCTTCCATCATAGCCACCCAATAAACCTGAGTTTGGTCAAACATGTCATAGTTAAAGTCCTTAATTTTGCTGGTACCGCACGTATGCAAACATTCTGATTCCCAGTGATCAGGAGATTCGTCGTTTATAAGCGGAAGCGTTTTATTTTCTTCTGAAAATATTTTTATTTTCTTCAGCTGCACACAGGAAGCAAGCTGCACACAGGTAGCAAGCTGCACACAGGAAGCAAGCTGCACACAGGAAGCTCTCGCATCTTCCAATTTATATGCCTGGCTGAGTATTTTTTATTCAATTCCGAGTTATCTTGAGTCTACACTTTAATTCTTGACAAAGTATTTACTTGTCCCGCAGCGTCAGCTTTTAGCCAGCGAGCATAACTAGCTTGTTAGCTCGGCTACGGCTAGTACAAGCTCTCGCATCTTCCACATTTTCATTTCACAGACTGGAGTGAGAGGCAGGGAGTTGACCTGCTCAGTCCAGTGGCTCGCTCCCACCCTGCTCTCCTCCATGTCCTTTCTCATCTTTTAGAATCAAGTGATATACAATAAATAAATAAATAAATAAACAGGTTAAATAGTCCGCATCTAGCCGGCTAGCACAAGTAGACCATTAGCTCGGCTACCGCTACTACAATCTGTTGTACTTGCTCTGTAACACCATGCCGGTTACGTCTCTGTCTTTGAGTGCAGGTGAGGACGCATTGGAGCTGCACTTGGTAGAACTCCAGCTGGTTGCTGTGGAGAAGCAGATCCACGAACTACAGGTGAAGCAGGCCGAGCTGCGGGAGCGGAAAGCCGCGCTGGAAGCTCCCCGGTCGGTCACTCACCTGTCTCAGGTAAACTCCCAGGATGTAACTACCACTCCCTCCACCTCTACCCCGCGTGTTTCTCTGTCCAGGCCCAACACACCGATGAAGTGGCCTGCCCAGGAGCTGTTCACTCCGGCGCCAGGACACCGCAGGCCCTGGGTGCAGCAGCGGAGGACGCGTGCCGGTCCCCGGCCTAGGACCTCTCCCCCTCCACCACCGCCAGTCTTCGAGATCCCCACCCGGAACCGCTTCGCCCCCCTTCGCAAGACGGACTGCGACAACGTGATCATCGGAGACTCCATCGTCCGCCACGTCCGTGCTACGGTGGCTAAAGGTAAGGCTCGCACTCACTGCTTACCTGGTGCTCGTGTTCTTGATGTCTCTGCACAGGTACCTAGAGTCGTGAGCAGAAACACCAAAGCTGTGGTTCTTCATGTCGGCTCGAATGATTCCAGCCTGAGGCAGTCGGAGATCCTGAAGAGGGACTTCAACACCCTGGAGGAGACGGTTCGCAGCACAGCGCCCACGACGAGGATCATCGTGTCTGGACCACTTCCAACTTACCAGCGAGGAATTGAAAGGTTCAGTAGACTTTTCGCTTTAAATGAATGGTTACAGTCATGGTGTCAGGCTCAGAAACTACTCTTTATCGATAATTGGAATGTTTTCTGGGAGCGTCCTAGGCTATTCCGTGCTGACGGCCTGCACCCCAGCAGAGTTGGAGCGGAGATCCTCTCGGACCACATCTCCAGGGCGCTGAACACCTTCTGACTGGTAAACTACTCTTTAAATTTAAATCTTAATAGCCATCCTTCACCTCAGCACATTGGCACAGAAAATGCACACATAGCTCACCCTATAGAAACTGTGTCTGTTCCCCGAGCAGTGAGATCCAAAAGTAAATACACGAGAAGTTCTCGAAATAATCTTACTGTAATTAGACCAGAAAAATGCCAAAGAAACAAACAAAAACAGTTCTTAAGGTTTGGACTTCTGAACATTAGATCTCTTGCACCCAAAGCACTTATTGTAAATGAAATGATCTTAGATAATAGCCTTACTGCACTCTGCCTCACCGAAACGTGGATTAAACCAAATGAATACATCAGTCTAAACGAGTCTACACCATCAGGATATATCTATAAGCACGAACCTCGTCTGACTGGTCGTGGAGGTGGTGTCGCCACTATCCTTAGTGATTACCTCACTGTTACCCAGAGAACACAGCATAGATTTAGTTCTTTTGAAGTGCTCGTCCTTAATGTTACACTATCGCACGTGCACACGAAGAAATCCCTGATGTCTCTTGCTCTAGCGACCGTGTACAGACCCCCAGGGCCCTACACAGTTTTTCTTAGAGAATTCACAGATTTTCTCTCAGACCTATTAGTTAACTTTGACAAAGCATTAATTGTAGGAGACTTTAACATTCATGTTGACGACACAAACGACGCTTTAGGACTCACATTTATGGACTTACTAAACTCACTTGGGCTCAAACAAAACATCACTAGCGCAACTCATCGACGTAACCACACACTAGATTTAATAATATCACACAGAATAGAAGTCACTGATATAGATATCATACCTCAAAGTGATGACATCACAGACCATTACCTTATAATGTACACACTACCTATAGAACAGACTAACTGTGTCTCACCACGTTATCGACTCGGTAGAACCATTATTTCGACCACCAAAGACAGATTCACAAATAACCTGCCTGATCTGTCTGGACTTCTTAATGTACCCTCAAACTCAAACGACCTAGATGCAATGACTAACAGCATAGACGCTATATTCACTAGCACATTAGACACTGTTGCCCCAGTCAGATTACAGAAGGTTAGAGATAAAACACTTGCACCATGGTATAATAGTCATACTCACACCCTCAAGAGAGAAACCCGTAACCTCGAACGGAAATGGAGAAAAACTAAATTAGAGGTGTTTAGAATTGCGTATAAGGACAGTATGTCCAGCTATAGACAGGCTCTAAAAGCTGCTAGGGCTGAGCACCTGAGCAAACTCATAGAAAATAACCAGAACAATCCCAGGTTTTTATTTAGCACAGTGGCTAGTTTAACAAAAAATCAGAAATCTGAACACACTATTCCATCACATTTCAGTAGTGAGGACTTTATGAGATTCTTCACTGATAAAATCGAAAGTATCAGGAATAAAATAGGTGACGCCCAACATATGAGAGCAACCAGTGACACAATCTCACCTAAGGCTTTACACAGCTTTACAAGTACAGGACAGGAAGAGTTAGATAAACTTATTACTACAGCTAAATCAACAACATGTTCACTAGACCCCATCCCAACTAAACTACTGAAAGAAGTGTTACATAAAGCTGGTGAGCCTCTTCTTAATATCATTAACTCCTCGTTATCTTTAGGTTACGTCCCGAAGTCTTTTAAGTTGGCAGTTATTAGGCCACTCATCAAAAAACCTAACTTAGACCCTAATGAACTATCAAATTACAGACCTATCTCACACCTTCCGTTTATGTCTAAAATACTAGAAAAGGTTGTGTCTGTTCAACTGAGCTCCTTCTTACAGGAGAGCAACATCCTTGAAGAGTTTCAGTCAGGTTTCAGGCCCCATCATAGCACAGAAACTGCACTTGTTAAAGTTACAAACGACTTGTTCTTAGCTTCGGACCAAGACTGTATGTCACTGTTAGTTCTACTTGACCTTAGTGCTGCATTCGACACTATAGATCACAACATTCTTCTAGATCGCTTACAATATTACACAGGTATTCATGGTCAGGCTTTAAGCTGGTTTAGATCCTACCTGTCTGACCGATACCATGTTGTAGAATTAAATGGTGAATCCTCCAGTTTACTACCAGTTAATTATGGGGTCCCTCAAGGATCAGTTCTAGGACCTCTGCTTTTCTCTATATACATGCTTCCATTAGGGAACATTATTAGAAGACATGGGATTAGTTTCCATTGTTATGCTGATGACACACAGTTATATATCTCATCAAAACCAGATGAAATAGCCACAGTGTCCAAATTAACTCAGTGCCTTAGAGAGATAAAAGACTGGATGAGCTGCAACTTTCTATTGTTAAACTCCGATAAGACTGAAATACTACTCATAGGTTCAAAAACCAGTGCACATAAACTCTCACAACTTAACTCCCATTTAGAGGGATGTACTATTACAAGTAGCTCGACAGTGAAAGACCTCGGTGTTATACTAGACAGTAACTTGTCTTTTAAAAATCATATCGCCCATACTACCAAAACAGCCTTCTTCCACCTTAGAAACATTGCCAAGCTGAGAAACATCCTGTCTGTATCTGATGCTGAGAAGCTAGTTCATGCGTTCATGACCTCTAGACTGGACTATTGTAATGCATTACTAGGTGGTTGTCCTGCATCTTTAATAAATAGGTTACAGTTAGTCCAAAATGCAGCTGCCAGAGTTCTCACTAGGACAAGAAAGTATGACCATATAACCCCAATTTTATCATCTCTACACTGGCTACCTGTTAGGTATAGAATTGACTACAAACTGCTGCTACTTACGTACAAGGCTCTTAATGGTTTAGCTCCCATGTATCTAACTAGTCTTCTAACACGTTACAATCCTTCACGCTCTCTGAGATCACAAAACTCAGGGCTTTTGGTAGTTCCCAGAATATCTAAGTCTACTAAAGGTGGTAGAACATTTTCTTATTTAGCTCCCAAACTTTGGAATAGTCTTCCTGATAGTGTTCGGGGCACAGACACACTTTCCCAGTTTAAATGTAGATTAAAAACTCATCTCTTCAGTCAGGCGTACACATAATACATCCCATAATATCATGCACCAGTACATCAGACCAGCACATTTTTATGAACAGCAGATATGTTAATCCCTTTCCACTGCTTCTCTCTTTGTACCCATCCCGAGGCATCCAGACACTGTACCAGCTCCCAACGTCCTCTGTGGGACGAAGCCTTTGGACATCCACTGAGCCGAGGCCGACTCTAAGAATCCTGAGACATCTCCAGTTAGACTCTGTGGTACTCAGAAGATCAGAAGTCCTTGAACCTCACACCAATACAACATTTGTTTGACTGTATATTACAATCACACGCCCAGTGTCACCCATATGTTCCCCCTTGAGTCCGGTTCCTCTCAAGGTTTCTTCCTTTACCAATTTAAGGGAGTTTTTCCTTGCCACTGCTGCCTGAGTTATCTCAGACTTGCTCATAGGGGAATAAATACATACACACTGTGAACTATATACATCTAATAATTATCTAGAATTTTTATTCTGTTAATTCTTATTTCTTTTATTATTCGTTATTTCCTTTATCATTAATTATGTTTACCTTCTGCTCTATGTTTATGTTCTGTAAAGCTGCTTTGAGACAATGTCTATTGTAAAAAGCGCTATACAAATAAACTTGAATTGAATTGAATTGAATTTACCCCAAAACAATATCCTAATCACGGTGCAAAAACATGATAATCTGGAACACGTGCACTTATACTAATTTCGATAAACACTGTAAGTGTTATGACTCAGCCCGGACTTTGGCCACGTGCAATTGTTTGTTTACGTTTCTCGTCATGTGTCTGCCCCGCCTTCGTCTGCTCCTCCCTGTCACCACACCTGCTTCTCATTGTGTCATCATTGTCTTTTGTATTTAAGTGTGCTGCGTTTCCGATGGCAGCGCGGAATCTACTGTTGTCGTGTCTTGTCTTGAGTCCGTTTTCTGTTTAGTGTTCTTTTGTTATTAAACCCTGTTTTGTTTTGCTATCCTGCGTTTGGGTCTGCTTCCTGCACCGCGTCATGACAGAAGATTCCGCTGCACCAGGACCCAGCAGGATAACAGAGCTTGGAGCTTGGGAGCATTTTTGTTTTTTTTCTCCCCCTGGACTTAGCCGGTTTGGTGACATCGGTCCGCATTTTTTCGGTGAGGGACGCCACTCCGCATCCGGTTTCTCTGCGGGGGGCGCCGCCTCACTTCCGGGTTGCGGGCCATGTCACCAGCCGAGTTTTGTTTTGTTTTTTCGGTGTCCTGTGACATCGCCCCTCATTTGTCCGGTGGGGGGGGTCGCTTCACATTTTGTTTCCGTGGAGGACGTCGCCCCACTTCCTGTTCGTGGGGGGTGTTGCAGGCCCGTATTTTTTGCCCCATGGATTTTCTGTTCTGTGTAGAATTTGTTTTTCTTCCCCGCCCTCCCTCCCTCCTCGTTACTGGTTCCTGAGAGGTGGGACTGGCCGCGGTGCGTCGGGGGTGGCGCTCGTTCCCCCTGCTCGGCTGTGGATGTTGCTCAATCCCCCTGCTTGGCTGTGGACATCGCTCGTTCCCCCTGCTCAGCTGTGGACGTCGCTCGTTCCCCCTGCTCGGCTGTGGACGTCGCTCGTTCCCCCTGCTCGGCTGTGGACGTCGCTTGTTTCTCTCTGGCTGCGCCACCGTGTGCCTTGCTCCCCCTACCTGCCTCACCGTGTGCCTTGCTCCCCCCACCTGCCTCGCCGTGTGCCTTGCTCCCCCCACCTGCGTCGCCGTGTGCCTTGCTCCCTCCACCTTGCCTTTGCCGTGTGCCTCGTCCCCCCTCCTGGACCTTGTCGGGATTTGGCGCGTCGGGAGCCGCGCCTTGGGGGGGGGGCTCTGTCATGACTCAGCCCGGACTTTGGCCACGTGCAGTTGTTTGTTTACGTTTCTCATCACGTGTCTGCCCCGCCTTCGTCTGCTCCTCCCTGTCACCACACCTGCTCCTCATTGTGTCATCATTGTCATTTGTATTTAAGTGTGCCACGTTGCCGATGGCAGCGCGGAATCTACTGTTGTCGTGTCTTGTCTTGAGTCCGTGTCCTGTTTAGTGTTTCTTTTGTTATTAAACCCTGTTTTGTTTTGCTATCCTGCATTTGGGTCCGCTTCCTGCCCGGCGTCATGACAGTAAGGTATATAATGTAGTCGAAAACATTGCAAGATTTATTTTTGGAAAGTGCAGGAACTACATTTACCTTCGTGAACATAGTTACTTTAAAGCAACGCTGATGCTGCGTAATATCTCTTCACATTACCACTTTACTAAAAAAAACAAACAAACAACTTAACTACTTCTTAATTGAGACAAATGGATTATATATGTATTTTTTCCAAAAAACATCATTCTGTATGATTTGTATGCTGCTTCCCTCATGGAGCCCGGGAAGTCAACATTTGTTGGTATTACTATATTTAATTTGTGGAGACACGTTAATCCCTGATGAACGATTTTTAAATGTTTTTATTCTTTGTTATTCAAAGCTTTTTGAGCTTTGTTATTTCAGTTCTTTATTCAAAAGAGGGAGCAAAAGAAATAACACACTTATAAATAAATATATTCCAATATATTGTGTTTTAATCTTATATTAATGTGTTACATAGAAACATACACAAGCACAAATAAAGGTTGTTCCCATAAAGCTCATTCCAGAAAGATCATACTGGTTAACCAGCTACACCAGCCCCGTTTTGCTTGATAACACCATGACCATGCTGGCCACCAGATGTGGGAAGTAACGGAGTAAAAATACTTCGTTTCTGTACATAAGTAAATTTTTCTGGTATCAGTACTTTACTCCACTATTTATTTTTCGTACAACTTTTAACTTTAACCCATTACATTTTTACACAAATATCTGTACTTTTTACTTCTTACATTTTCAAAACCGACTCGTTACTTTTAGTATTATTTCTTCTTATTGAGCGCTGTTTCCAGCCTATCATCCTATCATTGTGTGGCTTTTTCACCATGTGACTGGTGTACTGTATTATTTACTTTCTATCAGACATATGATAATGATATGACTAATGATAGCAGAGCTAACAATGAGCAGCACGCCTACAAAAGGATTGGCTAATGTTAATTCAGAGGGAGTCACCAATGTTAAAATAACTAACAACGAGGACATTCCTGAACACCCATGGCCATATATGAGGGAGATGTTTGAAATAATCGGCGTCAAAAAGGATTCCTGGCGAATACGTTGCGAATTGTGTCAACCAGGGGCAGTTCTAGCCCTTTTTTAGTGTGGCTTCAGCCCCCCTGTCTGTCTCAGCCACCCTAAAACTATAAGTATAATTTTTACTTTCATAAATAAACAATAAAAATTACGTTAAAATGCAGTACAGTACATGTTGTCGATGGGAAAGAAAATTATTTATCAGTTTTATCCAAGAGTGATTTTTTTTTTACTTTGCTTTTACACGTGTGTGTTGTAGTCTTTCAAAAGTGCGTCTCCAGCTGTCTGCTTTATTTGAACGGAAAAGCACAGGTACGCGCAGCGTGCACGTGCAGTCAGAGCTGGAGGCGTTTATCTATAATGTTAATCGGTGGAAAGACGCAAAGACGGCAAACAAAAGCAGTGAAATTTCACTATTCTTATTACCAGAGTTGTCATATAATATAGAACTCTTCTTGTTTTAAATTCCCACTGATGGCTAAGCCCCCCTAAAGATGAAATCCTAGAACCACCCCTGGTGTCAACCCAAAAAACACGAAGTGCTTAATTTAATTAACATTAATTTTGTCATTTGTAAAACATCACAATAATTTTGAGTTGTTTTCAAGGACAGAGCTGGAATCTCCCTACAGTTTGGGATATGGCCTTGGTTATACACTTGATATACATTATATTTCCAAAAGTATTGGGTCACCTGACATTTCCTGCTATATGTAGTTGTTCTCATCCCTACTGAACACCTTTGGGATGAATGTGAACGCTGACTCCACCCTACCTCACCTACATCAGTGCCTGCCTTTCGTGACAATCTTGTGGCTGATGAACACAAATATCCATCAGCACACTCCAAAATTATATATACATATACACACACACACACACACTATATATATATATATATATATATATATATATATATATATATATATATATATATATATATATATAAAACATGATGTCCAGTTACCAGCATGACACTAAACAGGTAGTAGTATCGGCGACTTTTTACTTAAGTACATGTCAGAGCCCATACTTCTTTACTAATCACTACTTCAACTTTTACTGGAGTCTTTTAAAAAATTTGTATCTGTACTTCTACTTGAGTAAAGGATGTGTGTACTTTTGCCACTTCTGCTGTCCACCCATCTATACCAGCACTATACCAGGACTGACCAGCATTATACCAGCACTATACCAGTATGACCCAGTAAAAACTAGCCCGGAATTCATGCTGGTTCAATCTTACCGTTCCAGTGTCATCCAGCTCAGATAAGATAGCACCAACACCGTAGTCTGAGGTGTCAAAGGGAAGTATCGAGCTGTGATTGGGGTTGAATAAAGAAAGAGCAGGACTGTCTACTGTTGCTCATTTGACTTTATCGAAACTTTCTTGTGCTGCAGTAGTCCATTGAAATTCACAGTTTTTTTTAGAAGCAAAGCTCTCATTGGCTCAACGAGAGTAGCATAATCAGGCATGAACTTACTGTACCAGGCACTTAGTCCCAGAAAAGAACGTAGTGTAGCTGCATCATTAGGAGAAGGTGCATTTGTAATAGCAGTAGTATGAGCATCATCTGGGTACAGGCCATCTGCTGAAAGTTTGTATCCAAGAAAGCTAAGAGTCGTTAAGTTGAATTTGCATTTATCTGCATTCAGTTTCAGACCAGCTTCACTAATCCTTTTTAGAACAGCCTTACGGTTTGTATTGTGACTGGCTTCCGAAGAACCATGGACTATCACATTGTCCAAGAAATACTGTACACGATTAAGTCCTTTTAAGATCATGGTCATCATGCGTTGAAAAGCAGAAGGTGTTGAGCACAGTCCATAAGGTACTCTACGGAACTGGTAGAGGCCTTCATGAGTAATGAACGCGGTCAGTCCTCTGCTCTCCTCATGTAACAGTACTTGGAAATATGCATTTTTTGAAGAAAACATCACTGATACATGCAACTCAGATGGTATATCCTCAATTAGTGGTAATATCTTGTACCACAGCCTTGTTTGGTTCCCGTAGATCAATGCACAGACGAATTGTATTGTTCTTTCGTTTTGTGACTACAATGGGAGAAACCCACTCGGAGGAATCAATCTTCTCAATTATGCCAATCTCCTCTAGCATCTTGAGTTCAGTTGATACAGTTGCTCGCACTGATAGGGGTAAGTGACGAAGTTTTTGTTGTACAGGCTTAACTTCAGGACGGATCTTCACATTGTGTGTGACATTTTTGGCGCAAAGTTGGAGCATTGCACAGTGTTTAGCAGGTTCAATCAAGCAACCCCCTTAAGCATTGCCCCCCTTTTGCAGCTTTTTCGCCTACATGACCTACCCAACAAAAAGTGGTACAGCTCCCACATACTTTGACAGACAGGGGTGAGCCTGGAAAGAAGAGATTCTCTAGTTTCAGAAACTAGTTTCAGATTGATTCTAGGCCTTACTGGCACAAAGTTACAGAGGTTTGAATGCAGGTTTTCATTTCCGCCTGGGTTGTTTACCTGATAAACTGATTAATCTTATTTTTCTGGAACATGTTAGGGACCAAATAACAACTGAGAGTCATAGCCACATGTCTTGGCTTTCACCAAAAAAAATTTCAAGTCAAAAGACGCAAAAATGGCTTCAATAAAAATATTTTTCTACGGCCATGGTCGTCTGGTGCAGCATTTTTGTGTACTTGTTTACTATATAACTTTAAAATAAAAGGCTGCAGGCTCAGTCTGACAAGCCATAAATAAGCCTAGACTCTCTCTCTCTCTATCAATCTGGTGTGAAAACAGGCCTGTAACTTGACACCCTGAGCTGTGAGAGGGACAAAAGGTCAGGGATTACGCAAGAATTCTTCTGCGCATCCAGTTCACGCAGACACAGGCAAAGAATGTAAGGCATGTCGCATACCGTTGGAATCGTCTGCTTATTGGCTAAACGGCTGTATAGGTCCCGGCCCATTTCATTGCTATTGGAAGGAGTAATTGTCAGTCAAAGGCGGGTTCCCAAAAATTAGGTCATGCCACCATTGGCTTCCCAGCCGTCTATCTCTGCCATACAAGCACCGATTGGCTCAAATGAGGGCTTATTTGATTCGTTAGGACCTGGGCTATAAATATGACGTAGGCTTTGAATTTTTGAATATCCCAATTAGGAGTTAGAGCGGCAAAACGAGATGATGGCGCACTTCTGTTTCCAGTTTTCAGAACACTAACGGAATATTTGCGGCGCGACCAGAGCGTTTTGGATTAAAAGGCTTACATTATTTCAATTCCTTGGACCTGTGTGGATTTTTGTGGATTATTTGTGTTGGAATATATTACCCCAGTGAAGAAAGAGACGTGTCTAAAGGTAAGGGAAAAACCGATCTAGTGCCACCTAGGTCAGTTTTGTCCAAAAATTTTTTCTAATTGTATGAAGGCTGTGAATCATATTGTGCTTTGTGTGTGGGCTTAAAAAATTATTGAGAGTATAAACTTTACTAGGTAAAGGTAAAGGTAAACTTTACTAGGTTTTTTCGTGTTTTTGGAGGATTTGATGCTTTAAAGTTGAATTGAAGCTTGTTTCTGGGTCATCCCGTAGTGGTTACTTCTACTTCGGTGCCGTGCACGGCACAGCGACCCGTAAAAGGTTTTAATCTCAATGTCCAATGCTTGACATAAGTCACATCCAATAACAGGAGTTTCTGATTTCACGATGTTGAACTCACCCGTGGCAGTCTTCCCACAGTATGTCACATTCAGTGTCAGGTAACCACACATTGGTATATGTCCAATGCTTGACATAAGTCACATCCAATAACAGGAGTTTCTGATTTCACGATGTTGAACTCACCCGTGGCAGTCTTCCCACAGTATGTCACATTCAGTGTCAGGTAACCACACATTGGTATTTTCTCTTTTGTGTAAGTCAGAAGCTGCACTTTTGGTGGAGACAGGGCACATGATCTGAAGTGTTCTTTAAAGATGTGTTGCAGTAAGATCGATACACCAAACCCTGTATCTACCATCATCTTAATGGTGCAGGTCTCTGTAGGATGTACGGGTGTAACTATGGTAAAAGTAGCCATTATGGCTCCATCATCTGTATGGTGGTCATTCACACTAAGAAGGGTAAGCATACTTCATTAACTGATTTTGATGAAGATTTACACACCCTTGAGAAATGTCTTCATTCTTTTTGTGCATTCGTGCCTTTTCTTGCTTTTGTATCGCTGCTACTTGCTTCGATTCCCCTTCAGCTACGACCTTGGAGTCTGCTACTGCTGCTTCAATTTGTCTTGCAATAGCTAGCATCTTTTCAAGAGTTAAATCGGGCTCTAGTAACAGTCTTTCGCGGATTTGGGGCATGCACGTTTTTTTCGACAATCTGGTCACGGATCATTTCATACTCAATATCTCCAAAAGCGCATGTTTTAACTAGTTCACGTAGTGCAGCAACGTAATGATCAGTGGATTACCCGTGGCCTGAGCATGTTGTCTGAAGCGGTATCTCTCTGAGACCACATTCAGCTTGGGAGAAAAGAACTGTTTTAGTGCTTGTAAAGATCCATTGAATGTATCGGCAGTAAGAGGCAGGGTATTATAAATCCGTGGTCCTTCCGTTCCCAAACAGTGCATCAGTAGAGCTCTTTTCCTCTTGGTGGAAAACTCTTCCCCACCGATAGCAAGCAAGTAGTTCTGAAATAACTTTTCCCATGCATCAAATGAAAGTTTCGGTTCACCCGGACATTCCAGGAACGCTACTGGTGGTTGTAGAGAGAGCAGGGCCATCCTAATATCCTCATCACCACTTGTTATGTTGAAGGAGGATTAGATATATAAGCAGGCAGGACACAAGCTGTAGCTTAACATCTCCATGCTTCTTTTATTTCACTCACATTAGCCCTACACCGCTTTACATCTCTTAACGTGCATATACCACCTAGTGAACATAAATGGTAATAGCAATTAAATTGTAAGAGAACACAACATCTAGGAATTAATACAGCCTCTTCGTCAACAGGATTGGCCATAAAAGGACATTTCATTCCCTTTTATGCTCTCTGTGTAAATGAAATGTGTGCAATGAATGAGGTGTTTAAACATCGCTTCCTAATAAACTCTGGGTTTACCGAAGAAAACCTGCTCCCGACCAGGTTAGGTTCACTATATTTTACTATGGTAACTGACTCTGAGTATAAGTTACCTCTCTTTCAGAAACAGGCTTGATTTAACCTGCTTTCTTGGGTTTAACATACCTCCCTTTCTGAAACGGAAAACCCAGTTTCCCTCATTTCAGGGTTAACATACTCAGAGTTTTCACTTAACCTCCTTTCTGAAACAGGCCCCTGGAGAAGACCTACAGCTATTTGAGGATGCTCATTGTGTATTTCAGCAATGGCTTTAATACAGCCATCCCATATAAGCTGGTCAACAAACTAAACAACTTGAGCTTACTGTGACATTGGATCATGGACTTTCTCACAGGCAGACCTCAGAAGGTAAGAATAGGCAATCACACCTCCTCCAAGATAATTCTGAACACAGGCACCCCACAGGGCTGTGTGCTGAGCCTGATCCTCTACACACTATTCACTCATAATTGCACCCCCATTGACACCTCCAGCACTACAATAAAGATTGCAGATGACACTACAGTAGTAGGGCTCAGCTCAGGCAACGAGGAAATTGCCTATAGGCATGAGGTAAAACATCTGGCTGAGTGGTGCATGGACAATCGCATGGTCCTGAACACCTCCTAAACAAAGGAGGTGATCATTGACTTCAGAAAGAAAAGAAGGACTGAGCGCACCCCCCCCACACACACACACACATACATGGGGAGGTAGTTTAATGTGTGGAGGATGTAAACTTCTTAAGAATCAATGTGTCTATCCAGCTGACATGGACCTCTTCTTCCTCAGAAAGCTTAAGAAGGTACAGGTCCTACAGGAACTGATGCTCAAGTTTTTACAGGAGCACCATATAGAGCATCCTCATTAACTCTATTACTGTATGGCTTGCCAGGTGCACTGTGCAATTGTGGAGTGCAGGGTCCTGCAACAGGAGGTAAAATCACCCCAGCATATCATCGGACTATAACTACATACACACCAGCAGATTGAGGAAGAAGTCCAGCAGCATTAGCATGAATAAAACTGCATTGCACAAACCACTTCCATCTGGAAAACATTTCAGGGAAATAAGGTCTAGCACAAACAGAATAAGAATGGCCTCACGTAATGTGGCCTCACGTACCTTCTACAGGTACCTGCACATCTCCCTCTCCACCCACCTTCTCTGCTCAGGTAAACAAACACCCTCATGTCCCCCTCCCTCATAATCCCCAGAACAGTAAAAACACACACAAGGCTGCAGTGTGCAAATGCACAATTGCACTAGAACACAATTGTACAAAGACTTAATGCACATTAATTACATTGCACATGTTATCTTAATATTCATTCATTCATTTTCTACCGCTTATCCAAACTTCTCGGGTCACAGGGAGTCTGTGCTTATCTCAGGGGTCATCGAGTATCAAGGCAGGATACACCCTGGATGGAGTGCCAACCCATCGCAGGGCACACACTCTCATACTCACACACTACAGACAATTTTCCAGAGATGCCAATAAACCTACCATGCATGTCTTTGGACCAGGGAAGTAAACCGGAGTACCCGGAGGAAACCCCTGAGGCACGAGGAGAACATGCAAACTCCACACACACAAGGCAGAGGCGGGAATTGAACCCCCAACCCTTAAGGTGTGAGGCGAACGTGCTAACCACTAAGCCACCATTTCTTAATATTCTTTATATAATTATTTATAAAATGTTTTTATTCTTATTTTATTTTTCTATTTTTATTTTCTATCATTATTCTGTCTATGATTGTAGCCATACATTATTTCACTGTAGTTGAGTATAATGACAATAAAGTTTGAATCTCATTCTGAGAGAAGATGGCCTATTATGAATATGCTGTTCAGCATGACCAATGTGCCAGCCATCTTCCCAACTCTGGTAAAAAAAAAAAAGTCCTATAAGATATTCTCAAGCATGACATTTTTGTGTTTTTGTGTCTTTTCAAGCAACATTGTACCATCTTGGAACACAAATATAACCAAATCATCCTAAAATGAAATTATTATATCAAAACCTTACAATCAAAGCTGTTTCAAGGTAAATGTTGAAATATCACCATAATTTATCATAGTATGCACCTTATCCTTACAAGAATAGACATACACATACAGAGACCTGCATGTGCATACAAAATCATCTTGATTAGTAAGTCATCCATTCAATTAAATTTAAACTTATTTGTATAGTTCTTTTAACAATGAACAACACAGCTTTACAAAACATAAGAAACAGAGTACAAACATTTTAATATGATAAAAAGATTACTATTATATAAAAGTCCAAGATTAGTACAGACATATTAAAATTTGTTTATATTTATCCCCAATAAGGAAAGGTTGAGGTGACTGAGGCGATGGTGGCCATGAAAGACTTTGTTAGATGGAAGAGGAAGAAACCTTGAGATGAACCAGACTCAAAAGAGAACCCATCCTCATTTGCATAATACTAAAGGGTGTGATTATAAATTGTTATATACACTGGAGAGTGTTATTATGAATAATGTCCTTTCTACAGTCATATACAGTCAGACATTTGTGTATTAATTAAGAGGTTGTCCTCAAAGACCACATGAAAGACCAAAATATTTGTTCCCCTGCTGATTTTGTACATTTGCTTACTGATGTTACAGGTACTGGCTGGTACCACATAAACAGTGTATATGCTCTCTCTGCAAACAGGAGAAATAAATCAGACAGGGCAAACTCTGCATCCGTTTTCTCATCTCGCTCAGCAGAAAGAGCAGAAAAGGATTTATTAAACATTCACAATTTAAATCCTCCTCTGTTACAAACACTCAATGTTCACTTTGACAAACACAGCTTCAAAATAAAATACCAATTGTCCCTTTTTTTCTTTATCTTTCAGCAAATACTGAGTTATAAGTTTGGTGTGATTAAATAAATCAAAATGACAGTAACCAGGTGTTACTCTGTAAGCTGTGTCTTTTTAACTGAAAATAAACTTAGAAAACATATAGCTTATGTTATCACTTACATATGGTTCTTAAATGCATTTTGCATTTCCAGATAAAGTTATCTTTACTCTTCCTAAAATGCATGAGCTAACAGATTTTTAACTTATTTTTTTAACCACTTATAAAATATATCACATTTGTTTTGATCCTTAACTTTCAACCATGACAAACATTAACATTAATTTTTAACATTTGACACAATATCAGTTGTTTCAAAAGTATTAAGAATGTACAAAAATGTTTGAGGAGCTAAAAATAAATCTCTGTCTGGCGTGACTTGGGCTGCAGCAGGTGACGTCATCAGGCACGAAAATGCGGCTGCTGCTATATATATGTCCCCATATTTGTAACAGCCTTATTGGCGGACATTAAAACATTCAGTGACATTTTAGCCTATTAAACTTTGAATACTTTGCTTAATCTACGATTTCACCAACCTTGCAAACAGGAGAAATAAATCAGATAGGGCAAACTCTGCATCCGTTTTCTCATTTCGCTCAGCAGAAAGAGGAAAACCGCAAAGCGGACCGAACTGACGCAAAGCCCCCTGGAGTACGATAAGCGCCATATTACCCCTGCTGGCGAACTCCACAATTACTCCTGACATTTCTATAAAATGTTTTAGTGCAAGGATGGTGGGACCAGGTTCATTACCCCAGAACAAATACTCACAAACTTCAATGAACAAATATTCACAAACATTAATTATAACATTACAGAAACTACCACAAATGTGATAGCACTTTATTGGACATCACACGCTCCCTGACAGAGAAGAATGGCTCCCGACATTTCCAAAAACTTTTATATCAACACAATTTAACTTTGTTTCAATTCTTAACCTTAATTCTCAAACCTCTATTCAACAAACAAACATGGTGGATGGAATGTATGTGGCTGGTGCTTGGTAAGAGTATGGTATGTATGGTGTCCGGGAGTGAAGGAGTGGATGTGAATATGGCATGCAAGAAGGTGGGATGTATGGAAAGAGTGAGTGTTTAGGTGTAGTGTGATGAGATACTTCTATAACAGGTATGTAGGGTGCTGTGTATCCGGTCACTGAGTTAACTGCGGTGTGTGTCTGGACTGATGGCTCAGCTAATGACTCATATGTGAGAAAACGGCGTGGCCTTTTCTCCCGAGCAGACCTTCTAACGTCTAACTGAGTGTGCTCTGCAGGAGGGATCAAAGGTCGAGCTTCTGAGTCAGAGTCTTGGTGTTCATTGTTTTCCTCCCCTTCCACAGGTCCAGTTAGTAAAGGTAGGTTTTCATCTACGTGGCATCTCTTCTCAATAGGATTTGGTAAGTGTTCAGTTACAGTAGGACTTTCTCTCCTTACAGGTGCTGGTTCTGACCCCTGAATCTCTGGATACCTGGTGAGTTGCCCCTGGTAGGTAACAGGTCTTTCCTCCACCCTTTTGGTCTGTCTCCTTAACCAGTATCCCGAGTCAGAATCATCATCCGAATCATTTTCACTGTCCTCAATCATATCTGCTTGTCTTTGAGTGTCTCTCGTTCTCTCTTGGTTTTGTTTGTTATGTGTTTTCCTTTCAGGCATAGATCTGGTGTCAGGTGGAGTGACATTGACAGGTTAGTCGTTCACCAGTAACAGGAGATTACGGTGCAGTGTCCTGCTTTTCTGTTTATCTCCGGTTTCAGGGCAGACAATGTACACTGGGGTTTCAGCAAGTTGATGTTCAACTATATATATAGTCTTCTCCCAGTATGCCCTTAATTTTCCAGGCCCTCCACATTCACTGAGGTTCCGGACCAGAACTCTGTCCCCTGGTTGCAGTACAGCATCTCTTGCTCTCTTGTCATACTGATGTGGCTTTTAAGAACGCACGTCTTCTCCTGCGGCAATCGCCAATTAGTGCCACAGTATGCCGCGGCATTCTGCAAGTCTCTTGGGGGGGCTATCTTAGCAATCACCTTAATGTGTTTCGCTTCACAGAATATCCACCAGGTTACCTGTGAATAGCGGGGGGTGTGGCGCAAATTTTTTATTTTATTCATTTAAAAAAATACAATGTTTTGTTTATATAGTGAGCAAACACAAATGAAAGTAGACCCTTTACAGATTTAAATGATGTATTACTTTGACATGTTTGATCAAATATGACAGAGCAGTTAAGCTCTTTTTGCCGGCATCTGAAAAAAAAAAGCAAATCAGACTCCAGAGGGTTAAATACTCAAAGGATTTTTAAGATTGTATAATATGTTTATATTATTAATTTACATTTAAAAATTTTAGATTTTTTATTTTACTTCACATTACATCAGAATTGTGAGAAAACTACATTAAAATATAAAATCCACAATAAAATAAATATAAGATGTGTGAAACACCGTTGGCTATGGGATTTTTTAAATTAACATTTCTTCTTCTTCTTCTTCTTCTTCTTCTTCTTCTTCTTCTTATTATTATTATTATTATTATTATTATTATTATTATTATTATTATTATTATTATGGTAAATTTCAGGCAAATGCAATATGTGGAAGGAAACCCAAGTTATGACACCTTTTTTTTAACACTAGATTTACAGGTCTCACAGGTGATTGGGGTGTTGGCACAACAAAAGCAGGGCTGAAGAACTGTGAAAATCTCAACAGGAGGGACCCCGCACAAGAAAATAAGACAATCAAGACACTGCTGTGTTCTGTATTGATCGATGTTCTGTAAATTTGTACTTAACAAGCCTAAACCATGTTATTCATTTTGTTATTGAATGATTTATTGGTACAAAGATGGTTTATTTGCATATGTCTATTTAACTCGATCAATTACATTTTTAAATTTTTTAAATATAAGTATTTTCATGAAATTAGTTTCAACATTTTTTTCTGAATGATTCACAAACTACAATGTTATAAAACATTTTTTTATTGACCCAACCGTTTACCATTCACCATTCAAAAAAATATTCACAGCATTTTAAACAAGTGGAAAACTTAATCGCTTCTTTCGGAGAAGCTCGTTAATCCTGTCTCTTACAAGCTTCCAGTCAGACGAGGAGGGGTGGAATTTCCTAGCAACAGCGTCGGAAATGGCTTGACGTACATTCAAGGGTAGAGCGTTTTTTCCCTTTGAACCATCATAGTTCACAGAACCTACCCAGTCATGATAAATGTTAAGGGGAATTAACCTTTTAAATAAACCAGCAGCAAAACGATCTGCTCTGGGTGTACCGTCTGATCCTGCTGCATCCACATAAAGTTTTTTCTCGACCTCCAGGGACACGTGATTTAAAGGCACATCTTGAAGAACTACTCCCGTGAGAGACCATTGAACAGAATTATGCGAGTGAAAATTTGAATTCTTTGTTTGAATCGGTGTTTCAGGCAGCCTCAAACAAAATGATGACTTTGAGGGACATTGCTCTGATGTGTTGAACGATTCTTGAACAGGTGAATAGAGCATCGGCAGTTGGTGGTATATGTAAGCGGAGTCCTCCGTTATGTCGGCTGGACGAGTGCGGTCAATACATGGTGTGGAAACGGCCGATGGGAAACCGAAACTGTCAATGTCCAAATGTCCATTGGTGAAACTAAATTCCCCATGACCAGACGGATGGATTTGGGTCGCTGTTGACATTCGGTCCGAGTTACCACCGAAGTTGGAAGATCATCAACTGGACTGTCTGTAGCCATAGATTTATCAGCGGTAGCCGTAGATTTATCAGCGGTTGGACTGTCTGTAGCCGTAGATTTATCAGCAGTAGCCGTAGATTTATCAGCGGTTTGATAAACTGTAAACCAGCAAAAATCAATAACTTAATCGAATGGAGATGTGGGCTATACATTACTTGTTACAGTAACAATAAAAAAAATGCATACCGATTTCTTTTTTAAAAGTCGATTTGTTTTTGTTGACGATTGGCTAGGCTCGTTCTCCTTTCCAGAATTCTGTGGAGAAATGTACTGTATGGTTAAGACACAAGTACAACACAAACCGAAAGTACAATGAGCAAGTTCAAATTGCTTAATATTAAAAGACACACAAATACAAAAACCTACTTTTGCCACCAAATCCGCAAGCCTTCGTGCCAAGGCTGAAAGCTGTTGTTCAGAGATGTTGACAGCAGGGCTTCGGCGTTGGATCAGTGCAGCCTGTAAACCAGCAAAAATTAATAACTTAATCGAATGGAGATGTGGGCTATACCATTATTCGTTACAGTAACAATAAAAAATGCATACCGATTTCTTTTTTACAAGTCGGGTTTTTTTTTATGAAGATTGGCAAGGTTCATTCTCCTTTCCAGAATTCTGTGGAGAAATGTACGGTATGGTTAAGACAGAAGTACAGTACAACACAAACCGAAAGTACAATACAGCAAGTCCAAATTGGTTAATATTAGGACACACAAATACAAAAACTTCTTACCTTTCGTTTATTGGTTGCTTTCATTGCAGCATCCTTGTGACTGCTAAAAGCAGTGTGCCTCCATCAAATGAATGTTCTAGTGGTTAATTTGTTTATTTCAGAGGAATATGACCATGCATCGCGTTGGCACGTTTGCATTAAGATAATTCGGACGAAGCTGTTCCCACCCTGGTCCATGTAATACAGGTCCTTCTCAAAAAATTTGCATATTGTGATAAAAGTTCATTATTTTCCATAATGTAATGATAAAAATGAAACTTTCATATATTTTAGATTCATTGCACACCAACTGAAATATTTCAGGTCTTTTATTGTTTTAATACTGATGATTTTGGCGTACAGCTCATGAAAACCCAAAATTCCTATCTCAAATAATTTGCATATTTCATCCGACCAATAAAAGAAAAGTGTTTTTAATACAAAAAAGTCAACCTTCAAATAATTATGTTCAGTTATGCACTCAATACTTGGTTGGGAATCCTTTTGCAGAAATGACTGCTTCAATGCGGCATTGCATGGAGGCAATCAGCCTGTGGCACTCCTGAGGTGTTATGGAGGCCCAGGATGCTTCAGTAGCGGCCTTAAGCTCATCCAGAGTGTTGGGTCTTGCGTCTCTCAGCTTTCTCTTCACAATATCCCACAGATTCTCTATGGGGTTCAGGTCAGGAGAGTTGGCAGGCCAATTGAGCACAGTAATACCATGGTCAGTAAACCATTTACCAGTTGTTTTGGCACTGTGAGCAGGTGCCAGGTCGTGCTGAAAAACGAAATCTTCATCTCCATAAAGCTTTTCAGCAGGTGGAAGCATGAAGTGCTCCAAAATCTCCTGATAGCTAGCTGCATTGACCCTGCCCTTGATAAAACACAGTGGACCAACACCAGCAGCTGACATGGCACCCCAGACCATCACTGACTGTGGGTACTTGACACTGGACTTCAGGCATTTTGGCATTTCCTACTCAATATTTTTGTTTACGGTTATGAATAATTCTATACTGTTTTCTATTCAAATCTACTCATATTAAATTGATAACTATTAAACACCCTGCGCAAATTTGCATAAAATCCCTGGACCTCACACCTACTAACCACCCCTACAGCTCCATTGTTCTCCTGCTTTTGTTGTGCAAACACCCCATCACCCATGAGGCCTGGCTCATTTGCATTTGTTCACTCAGAGTAGCTCAGATCCAAGGCAGGCCAAAACTCTGTGCGTGACGGAAACCTTCATGGCCTATTTTACGGTCTGTTTTATTTATATTAAAAAATTGTGTGCTAAGGTACTATTGCCATAGTACATATCATATTTATATAACCCTTGTGCAGACCTGGGGTCTATTTGACTCATCTGTAAAGTTTAATGTGTCATAACTTGGGTTTCCTTCCACATATTTGCCTGAAATTTACCAGGATTGTTCCAAATTATGTCTATTTTTGTTTAACTATGTGTTTGTAAAATAAAAAAATTCTGTATGTGTATGTTAAAAGCCATGGATCATAACTTAGCATATGACATTTGTCTACAAACATACAGTACATTGGAGACTGAAGTGTTAGCAAGTTTTCATTTTATTCCATGTCGTACACAGAGGTTTGGCCTGCCTTGGATCTGAGCTACTCTGACTGAACAAATGCAAATGTGCCAGGCCTCACAGGTAGGTGTGAGGTCCAGGGAATTTACGCAAATTTGCGCAGGGTTAGTTTAATGGGCCATCAAAGTAATCTACGATTTTCCATTCTCACTTATTCCACACCCCTACTGACACTGTGAGATCTCTGTAGATAAATGCAGTCCTTCCACGTGTACGTAGATTGAAGACATTTCAAAATGACCAAGATAAGCAAGCCTCATTCCCAAGACATCAGGGCGATGAGATCTGCTGGATAATCAACTCAGGAAATAAACCGCCATCTGAATTCTGTCAGTGTATACGCAACACTGGGCACCAGAAGACATTACAAAGAACGAACAACCATCAGACGCAAACCTCGCAAAATTACTCAGTAAGTTACATCTTGGGTGCTATCACTAATTCTACTATGACACATATTTGTTGTGTCCGTTGTCGTGTATGTATATCATGTTTTGCTTTTGTTTTTAGGGACATTGTTGCATACATAGAGAACATAACTAGCCAAAACGATGAAATGGTGGCAAGCTCTGTGAAAAAACAGCTATGGCGTGACAAAGCAGTGGACATCAGTGAGTGTTCCATCCGCAAGGTCAGACAAACACTTGGGTGGAGGTATGGTAAAACTTATCACTGTCCCATGATCAGAGATAAAAAATAAAGAGAAGCGACTTGAGCAAGCACAAAAATGGATTGCAGAGAAGGAGACATTTAACAATGTCATTTTTACGGATGAAACAACTGTGGCCTTAGATCGCTTTGCCACCATGTCATTCCGTAAGGCAGGAAGACATGTGTTTAAACCAAAGCCAAAGCATCCTGTGAAAGTTCATGTTTGGGGAGCAATATCCAGACTTGGACCAGGACCTATTGCAATCTTTGATGGGATTATGGATCTTACTTTCTTCGAAGACGCTATTATTAAAGAAACTGCTTCCCCATATATTCGGCAAACCTTTGGAGTCCACCATCGTTTTTTCCAGGACAATGATCCCAAGCACACTGCTGCAAGCAGAGTCATTGCCGCAGAAGGTATTTACTGGGTAAAGACTCCATCAGAATCCCCGGATATGAATCCCATTGAGATGGTGTGGCATGCTTTGAAAGATTATATTCGGAAAGAAGCAAAACCAACCTCAAAATCTGAGTTAATTGCTGCCATAAACAAATTCTGGTTTGAGGAACTTACAGAAAAGGCATGCAGCAAGTACATCAACAGATTGTTTAAAGTTCTTCCAGTTGTAGTGAAGAATCATGGTGGACACACTGGAATGTAGCTGTACAGTATTTTTAATGCTTTAATAGTCTGTCTACTTGTATGACCATTTTCAACAAATAAAAGCTTTATAATTATGTGTTATTGTTGTTGTATTTTGGTAGCCTACAGTATTAGATTAGATTACATGCCAGGAAAAAGCTTGTGCTTTGTATTAACCATTTGTTGATTACAGTACGTGAAACTTTCCACTTATTGCTGTAAATTTAAGTTGGTTATATCAACATATGTCAAATTAAGTTATGCAATATCAACCCATCTTTTATAAGTTGTAAACATTAATCTGAAATACCCTGTAAGTTACGCAGGAAATAGCATTTAAACAAAGTAACTGCAAGCATCCCACAACATGGTGAAAACAGGAAAAAACGGTTTTCTTTTGAATCGATTAGTATTGGGGGTTGTGTCAGTGGTCTATCAAGGATAAATGTTATGAAGCAGCTAAAATATAGACTGTGGGGAGACATACGTAAATAATACATATTTTAATTTTTATAAATAATGCATAATTTTTTTTAATAATTCATATTTTATTTTACACGTGCACACATGGACATGATTTTATTTTTAATAAATCAATAAATTGCGAGTATAGGGGCATCTGTATTCGGCCTGAACGTAATGAAACATGCGTATTGTTTGCATGTATTTGACTGCATGCAGCACTGCACAGACAAATCAATCTATGACATCAAAGTTCCGCGAGAGCCATTCAAAAGCTTATCACTCTCAATGCGTTACATTGATCTCATGTGTCAATCGATCTGCGCCGCGGAGGTTGTTAATCTCTCTATTGTGATATGCCTCAATGGCAAATAATCAGACAAACAATGCTAAATTGGTACATAACTACATAAGAACAACCTCTATATTGCGATATGCTCAATGCAATCAGACTAAAAATCATGTGTTAAACAGTGTTTATATTTCAGAGAACATGAACAGGAGCTTATTTTTAATTTAAAAAAATACCTCAGCATCATATATTGTATTTAGATAACATTGTATTTTATAAAATATATAACTAATGACTTAGAAAACTAAAATAATAATATTTATAATTTATATATTATATTGTATTTATAATATATAATTTATAATAATTATTAATTTTGATTATGATGTGATTGTGACAGGGGAAGAGGTTTCAGGTTGGGTGTGCTGAGTTTTTTCTGTCACCACTTTTGAATAAGACACAATATCAAGCAATGGCGAAAGTTTGATTTTGACATTGGTGGGGACATAATTTATTTGACATTGGTGGGGACAACATTCCCAGTACTTTGTGCATAAAACTGTTGTTATAAGAATACTTTCTTCCTCACATACCGGTAGCCTGCATAATCACGTTGCATATTGCTTCATACAACGGAATATAGCTGCAGCCGACCTCAACACATTAGCGAGAAAGACAAAGCCAATCAAACAGCGGCGTGGGTTAAAGAGGCAGGACTCAAAAAAGGCAAAGGCCAATCCTTTTAGAGAGGTGAGTTACAGAGGCGGGATTCATTGCAGGGGGTAGATCTGTTAACCGTTTGTGTTCCACAAGTTGCTCTATTTTTTACAGAACGCCGTTGTAAAATATTTTCATCTTATTTAATGATTCCTGGATGAATGTTAAATGAAATAAGTAAAAAAGCACAATACACAGACGGATATCAGTGGTTATGTATAAATATATATAGGCTTGGTCGAATTATCGCTAGGGACAATTGAGTGTTCCTTGGATATTGGTAGGGACATGTCCCTACCGTCCCTACCCAAATCGACGCCCTTGATATCAAGGCTATAAAACTTGTCAAAACTCAGCGAATCACAAAAGTATCAGTGAGAACACTCGTTTAAACAGTGAACTAAATTAAACTAGAATGAGGCAGCCCATAAATTCTCATAAACTGTCTGTGTCTACAGTGACAGAACAACAGAAGGAACTATGTTTGATTGGTGAAACACAGTCACATGGTAGAACCTTAGCGGAAATTTCTCTCTCTGTCAAAATAAAACAATTAAATTGATGCGTAGAATACCAAAGAGGTAAAAAGAAAAGTAACAAGCTCATTGTAGCCTAATGTAGCGGAGTAAGAGTACCATTTCTTCTTCACAAATCTACTCAAATAAAAGTAAAAAGTATAATGATTTAAAACTACTCCTAGAAGTATAATTTTTTCCCACGTCTGTGGCAGATGTGATTGTTTATGTAACTGGCAAAAGAAAATATCACATATTGTTGACTCGTCAGCCTTCATGAAACACATCTGCCCTCTACAGGTGTTTGAATTTCCCGCGCCGAACATTTGACCCCCCTTCGATAAAATGCCACATCTGTACATCACTTTTCCTCTTGCACTAGACTTTTTGCTATTCTCACCAGCAATGCGGTAGTCTTCTGACATCTTTTTCGACCATTTCTCTGCAAATCCTCTAGGTGAGTATGGTTCCCTTTCTTCCCCCAATCCAAACAGCAAGTCGACTGGGAGATGTAGGTGGCGGCCATAGAGGAGAAAAAATGGTGAGTAGCCAGTTGACTCATGCCTGGTGCAATTATATGCATGTATGACATGCAGGAGGTGATCCTTCCACCGTAGTTTCTCACTATCAGTCAATGTTCTTAACATCTGGAGGATAGTGTGGTTCAGCCTCTCAGCTGGGTTGCCTTGTGGGTGATAGGGTGACGTCCGTGAGTGGCCAACCCCTGACAACTGCTGTAATGATTGGAACAGTTTGTTGTCAAATCCACGACCCTTGTCATGATGTAGTTTGGATGGATATGGATATGGATGGATTCAGGGTATGAAATCATTAAAAATACGCTCAGCAGCTGTTTTCCCGCTCTTGTTCTTTGTAGGATATGCCTGGGCAAATCTAGTGAAATGATCAAGCACTACTAAAATATATTCATATCCCCCACAACTGGTTTCCAGATGTAAATAGTCAATACACACAAGCTCTAAAGGGAAGTTAGATGTGATGCTGCCCATAGGAGCTCTCGTGTGTGTCGTGGGTTTCTTAGACCTGATACAGGGACATTTTTGGGTGACATAGTCTTCAATTTCTTTAGCCATGAAGGGCCAGTAAAATCTTTCCCAAGCAAGATGAAGCACTCTTTCTGTGCCTACATGCCCCATCTCATTGTGTAGGTACTTCAGAGCAATCGGCCTGTGTTTCAGAGGGAGAACCAACTGCTTTTGCTGGTTGGTCCTTCGGTAGAGGAGGCAGTCTTCAAGTTGTAACTTACTCCACTCATGCAGCAGCTTTCGGGTGGCTCCACTTACAGTTTGACGTATGTCATCTGTCAGTTTTGTGTTTGACTCCTTTAACTCAATAATCTTGCCTATCACCTGGTCCTCTCTTTGAGCCTTAACAAGATCATCATGGCTGATAGCTGGCAGGTGACAATGAGGTTGTGGTGGAGGTTCCGGGAAACGCATGTTAAGCACTGCAACCCAGGCCACATCCTTCCGTTCTGCTGCCTGACTCCCATCCCATGTAGCACGCACTGCCTCGTTCGAGAACTCCTCTGTACAAGCCACCCCATATTTCTCCATGTCCAAGGGGAGCCGAGACAGCGTGTCTGCATCCACATTTGATTTTCCAGGCCTATATTTGATGTCAAACTGGAAATCTGAGAGTTCTCCCACCCACCGATGACCAACAGCATTGAGCTTTGCTGTACTCATGATATAGGTCAGGGTGTTGTTGTCCGTGTACACGGTGAAATGGGGGGCATAGTACAGTGTTGTAAAAAATCTTAGTAGAAATAATTAAAATATTATTCCTTACAATACGATAACCAAAGTAAAGTATTAGGCCTTGCAAAATATTACAATTGCTGTCATAAGACATATGTAGGCGATGTTGTAGGCCAAAGATGTTTATTGTAACCAGATTCGGGGCTGTCAGGCCTAGTCAGTCTGAGCACATTTGTAACAAATACAAACTTGTTATGTAGAATGGAAAAGACCATGGTTCCCAGGCCTTAGCTCATAGCGATAACTTGTTATGTAGAATGAAAAAGACATTGGTTCCAGACCTAGGCCCTGAGAAATAAGGGGAGGAAAATCCATAAATGGGCATGTGGTGCCCAGACCTTAGCTCATAACTTGTTGTGCAGACTGAAGAAGGCCCAGGTGTTTAGTCTGAGTTCATGAAAAATAAGGGGAGGAAAATCCATAAATGGGCATATGGGTGAAAGGTGATGGGAAATAAGGGGAAATTAGGTCAGTGTATTTAGAAAACACAGGAGGTGATTCTGGTAAATAAGGTGATATGGCACCTGGGACTCCAAGAAATACTGGGAACCAAAGAGGAGGCTCCTAGGAGCGCCAAGGTATATATATTGAGAAGATATCTGGGGCTCGGGGGCGAAGGTGTGTGGGTGCGTGTGGGCGCATGTGCGGGCGCATGCGCGTGTCCGTGGGCGAGGGTGTGTGTGTCAAATTCTTCTGGCCAGATAAAGGAGGCAGCCCCGCACGCGTGTATGTCTGTGTCTGTGCGTGTGTGTGCGCACGTGTGTGTGTTGTGTGTGGTGTGTTTGCGTGTGTGATGTGTGTGCGTGTGTGGTGTGTGTGCGTGTTTTTTATTTTTGCAAGAACGTCGAGAGAGTTCTTGTTTTTCTTGATTGACTTTGCATGACATGCTCTTTTTGGGGGTTTTCATTTGTTACTTTCAATTTGGCAATTTCTGTTAAAAGATTGTTGGCTGATTGACCACAATAAAGAAGTTTGCTCATTCTCATTCAGGTCTGAGGAGTTTTCTCAGTGTTTTTTGTAGTAATTATAGAGTTATCAGTTAAGTCTAACTAAAACAGTCTTTAGTAACCAAAAAGTCTAAATGTGGAGATCACCCTGCGATGTGTCAACTTGGAGACCGGCTCTGAGTTATGACAACAGGTAGTCCCAGAACTTTTCACACGGCCCATTTCAATGCAAGGAACTCCAGTTTTCCACTGTGTACGTGATAGTTACGTTCAGCAGGTGTCAAAGTCCTCGAGCCATAGCCAATGGAATACGGACCCATTCATAGAGGCCCCACGGGGTGACGAAGTCAGTCAGGTGACAGGAACCCTCGGCGATGAAACCTTGATGGTTTCCCTGGTCTAGGATACTAAACCAAGTGTAGCCCCCCAGTGTGTCTGTGAGGTCTTGTATTCGGGGTAGTGGATGTCGATCAGGCACAGTCTTTTTGTTCAGAAGGCAGTAATCAATACAAAGACGTAGGCTGCCATCCTTCTTCCTAACACAGACAACTGGGGCAGCATATGGGGACTTCATCTGTGAGGGTAATCGACATTTGTGAACTTGGTATGCACCCAATATTATCGCTGTCACGTGCGAAAGCTCCAGCTTCTTCACACAACATTTGGTTGACGTTTTCCCTTTGTTTATCATCAAGGTGGCTGAGATCAATGGGAGGTTGCCATGACAATGAACGGGCGTCCACAGGTGTTGATACAGCACTATTAACGGTCACTGAGGGCTCAGGTGCTTCAGGTGAGTCCATTGCGATCACTTTTTCAACACAGTGGATGCCCCCAAGTGCTGTCTTTCTTGGCAGAGTTACTGCATGTTTAGTGTTGTTACCTACAGGTACAGCTACATAAGGTTTTCTCGGATTTTGTACCTCCAACAGACCTTCACCCACGTCCAGCTCTGTCAACTGCACATTGTTGCCATCAGGCTCAAATAGGAAGACTGCACATTAAGGTAGCAAATGAAATCGAATAGTAAATTCTTTTTTAAATGATGTATAGGAATTGTATAGTCACACACTTTATTTCAATTCAGAAACTCCATCATCATCTATTCCACAACAGTGTCATATTTTCCATTATTATTAATATCTACCAGGTTAATTTTCAGCACTGTTATAACGGAATAGCCCAAAGCACTAGAGACAAATGCTTATTGATTACTTTCAGAGTAAGCCTTGCACTGGAGCCAGCTTACACAGCCACTCCTAGAGGCCGCAGGCATCTCATATAGGGGAGATAATAAGCCACTTCACCTGTGCTGAAGCAGATTCGATATGCAGTCAATCACTGTCAATGAATCATACTGTAGTCTAACAGAGATTCAGTCGTGGATTATAATCTTACCAAAAAAAGGGAAAAGAAAAAACATACTAGACCACACAAACAACAAAATATTACTGATAGAAATATATATATATATAACGCTTATGATGAATACCTTTATCTTTAAACATTCTTTCACTTTACTGCAAAATTAAAAGCAACAGTGCAAGAGTCAGCTCCATGTACTCATTCACTCAGTGTCAAAGCTGGCATCCTTGTATGGCATAAGCACTACTACACTACTACTATTGAGAGCAAATATTTCAGCCTCTTAACTGGGTCAAAAAGAGCACTTCTAGATAGGTGTGCTACAAGATAAGTAAATAATATATTATCATGCTCTAGATATAATTATACAGATTATACAGATATAATCAAACTGTTAAGGAATATTAGTGGTATGAAACCTGCTAATCCACATTTTGCTAAGAAACTTTAAAAGCACTGCCTTTTTTAAAATATTAAAATAGGGGATAAGCCTAACAATATTTGTGCATGTGTTTTTAACATCCTTTATAAGCATACAATGGTTTTTACAAAACAAGTCATGTTTTGTTTCCTTTAAAGTCACCAGATCTTAACCCAAGTTTTAAGGGAAGCATATTTGGGAATATATGTGAGTTAAAAGAATGATCTTGTAGAATCTATGTCTAACTTGTCTAACTTGTGGTGGCACAACCAGTTTAGGTTGGTTTATCTTTGTGTGTGTATGTGTGTCTCTGCATATGTATGTGTGCATACTAGTCTGTTGTCTTTTTCTAATCTTTTTTGATCTGATCCATTCGATTTATCTCAGTTTTTCATTAGACGAAACATTTATAGTTAAAAGTTATAAGCTTTATGCTAAGAGTGTTAGTATAAGATCACATCATGAGATATACTCATTTGGGGAGGAACTTGGCACTTGACCCAAGCTACCTGACCTGCTTGGATAACCATGTCCTGTCTGCCTGTCCTTAGGCGCCCGCACAACACAGAGGGTTTGCTGGCTTGGATGAAGCTCATCATTAGCGCTGGTATACACAAGGCATTACAGAGTAGGACGACGAGAGTTAAAATCAGCTTTTCAGGTCATTCTTGTATCATCTCTTCCAGCACGTTGAAACCCAGCAGTGGCCTCTCCAGAGCCAGACTGCTGACAAGAAAAGGCACCGTGATTGACAGATTAGGGTTCTCATTCCCCATCAAATTGACTGTGAGGGCAACCCAGCCATCAAACGGGAGGACATCACCGTCTCTGCATACACCCTTAGCTCGTCTTCATCACCTATAATGTCACTAAGCGAGTTTGGCTAGACGTTCCCTTTTGCACAATATAAGCAAATGAGTGATATATAGTTTTGTTTCTTATTTTGTTTCTATAATTTTTCAGAGAATAAAGAAGACATAGAGCAGGAGTTGTCTAAAGGCAAACGACTCTGGGTAGCACCTCTTAAAAAAACATGGTCATCACCACCACATACTACTTGTTACTCGCTAAAAGAGAGAGCGGAAGCTAAGAACAAAAATGTGTGTTGTAAAGGTTATATTGTGTAACGTTATTTGTGCACGTGTGTAAATTACAGTGAGATGGCAAATGTGATTGTCCAATAAATATTTTTAAACAAACTATATATACATATATATAGTTTGTCACATCCATAAATGTCCAGTCACATCCATAAATGTCCAGGGCACATAGTGCATTTGTTGTCTTTGACTATCAGGGGGTACTGTGCTGCTGCTATTGGCATTGTGGGCACATTCAGCTCTGTCATTTCCACTCCAGACAGCCCAGGCCCATCTGACTCTTCTCCACTGGATTCTTCATTCTTCTGGTCTTTCTGTAATTCTCTGTCATCCTTCCGGCCTCTTGTTTGTGAACGGGTCCTCATGTGTCTGTTTCCTTGCACTTCTTTCCATTTTTTCCTATCATGCTTTCCTTTACTAGGTGGTATGAACCTTCTAGTAAGTTTTCCTCTTTCGAGGACTCCTTCCAAGGCCCTACCCACCTTTTGTTCACACCTTCATACTTTTTCATGTATCTTTCTCTGCGCCAATGCAATATCTTTCTCTCCACCTTCATCTCCAGCAGGGATGTTTGCTCTCACAGTTCTCGTGCTGTTTCTTCAGCTATTTGGCTTTGTTCTAATGCCTCTTTGATCGCTCCATTCTCTACTTCATCCTGTCATTCCTCTTCTAGCTCCAGTGGGGTCAGTTGCACTTCTCCTTCCAGCTTCACCTTCATACTTCTCATACTTGGCTGGGGCCTCCCATCCTCCAGGCATGTTCCCATGTCTATATTGTCCTCTCTTTCTATTTCCAATGAGGTGTGTGATTGTTGGTCACCTAGTCTTCTTATTCTTTCATCAAGCATCTCTGTTCCTCCATCCAGTTCTCATTGAAGCACCTCCCTTGCCTCTTCGTCTTCGTTAGGTAATGGTTTTTCTTTTGTTTTGGCTTGTTGGTTCCTCTCTTGCTCCTCCGGGTCGGCCAAGAGGGTCCTTTTTATACGGTCATTCAGTTCATTCAGGGACCATTGTAGCTCATCCATGTGCTTATGATGCTGTTCTATTTGCAAGTTTGGCAATGACCCTCTTCTGCTCCTCCAATACAGGTCACCTATTTGTGTTTTCATCTGCTCCTTTGCTCTGGGAGCCGGTGTGCTACAGTATGTGATCTTGAATGTGGCGGGTGGGCATATCCTGCCATCCACTTTGTATTAAGCTCCTCTGTCTGTTGATGTGACAGGTGGGGGTGCTTTACCCCCCATTGTATATTAATGTCCTCTATCTCATCGTCCCAGCATAACCTGTAGTGGTCATCTTCGCCTTGCTTGTGTTGACATTTTTCTTTTCCTATTCCTGTGGCCACTATTGGGTTTTCCAGGTCTCTTTCCTGTTCATCTCTGTGTTCTGCAGTTTCTTCCTCTCCCCCGCTGGTGCCTTTCACCGGGAGAGGGTAGCCGGGCCCTTCATGTTTTCCCTGGGAGCCTTCTCTTTCTGCTGACATATGCAGGACCACTCCTCTGACCTGCCCTCCTGTGATTTCCAATTCTATTTCTTGTGTTTCACCTCCTTAACCCAGGGGTAGTACACCCCTGCTGAAAAATACAGCATAAACCAGCATGAATTCCATGCTGGTCCAGGCTGGTTTTTACTGGTTCATGCTGGTACAGTGCTGGTATAATGCTGTTCAGTGCTGGTATAGTGCTGGTATAATGCTGGTATAGATAGGTGGCCAGCATAGTCATGGTGTTATTAAGCAAAACGGGGCTGGTGTAGCTGGTTAACCAGTATGATCTTGCTGGAATGAGCTTTATGGGAACAACCTTTATTTTTGCTTGTGTATGTTTCTATGTAACACATTAATATAAGATTAAAACACAATATATTGGAATATATTTCATTATAAGTATGTTATTTCTTTTTCTCCCTCTTTTGGTATATATATATATATATATATATATATATATATATATATATATATATATATATATATATATATATATATATATATATATATCCATTTGTCTCAATTAAAAAGTAATTAAGTTGTTTGTCTGTTTTTTTAGTAAAGTGTGAAGAGATATTATCCAGCATCAGTGTTGCTATGCAACCTTTAAAGGTTTTAAACCTTTAATATTTTTTCCAAAAATAAATCTTGCAATGTTTTCGACTACATTATATACCTTACAGTGTTTATCGAAATTAGTATAAGTGCACGTGTTCCAGATCATCATGTTTTTGCCACCGTAATTATGATTTTGTTTTGGGGTAAATAAAAAGCTTCTGCTTCTACAAGACGAATCTGCTGATCACTAGGAATCAGAATGTTTGCATACGTGAGGTACCTGGATGACGGCTGCATGGCAGTTGTTTTAACTAGCGAAATTAAGGACTTTAACTATGACATGTTTGACCAAACTCAGGTTTATGGGGTAGCTCTGATGGAAGCAAGACTTCTTCAGGGCACAAATACTAATGCTTAAAGGTATGTAACTTAAGCAGTAGCTGTTTTATTGTAACTCATTTACTGCACAATATAAAGAAATGAGTGATATATAGTTTTGTTTCTTATTTTGTTTCTATAATTTTTCAGAGAATAAAGAAGACATAGAGCAGGAGTTGTCTAAAGGCAAACGACTCCGGGTAGCCTCTCTTAAAAAAACATGGTCATCGCCACCACATACTACTTGTTACTCGCTAAAAGAGAGAGCGGAAGTTAAGACCAAAAATAGGTGTTGTAAAGGTTATATTGTATAATGTTGTTTGTGCACGTGTGTATATTACAGTGTGATGGCACAACAATGCAAAACAAACCTTATGCTGGACCAGCAATGCTGGTTTTTTTAGCAGGGAGGGTATAGGCCATGGTACCTGGGCTTATAGTTCTCATTGTATGGTGGGGAGTGGAGTTGCTCCACACATTCACCTGATGGTGGGGCTGTAGCCTTCTCGTTCTCCTGTTCTTTATTCTGCTCCCCTTTTAATTTCTCAGCTCTCCTTCTCTTCCCTTCTTGTTCAAACCAGTCCACTATCTCCAATTTTTTCATAGTTTTCTCCATGCTTTCCTTTTTCACTTCCCCCCAACATTCAATTCTTTCTTTCATCTTTTTACATTTTCCTTCCTCAAAGGTTCCTCCTTTGGGCCACTGCAACTCTCCTTTTGTCCGGTCTTGCCACTTTCTCATGTACTTCTTAATTTCCTTCTCAGCATTTTTGTGTTTTATTATTATAATTGCAGCTGGGGTGATTAAACTTTATCACATGGTCCTGGGTTTACTCTTGACCACATTAACTGGACGTTTATTCTTTTTACTCTTATACATGGTTGTACTTGGTTTTTCCTAGTATGGCCCTGCTATAAGGTATGTTTTGCATGCTAGGACCAGCTTGGGATGGTGGTATGCTGGTACAGCATTAGGTGCTGGTTGCTGGTGTGCTGGCCGACCAGCCTGGGATGGTGGTATGCTGGTCCAGCATTAGGTGCTGGTTGCTGGTTTTGCTGGCCGGCCAGCCTGGGATGCTGGTGTGCTGGCCGACCAGCTTGGGATGGTGGTATGCTGGTTCAGCAGTAGGTGCTGGTTGCTGGTGCACTGGTTGACCAGCCTGGGATGCTGGTCCAGCATTAAGTGCTGGTTGCTGGTGTGCTGGCTGACCAGCCTGGGATGCTGGTGTGCTGGCCGAACAGCCTGGGATGCTGGTGTGCTAGCCGACCAGCCTGGGACCTGTATATACACACACACACACCATATATATATAATATATATATATATATATATATATATATATATATATATATATATATATATATATATATATATATATATATATAATATAACCTTTTCAACACACATTTTTGGTCTTAGCTTCCGCTCTCTCTTTTAACGAGTTACAAGTAGTATGTGGTGGCGATGACCATGTTTTTTTTTAAGAGGTGCTACCCGGAGTATGTCTTCTTTATTCTCTGAAAAATTAGAGAAACAAAATAAGAAACAAAACTATATATCACTCATTTGTTTATATTGTGCAGTGAATGAGTTACAATAAAACAGCTACTGCTTAAATTACATACCTTTAAGTATTAGTATT